>NC_080764.1:13095888-13405574 GCF_020826845.1 Diceros bicornis minor
GGCCTCCTGTGTGCCAGATACTGAGATAGCACTGAGGTCACCAGTGAATAAGATCATTTCTGCTCTGATGGAGCTCACCTCTGATGCTGGTACAGCCTATGAAGAAAACAGATAAATGGCATTACTTAGTGGGTACTCAGAGCTCAGGGAAGATTTTTCGAGAGAGATCCCAGTGGCAATTTTTAATGACAAGCTCCAGCCAAGCCAAGCTTTTGGGAGACTGCAGAGTTCTTTCCACACTAGGTATGGCTGCCTTCCCATGCGAACACTCAGCGCCACCTCACTGGACTGCTTAATGCCCCTGAAGGTTCCCGTACTTCCCTGGTAAATGCATCTATTCTGCCCATGTGAGTCCCATGCAGGGTCCACGTTCCACCTCTGCGAAGCCAACATGGGTCATCCAGTTCACTTGAATGGCAGTTCAGGATCATCCTGCCATTCTCAGTGTCCCCTCTGTTTCAGCCACGCTGTTGCTGTGCATTAGCTGTGGATTTGTCTGTCTATATTGGCCTATCATAGGCCGCTTTGTTTACAATATTACCAAGCACACAAAACACGATTCATGAATGAATAAAAAGTGTTTTGGAAAGAGCTCATAATTGAGTGAAAAAGGGAGGTTTTAATGCCAGGTGCCACTTAACTGTGTGATCTTAAGCAAATCACCCTTAAACTCCATTTAGCCAGTGGCTACAGAACGTTGGCAACAGAATCGTTGCCTACCTCTCCTGGCTGGTGGAAGATCAAGTCAGTCATGTATATCAATTAGTAAGCAATACACTGAACCACTGTAGCAAGCACTTGTTAATTGGTTTATCCGTCCTGTCTTCACCAACCTGGTTTCCAGTCCCAAAAAAACTGGGTAGCCAACTAGTCTTTGGCTACTTTAATGGTGGAGTGTAAGAACTGGGATTATCGCCAAAAATCATCTGCTCCCGTGCCTCACTTACACGTGGAGAGGCACAGCTTTAAAACAAGAGCCCCGCGCTCCAAACCCGGTGCATCCACCAGCCCCGCCACCACCCGCCAGCGCGCGCCCTGGAGCAGCGGACTCGGCACGTGCGCCCCTCTCCCGCGCCGCCCGGAGCCCACCGCGCGCCCGTCCGTCCCGGCGTGCCGCGCGCCGCGCACGTGACCCCGCCCCCTGCCATTGGCCGGACGGGAGGGGCGGGGCCGCCGCGGTGGCGCGAGCCGGCCGAGCGCGGCCTCACTCGGCTGCGGGCTCCCTGCTGAGCGGCAGGGAGTGGGGCTCAGTGCGCGGGGTGGGCCGGCGGGCCGGGGAGACGGGAGCTGCGGCCGTGGGCACCACGCACGCGCGAGGAGCGGCTCCGGAGAGCGCGCGCCGGCGGGAGCGCGGCCTCGCGCGCGTGCTGGCAGGTGTGCTGGGGCATCCCTGTCACGTGACCGCAGAGGAAGGCGCTCCTGCACCTGGTGGGGGGTGGGGCCCTGCAGGCCACACCTCCTCCAAGCCAGAGTGTGGGGGCGGGGGCGTGGCCAAAGAGACAAGATTCTCCAGGGTCTGGCCTGGGGAGCGCCTTGGAGAGGTGTTGGGCACCCGTCACAGTAGGGGAAAATTTGGGGGAACACCCACCCTCTTATTACCATGGTAATAACAAGGGGGCTGGCGTCCCCGGGAACCGAGGCCCTAGAGGAGTTCGGGATTCCTGGTGGGAGCCCCAGATCCGAGCTTGAAACGATGGAGTCTGGGCAAATGAGCCCAGAGGTTCTTGGATGCTGATTCTGGCTGCGCCCCAAGTCGCAGTGAGCGCTCAGGCAAGCCCCTGCCTCTTTCTGGGCCCCATTCCTCACGCATCTCCCCGGGCCTCGAGGGGACCCTCCGTGGTCCAAGGCCTCACCCCTCTGGTCTGCCGCAGGATGGGCCTCTCTGCCGCGGCCCCGCTGTGGGGCCCCCCGGGGCTGCTCCTGACCATCGCCCTGCACCCGGCTCTCTCCTTGCGCCCCGCCAAGGCCTCAGCACCCCCGCACCGGGACTACTGCGTCCTGGGCGCCGGGCCCGCGGGCCTGCAGATGGCCTACTTCCTGCAGCGGGCCGGGAGGGACTACGTGGTGTTCGAACGCGCCCCGGGGCCCGGCAGCTTCTTCACGCGCTACCCCCGGCACCGCAAGCTCATCAGCATCAACAAGCGGTACACGGGCAAGGTCAACGCTGAGTTCAACCTCCGCCACGACTGGAACTCACTGCTCAGCCACGACCCCCGGCTGCTCTTCAGACACTACTCCCACGCCTACTTCCCCGATGCCGGCGACATGGTGCGCTACCTGCGCGACTTCGCCGACAGGCTGCAGCTCCACGTGCTGTACAACACGACCATTGCCCACGTCACTCTGCTCAAGGATCGGCTGGCCTGGAATGGCCATTACTTCATCCTGACCGACCAGAAGGGCCAGGCATACCAGTGCAGGTAAGGAACCAGGTCCCAGAGAGGAACTGACACCCCTTCGTTGGCCGTCTGTGTGGGAGGAATGGGAGAATAGAGGCATTTCTGCCACTCCTTGCTCCCACTGAAATTCACTGGTAAGAGGTTCAGCTGAGCCATCATCTCCCAAATATGTCCTAAAAACATTTGTGATCTAATATGTCCAGAAAATACTAATCAATTCTTTCCTCCAGAATTTGTCAGTCTTAATATCTGCAGATTCACTGTGACACTCCACCCTGGGGTATTCAGCATTGTCTAAGCTTATGTGCCCACAAAACCCTTTTCATAGAGCATCTCCTGGAACTAGTGTTCCCTAAAATACTTTCTGGGAAATGCTGGATCAGATGTCCAGCAAGTGTTAGACAGGCTCAGCGGGATTTCAGAACTAAACAAGAGTGGAGGCCCAGCAGGCAGTGCCAACAGCGTTCAGTTTTAGCTTGGGAGAAAGCTTAATATCCTGCAGACAACCCAAACTCGGAGTCACACGCTATACTGCACTCGTTTAATCCTCACAAGGACACTGTGGGGGAGGTTCGCTGATCCCCATTTCACAGATGAAGAATTGAGGCCCAGAGAAGTTGAGTAACCGGGGCTGTAAGAGGTACAGGTGCCGTCTGAGCTCATATCTTCCTGACCGCAAAGCCTGTGTTGTTTCCCCCGCACCAGACCACCTCTCCCTTCCTGGCTGTGGGCCTAGCCCCCGGCTCCAGCCGGCTGCTCAAGCAGCTTCATCTCCTCCTGCCTTTTGCCAGAGGCCCGGTCTCGCTCCTTGCTTGCTGGAGCCCAGGGAAAGAAGGGTTGTGCGGTTTGGACCCTCACATTTGAGGCAGCAGTGCTACGTTGCAGGGGAGTCAGATGTGAGCAGAGTGGACAAAGGTCAGGAAACAAGGAGCCATAGGGGCTGCACCTGCCCCTCCTCCGGGCCGTCCAGTTCTGGTTTTGAAACCACCCTGTGATCAAACCATCCTTCTGCAGGCCGCAGGACCCCGCTCCCCGGCTGCCCGCTGCGGGGCTGGAATGCCCGTCAATATGAGGAGCAGGATTTGAGAATCAGGCTGGTCTGTGGTCACATTCCGGCTCTGCCGTCCTAGAGCTTCGGAGGCTGTGGGCCCGCGGGGCCTGTCTCCTCTCCTGGAAAGCAGGCCAAATATCAGCAGCTCAGCGTTGCTCTGAGCAGCGGGATGATGCGTACACCGCTTAGTACGGGCTCTGGTACAGCATTACTGCTCAGCAGATACTGCACATGCCGGGCTCGTCAGAGAGAGGAAGCAGAATGCCAAGTTTCGTTTTCATCATGGACGGTGACACTTGGTCTGACTGCTGTGTTCAAAATTAGGTGAATTATTCCATTTCTCATGGTGCTCCCCTCTCCTCAGTCAGAGAGTAAAATTCATTCTCATGTTTGGTATAATGCCAGGCAGGCGAAAAGGAAACTGTATCCACGGGAGTGAGTTCAGTGAGGGGCAAAGGTCAGGTCTCAGAGATACTGGAGTAGGTCAGGAAACGGATGAATGAAGGAAGGAAGGTCCTGTTTTCTTTTAGGAGCCAGCAGTCTGGGTGAGGCGGACAAGCCAGGAAGGCAAGTCCAGAGAGTGATTTTTCCTCGGTGGTCTTATAGCTAACAGACTAAGCCAGTCCTCCTCTGTCCCCCACCTGCAGCGTCCTTCTTGTAGCCACCGGTTTGTCAGTCCCCAACCAGGTCGACTTCCCTGGCTCCGAATATGCGGAGGGTTACGAGTCTGTGTCCGTGGACCCCAAGGACTTTGTGGGTCAGAATGTGCTGATCCTGGGCCGTGGGAACTCAGCCTTTGAGACGGCAGAGAACATCTTGGGTGTCACCAACTTTATCCACATGCTGAGCCGCTCCCGGGTCCGGCTCTCCTGGGCCACCCACTACGTTGGAGACCTAAGGTATGCCACTCAGCTGCTTGTGTATTCTGTACTACCAGCTTCCTCTAAAGCCTTTCCTGACCCCCACTGGACCAACCACCCCTACGTCTGAGTCTCCTTGTACCCTGTACAGACTCCTTTCTCTCCCCTGGCATTTCCTTGGGCCCCAGGGCCATCAACAATGGCCTGCTGGACACCTACCAGCTGAAGTCCCTGGACGGGTTGCTCGAGTCTGACCTGACAAATCTGGCCATCGTGAAGGACCGTGAAGGCAGGTTCCACGTCACCCTGAAGTTCTTCCTGGAGGAAGCCAACCAGAGTGCCGACGCCATCACCCTCCCCCAGGACAACAATGACAACTTTGCCATGCGCGAGGCCTACGACCGGGTCATCCGCTGCCTGGGCTGGAACTTCGACTTCTCCATTTTCAACAAGTAAGTCCAGATGGGGAAGGAGCTGGGATCTCTTAGCAAACCCCATCTGACGCCTCCCCGTGGGAACAGAGTCGCTGTCCAGCAGGGCCAGCGACAGGGCTTTCAGGAATGCAGCCTCAGAACACATGTGGGTGCTGCCTGGTCTCCCGCCCAGGACATGAGCGCTCTGTCCACTGGGGGTTCCAAGTGGCCCTGTGGCCCTCCGTCCTCAAACAGTGACAGCAGCGGGTCTTCATCTGTGTTGTGTTCCTCCACCACACATGGGAAAAGAAGCTCAGAAGGGATAAAAAGGTGAATTTTCTGGAAGGCAGTATAGCATAGTAGCTAAGAACATGGGCTCTAGGGTCAGTTTGAGATCCTCTACGTACCAAACCTGTGAGCTCTGGGAAAGTGACTTAACCACACTGTGCCCATTTCTTCCTCACTAAAATGGGGATCATAGTTTCTTTCTCATAGGGCTGTTGTGAAGACTAATTTAGGAAAGTGCCTGGCAGATACTATATGCTCAATAAAACGTTAGCTGCTAAAATTATTTACAATTGTATTTTGAGAACTGCTTTGGGGATCCTCGTCTTTAGACCTTGCTGCCCCAGTACCTTGGCAAGGCTTAGTCTCAAAGAATCCGTCCAGTCTCTCACTTTTCTTCTGTCCAAGGCACAGGCAGACAAGGAGAAGCTGGAGGCCTGTCCCAGCCCCTCCTTTCCCATAGGGTCCCACAGGGCCCGGTCTTAGCCCAGAGCCCAGCCCTGTGTCAGGCTTGAACCCTGGCTCTGTCCCTGGCCCACTGCATCTTTAACCTGAGCCTCAGTTCCTCCCTCTGTTAAATGGAGATGATTACCCCTGCCCCCTGGGGTCGTGGTGTGGTTTCAATGCCATAAGGACCGTAAGGTGCTTAGCCCAGTGACAGGCCTGGAATCAGTGTTTCATACACGGCAGCGATTTTACTAACAACCCTTTCCACTCACAGGTCTCTCAGACTCTCTTCGGGGGGTGAGTTCAGCAAGAAGTACCCACTGGTCAGAGCCAGCTATGAGTCCAAAGGAAGCCGGGGCCTCTTTGTCCTGGGCACTGCCAGCCACTCCGTGGATTACCGCAAATCTGCAGGGGGCTTCATCCATGGATTCCGGTACACAGGTGAGCCGGGCCGAGAGGGCCGCTGTTCCCAGACAGAGCCACCACCCAGAGTCTATAAACACACTCCTGACTTCCAGCAGCATTAAAGGGATTGCTTATCAGTAATCGATTGTCATAAATTCCTTGTCTGGGGCAGATGGTAACAGGTTATGGTCTGAGGATGTATCTAGAAAAGTAGCAGGTAAAGTGTAAGAGGACGTACATCTGGGGAGGCATGTTATGTGCGTAAGCCCTGTGTGCTGAAGCAGGATGCATTGGCAAGAACACGGAGCTTGATCACTGCTAACCTGAGTCCTCCCCAGCGGCGCGGTCTCAGAGGTGAGGCTTCATAAAGTCTCTAAGCCTCTGTTGGCCATCGCTGACATCAGAGATATAAACGAAGTGAACTCTCCGCCCTCGGGGGGCCGTGGTGAGAACTAAAGAAAACAATACCTGGGGACCATGCAGCTTGGAATCATCACACACACACAGACTCTTTGGATACCAACAAATTTCAATAAAAATTGCAATTGGATTATATCAGTTCTTTTTCAAAACTCTGGGTACTGTGGGTATAAATTTTCTGGACTCTGGGTAGCTCATTAGGTGTCAGATGGGTGCTTGACTGCATAGCAGGTGTTACATGGGCCAATCAGTTTTGCCATAAACACCATAAGGGTCCTGCATCCTGCATCCTCACATTTCTGTATTTAATTTGATACCTCATGTTGCTTTAACACTAGTTTTTGCATTTCACTATCCTTCCAGTTTGACAGGGGAAGAGAATCATATTTTGCTGTTCATTTCCAGATGATATTTTTTTTTTTCCATAGAGAATTCTTTTTTTTTTTTTTATTGATGTTTTAATGGTTTCTAACATTGTGAAATTTTGGGTTGTACATTTTTGTTTGTCCATCACCACATATATGACTCCCTTCACCCCTTGTGCCCACCCCCCACCGCCCTGGTAACCACAGTCCAGTTTCCAGATGATATATTTTATACCCCATGCGTGTTGTCAGGGAAGGAACTCAGGGAGAGAATGTTAGCTGTCTGTAAACCAAAGTATTTGCAAATAGGATACACGCATACACACACACGCATGGAATGAGACGAGTCTGTCTCTTCAGCTGTGTCCCCCCATGAGCAACCCTCATCATCACTCCCTGCATGTGACCCTCCCTGCACCCCGCCTCCTGGCAGATACTGCCCCATCTCCCTTGATTCCTTCTATCCTCTGATCTTTCCCAGCTAACATACTTAATCCTCACACAGCCCCATGAGACAGATCTCATTAGTTCAACTCTGTGTTCCAGATAAGGAGACTGGGGCACAGAGAATTAAGTAACTTGCCCAAAGTCACCCAGCCAGTGGATGGCAGGGGGGGAATTTGAATCCACACCTGTCTGACTAGTGCTCACAGTTAACCACTGAGCTTCAGGCAAACCAGAAACAATCCTGGGTATACAGGCCACCAATTGCTGTGGTCACTGAGTAGCTGAGGACCCTACAGGGGAGAGGTACACAGTCCATCCTGCCTAGACCGTTCTCATCACTTAGCTGAGACACAGGTCCCAAGGGAGACGAGAAAACAGTAAGGCAGAGTAAAGGAACAGGAGAGCAAAGATGGGCAGCACAGGCCGTAACTGCGTGGAAGTTAGGACATGCAGGAAGCCCTGTCCATCCTCCTCTGCATCTCTCTCCAGCCGTCCCTGCCTCGCTTTCCTAACTAGTCTTTCTGCCTCCAGTCTCCCTGGCTTCCCATCCAGCTGCCATGGTGCCTGCCAAAGCAACCTTTCTTTAAACAAAATCTTACCCTTCCTCTGCTTCCAGATCTTCAGTGGCTCTCCATGTCTCCAGGGAGAGTTCCAGCTCCTGGGCATGGCATTCAGAGCTGTGCACAGGCCGGCACTAGCTCACCTTTCTAGCCTGGTCCCTCACCTGTTTTTCAAAACATGCCAGGCTCTCTCAAGATTTTATTTCTTCGAGTATGTGCTCCCTTTGTCGGGGCACCTTCCCCAAACTTCTCTAGCTGTGTAACTCCTCAGTCTTTTGCAAAAGTCACCTTAACCCTTGTTTCCTCTGAGAGCCAGATGTCTTGTGAGGCTGCACCTTTTCCTGTGACTGTTGGCCACCTGAGTCTCCTGCCATGTGAATTGTCTGTGTCCTTGCCTGTATTGGACTTGGGTGTTTTGTTGATTCATTTTGGAAGAGCAGGCATCTGTGTGTGGTGCCCCAATTCCACATCTGTATCCAGCAGCCCCAGGTATACAGAAAAATGTTTCCCTGTTGTTTTAGATAGCTGTTGTGTTTCTGTCCTTACATAAATACACAAAGCATCTCAAAATAGAGCTTAGTGGCAGATTGGATTTAGGCTGTGAAGGAGAGGAAGCAGTCAAAGGTTTCCCATATGGGAGTCTCTGACAGAAATCGGGACTGTGAGACGGGGAGGGGTTTCAGAGGGAGGCTCTGTGTCTGGTTTTGACATACCACATGTGGGGTGATAGTAGTGGGACTTCCCTATGCAGATGGCCCAAAGCAGGGGTGGGCAGACTGGCCTGGGGACCAAATCCAGCCACACCCAATCATTTAGCAATCATCATGACAGCTTTCACACCTAGAGGCAGAACTGAGTAGTGCGACAGAGACTGTATGGTCTGCCAAGCCAAAAATACTTCCCATCTGGACCTTTAAAAAAAATATTTGCTGGTGCCAGCCTGGTGGCGTAGTAGTTAAGCTTGCGCGCTCCACTTTGGTGGCCCAGGGTTCACAGGTTCGGATCCTGGGCGTGGACCTACGCACCGCTCATCAAGGCATGCTATGGCGGCATCCCACATACAAAACAGAGGAAGATTGGCATGGGTGTTAGCTCAGCAACAATCTTCCTCAAGCAAAAAGAGGAAGATTGGCAACAGATGTTAGCTCAGGGCCAATCTTCCTCACCAAAAAAAAAAAAAAAATTGCTGACCCTGCTCTAAAGACATCTTGGAGCCACACATACAAGTGCATATTGAGTTCAGAGAAGTTGATGAGGACTGCACGTCCTTCCTGGTGATGAAAGATAAAATCTAAAGTGCAGCACGCCGTTCCTCCCTCTGGCCATTTCAGTGCGTGCTGTTCACCGGCTCCTGGAGCATCGTCACCACGGCATCACCTGGCCCGCCACCGAGCACCCCATCACACAGCTGACCAGCTCTATCGTCCGGCGCGTGAACGAGGCTTCCGGGCTCTACCAGATGTTCAGTGTGCTGGCCGATGTCGTCCTGTTGAAGGAGTGAGTAGCCCACCCCCCACTCTCCCCTCTGCCCAGCCTCACCACTCACCCTGCCGGAGCTCTTCTCTTCCTATTCCGGGTGTGGGATAGCCCAGTGGTTCCTTCCTAAAGTGGAGCCCGCAGGGGGCGGGGGCATCTACTCTGGGGAAAAGTCAGTGGAATCAACATGACAAGCTCTGCAGACAGACAGACAGACAGACCGAGGTGTGGATGTCAGCTTTGGCACTTTCTATCTGTGTGACCTGGGGCGAGTCAGTCAGTTAGCCTCTCTGAGCCTTTCTCTCGTGCATAATGGGGATAAGAACACCTACCTGGCAGGACTGTAGGAAAGAGTGAAGGTAACTGGAGGAAAGCACTTGGCACCACGTAGATGAGCAGTAAACCGCGGGGGGGGGGGGGGGCGGGGGGGGCGGGGGGGGGGTACCACCAGTGTGGGTGGAAGAGGGCCCTCGGGCCAGGACCATGCTGGCTCCTTATCAGTCAAGTGATAAAAGTGATAAGCGGCAGATCACAGAGGACACGTCCAGAGAAGGAACCGGTGCAGGGGAGTGGGGGCTGGAGGGGGAGGGCCTCAAAGGACAGGTGGCCGGTAAGAAGCAGGGAAAGAACCCTCAGTTGGAGGGAACAGCCTGATCCAAGCCACGGCGTGCAGCAGCACACGCAGTTCAGGACATGCAGGAGATTCAGTGGTGCTCAGCACAGACCCTCCCGTCGTCCTTGCCTCCTGGCTCTTTCACACGCATTCGCCACATTCAGACTATCCCTAAATCCCATCAGCTCTACCCTCAAATTATGTCTGGAATCTGTCCACCTTTCACCAGCTCCACCGCTGCCCTTGGTCCGGACCCCCAGCGTCTCTCCCTGCACTGGTACAGTAGCCTGCTACCTTTCCCCCATGGTCTGCTCTCAACACGGCAGGAGTGGTCCTTTTAAAACTTGAGTCACACGACGTCATCTCTACTCAGTACTCCCCAGGGGTCGGTGCTTCCCTTCTCAGTCCAGAGGAACCCAAGTTCCCATCATGGCACACACAAGCTCCCCTGGACCTGCCCCCGAGGACCTCCGACCCCCTCCTGCCCCTCCCCCTCGGCTCCACTCCAGCCACACTGGCCTTCTTCCCGTCCCTTGAAGACACCAAGGCGTTCTCCCCTCCTGGGGCTTTTCCATTATGTTCTCTCAGCCTGCTCACCCTTTCCCCAGATATCCATTTCAGATGACTCAAAGTGTTCTGGAAGCTATCCCACATGTAAGTCAGGCCTCAGCTGCAACAGTAATATTAAAGCGAGATGTGTGGGGCTGCTCAGAGTCTGTACGCTGTTTGATTGTCACTTCTTGGAGGGAGCGACACGTGCACACACACAGGCACTCACCTCTCACCTCTGCTGCAGCACTGAGGATCTTGCATCCCCCCACCTGCCATGTTGCCGTTATCCCCAGGAACGCCGCAGCATTTGAGTACCTGGAGGAGTTCCCCATGCAGATGCTGGCCCAGCTGGAGACGATCACAGGGAGGAACGCCAGGCACGGGCTCTTCATCATCAACATGGAGTACGGCAGAAATTTCTCTGGACCCGACAAGGACGTCTTCTTTTATGACCGGTCTGTGGGGCACACGGAAGACGCCTGGCGGTCTAACTTCCTCCATCCTGTCATCTACTACTACAGGCACCTCCCCACTGGTGAGCTGGGTCTCTGCTGTCCCCTGAGCCTGGGCTTTCTTGAGGTGGGCACTCCTCGGACCCCACTGTCTATCGCCTTGTCACCGTTAAGCCCTCACACAGCACTCTCAGCTGATGGAGGAGGACCACTGGGGGACTCTGCCCAGAGACCAAATGGGGCAGAAGGTCCAAGAATGATAAACGATATTCCCTGACTCTGGCGCATACCATGACCTGGGCAGGCCACACATGGAGCATCATGATCCCCTCCAGGCACCACTTAGTAAGAAGCACACTGTAATGCTGTAGTGTCTCCAAAGGAGGCTGACCACGGAGGGGGGAGGGAGGACCTGGAGGCTGACTATTAGAAGGAACTGGAAGTGGTTAACACAGAAGTGTAGCAATAAAGAGTACAGAAAAGCTGGATGGTGCTCCCAGCCTGTCCTTTCCTCACCATGTGACCTGAGTGACCTTGGACCGTTACCTCTCTTGCCTCAGCTTCCTCATCTGTAAAATGGGGATGACACAGTACCTTCCTTGTAGGACTGTAGGAGGATAAATGAGGTGATGTATATAGAATGCTAGCACGGTGCCTGGCACAGAGTAGCCACCACTAGATGAACCACCTGGGGAGCACGACTCCTGCTTCAGAACTTGAAGGCTGTCACTGGAGAGAGGATGATCTAGAAAAGGGCAGAGGTACTGTCAACAGGAAGTGACAGGAATGCAGGTTTATATTCCATCTAAGGAGCAACTAATAGTGAAAGCTGCCCGACAGTGGGATGGGCCGAGTTTCCCAGTACAGGGATGGTCAAGCCATGGCTTGATGGCCATCTGACGGTGACACCACAAAGGGAGCCCACACCAGGTGGGAAGCTGAACTACATGGGTTCTAAGACCCATTTCGATGTAGGAAGTCTCCTCACAGAAAGACCAGTTTTGAAGCAGCCACAATAGACCTTAGTCCACGAGTCTTAGAAAAATACCAAGTTCGAGTGATTAGTCTTAGTTCTGCCCTCTGATACCACAAGGGACAGGTCTAGTCTAGTCTAGTCCCTCCTCCTCATGCCAGCCTTCCAAACATTTGGAGATGGCTGTTGAACACGCTGACCCCAGCCCAGCGCAGAGGTGTATCAGGCAAGTCGAGTGAGGCATTTGGGGTGTAAGGGAGGCATTTGGGATGTGCAAGAACCAATCGGCTCTGACACGGCTCCCCTCTCCTCCCCACAGAGCAGGAGGTGAGGTTCCGCCCCGCAGACTGGCCCCTGCCTCGGCCCACAGCCATCCACCACATCGTGGAAGATTTCTTGACGGACTGGACCGCCCCAGTGGGACACATTCTACCTCTGAGGCGCTTCCTGGAGAACTGTTTAGACACCGATTTGCGAAGCTTCTATGCAGGTAACTTAAGTTCCCAGAAGGACAGAGAGGTTGAAAAAAGGCCAGCTAGATCCATGCCCTGCAGAGTTTCCTGGACTCACATCTAGAAACCCAAACCTAAGACTTCTGTTTCCTACCATGTGGTAGGCTAGATATTCACAGAAACCCTTCCCAGTACAGCACACCAGACAACGCTGAATAAAGTGTCTTTTTTAAAGAACTGGCAGGAAAATAAGGGAACTCCCCAGAGGCCAAATACGAAGAGAAGCACAAACCCGCTGGATGAGGGCTATCTGCTGATCATCAGTAGCCTAGAGCCTGGGTAACTGACCGGCACTTGGGGATGGGAAGGTGAGGGTGGAGCAGATAGGACATCTGTTTAGAGACCTGCAAATAAGCTTGGACTTCAGTGGGGAAAATAGGCAGCAAAAAACACTCCCAAGAGGGAGATGGTGGAGATGCATGCTTTTTGGCTCTGGGTAGAGTGGGGGAAAATCTCCCCTGAGAATTTCCATCCACTAGGCCTCACTCATGTGAGTTTGGGGCCAAACTTCACACTATCGTGGTGGTGCAAAAAGTCACAGAAGTAAATGCAAATCTTCTGTGAAGAAGCACACTGTAAAACTAGGACTCAAAGAATTCCCACAGATAAAATTTTAAGTAATATGAACTCCCAAGCAAAAATCACTTAACATGTAAGGACACTAACCTCCATGAGGGAATGTCAGCAGAAACAACAGGCTGGGATCAAACCAAAAAGACTGTGGGAATTAGAATGGTCAGATAGAGGACATAAAGTCTGTCTAAAATACATATATTGAAAATATAATTGACTGGGCAATTTTGAGAAAGATCCAAATAAAACTTCAGGAAATGAAAAAATACATTTTTAATTAGAAACTTAACATAAAGATATTGTAGCACATTAGACAGAGGTGAAGAGAGAATTGGTGAACTGGAAGATAGCTCTGACAGCCAAACCCAACGAGGGACTTGGGGAGAGAAGTCTAATGATCCAGAGGGAGAATTGATTGAAGCAAGCCAAATTTTTGTCTGTTTTCCTTTAACCCCCTGAATGCCTAGGACATCCACTCTTCTCTGTTCAGCAAACATCTGTTGAGCACCAGTTGTCTATTAGGCACTATTCATATCAGATCAGGTTAGAGACAGTCAGTCCCTGGCCTGCAGCTCGGAGAGCAGGTGTCTTTGCTTCATCCCCAGGTGACATCCTCAGTCCACTTTCAAAAAAAATGTATATATTAAGGACTCGGCTTAAAACAATACTTTAAATTAATAGCCTGTATGTAGTTGCTCAAACAGAGGTAATTTGTAGAGCAGAGCTAAGCAGCTTTGAAGTACTAGCATTCTACACACTCTCAACCTTGACCATACACTTACACATGAAGTTACATCTTATAGGTCTAGGGACCTCAGCTGCAGAGTCACTGCCTGTTTCTGGAGGTTTCAGGAGTACACGAAGATGCCCGTGCCTGTTAGGGAGCATGTTCCCACCCTGAGTTATGGCCCCCGCCAGTGCATCGTCACAGGCCCTTTAGCCTCCTGGCTCCCGCTCCCTGGATACTGCTCAACAGTACAAGCCACTGAGTGTTGCTGCCTTGAACTGGGAAGAATCCTTCCGGCAAAGGGCCAGCTGGCAGAGGGTGGGCTTTCCCTCCACCCCCTTAGCTGATGTGCAGCTGCTAGTTCTGGCCCCAGATTCTGCTGGGCTTCTCTGCCCCCCGGCCCCTGCAGAAGGGGTGATGTCATCAGAGGTGGTGCTTGCCCAAAGGCCACCTAACTGCCCCTCTGCTGTCCTCCCTCCGCATCTGCTGTCTTCCTGCTCGGAGGATTGTCATGGCCTCTTCTGCCAGGGGCGCTCCATGCAGTGAGTCAGAAATAGAGTAGGAAATAATGCTGTGCGGCACCTTACAGCCTGTCACAACATCCTCTGTAATATGCCCAGTTTTTCCCTGATGTAAAGGACTCAAGACGGTTTTCTGACGCTCACTCCATCTTCCCATCCTCTCTCAATCCCTCAGAAGGTTGAGCCCATGTCTGTTTCATCTTCTCTGTTTTTTAAATCAAAATTATATAAGTACTTGGCTAGAAGACGTTTTCCCCACGTCCGTTCTCACTCCCCAGGAGGAACTATTTCTAGCTCTTACTGTTGTTTCTTCCTATTTCTGCATAATAAGTATCCACACTGCTTCCTGATTGATCAGATCTGTCCCAGCACCCACTTTCTGCTGTGGCAGAGGTGAGGATTTTCCAGTTTTATCTTGAAATCCCCCACAGGCTTAGACCAATGCCTTACACACAGTATTTGCAACTCAGGTATTGTTGAGGGAATCGATCTTTGCAGGCAGCTCTGAGGTCAAAATGGGGCTGACCACTGAGTTTCTGCTCCCCCTGCCCTGGGCCGGCTTCCAGAGAGAAGGCTGAGGGCTGTTCCTGAGCTGCTGAGCTCCTACCCGGGGCTGGCTCCATGCAGAGCATCGTGCTGGGCCTCGATCTCTGGGGGCTGAGTCATGTCTGTGGTTTGATTTCGTTTCGGAGCCTTGTACTTCCAAACCGTCAGGGCAGCCTCCTATTCACGGAACCTCGGGGAGGCATGAGATCCATGGCTACTCGGGTCAAACGTGAGATACCTAGAAAAGTCAGCTTCCAGGCTCAAGGGATGGAGGCCGCTGGGGCATCAGCAGCAACTCCTGCACCTCTCCCCAAACCTCTCAGCCCGGCTCATTCATCTCCTTCTGCTTTTGTGTAGAGTCCTGTTTCCTGTTCGCCCTAACACGCCAGAAGCAGCCGCCCTTTTGCCAGCAGGGGTACCTGAGAATGCAGGGGCTTGTGGGCACCGAGAATCTTCGACAGCATGGAGTGGAGAGCGGGCTTCTGCGGGACTATGCTGCCGTGGGCAAGCGCCAGGAGGACAGCGGCCGGCGGCCTGGAGACCATGAGCCAGCAGGTCACCCCCTGGCTCCAGAGCCTCCGGTCCAGCCCCCCGACAGCAACAAGGAGGAGCTCTGATGGCCAGGCTTCTCCCACCCAGGACCACAGTCAACCCTCCTCTTTGCCCACAGCCCCGTGCTCCCACCGATGTGTGATTGCCAAAGACCACTCATATCATCGCAACGACCACACCAAAGCCACAGGGAGGGCACATAAGGGCTGAAGGGTGGCCATGCAGTGATCTCCTCCCATCCTGTTCGGTCTGTGGGTGCCGGGGAGGTGGGTCCAGAGAAGGGCATCCTCTGCCAGGTGGGAGCTGCCTTCCACAGCCAGGCTTGTCTGCAGTGACCTGTCACTGAGCCCCAGGCTGGCCTCACTTGTCTCCCCATCAAGTGCCCAGTGGTTCCTTTTCCTTCTGGTCTGCTCTTCAGGTGGGCCTTGATCCCACCCACCAGTGGAGTGTTTCACAGGTGAAATCCATCCTCATCTTTATAAGGGTTTGGGCAGGCACTTGAGAACAAAAGGTCTAGTACCCTCAACCATAGAGGGCTGGTGGGGCTGTTGCTCCCGGATGAAGACACCAGCTCAGAGAGGTTGGGTGACTCCCACGGTCCCAGCCGGGAGTCCCTGTCTGGGTAGCCCTAAAGTCTATTAGACCTCACCACACTGCCTCTGCCTGCCCCCCATCTCTGTTTTCAGAACCTAGGGGCCCAGCCTGGCTTATCGTCATAGGCCCAGTGGGCTGTCATCGGGCAGAGATAGGACAGCTCCCCACAAAGCCATCCTATCTAAGCAGTTTTCTCCCTGAGCAGCAGAACTCAGAGCCGCTCTCCCCAAAACTGCACACCCTGACTTATCTTCAGCCTCTGTGTTTTCCTCTTCCATCCTCTCCCCTGCCCTCTGGCATCATGAACAACGCCTTGCCTCTGGCCTGCCCCATCAAGTTTTGTAAACTCACCGTGCTGTCTTTCAGCGGGGATTCTTTCACAGGTGATTCACCCCGTTGCTTGCACAGAGCCCGGCTCAGCGTGTGCAAGGAGACATTTGTAAATGCATTTGTATGATAACGATGATGCATTTAGTTTCCGGTTCCCTTAGCTGTTCTGGCTCTTCTTTGTTGTCCTTCCTTACCAGGAATCTGCTCCCTTCCTACTCTCCCATCAGGCATTGTGGTCCCATTTATTAGTAAGCCATGGGAAAGCATTTGTACATAAAATAATCATGGTGATTTTTCAAAGCCCAGGACCATAGGTGATTGCTTTCTCACTGGCTCTTACTCGTCCTTCACGTATCCACTCAGAATTCGAGGGACACAGGTTTTCTGGATCCGCAGCCCTTTTCTGGGAACATCCTCTTCCTCTCTTGGCTAGATCCAAAATCCCTTAACCACCTGGCCCTGTTGTCCGTCTGCAGATGCCTCTCCCCCCAGTCATTTGCAGAGTTACAACAATGAAACTCCAGCAGCCTTAGCCTATCGGGGAGGAGGTCTTTACCCCATGGCGATACTTGGCACAGTTTGCACAGGGCTGAAACTTCTAAATTAAGGGACTCTCCCCAGTCCCAGGGTGTCAGGTTCACCATATTTCATACAGATTACAGGTAAACCATAATTGGTTTACCCGTCAGTTCACCCTTCCTTTTCCAAAACCTTTTTGAAAATAAATCTTTTAATAGGACTGTACCCATAATATCAAATCCTGTTACACACGTCTCGCCTATCCAATTCCTGAAGGCTGGCTGAGCCCCTTGTCCCTTCAAGGTGCTGTAACAAATACTTTACTGACGCCTAAATATGTGGCATCTGCTGCTTTTCCTGTCATCTGCCAAATTGTTCATTCCATCAAAATATCAGCCAGCCTTATTTGTGTCTAACAAGACGCGATCCCGGTCTTGCTCAGCTCACTAGAGATGTCTTCCCTGCTATTCTTCCTGTAAATCAGTAGTTGGCTTCGAGCAGAAAACTCCTTTTTTTGCTGTGAAGATGGCTGATGCATTTGCTGGAGTCCCATCTAGACCTTCCCTCCTCCTAGCAATGTTCCCTCTCCCCGCCTCTTTTTTAAATCCTGGCCCCGAGTGCCTGTCGCTTTACATGTGCCACCTCTGGATGCCTGCTGTGCTCCTGCCGTGTCGTATGAATTCACGGTTTCTACTTCACTGTCTCAGTTCCTTCTTGGTCAAGTGTGGACATCCCGTTAGCACATCCCTTCATTTCCAGCTGGACCAAGTTCCTCTTCTAGCCAAGGCCTGACTTCACTAATTCCTCCTTTTTTTAATATTATAGCATTGCTGGCTCAAAATAGACAAATCAGTGAAACAGTAGGCAGAAGCAGACCGTATTCTAAGTAAGAAGGAGATGATTTTAAAAAGGAATCACAGGGGCCGGCCCCGTGGCTTAGCGGTTAAGTGCTTGCGCTCCGCTGCTGGCGGCCCGGGTTTGGATCCCGGGTGTGCACCGACGCACCACTTCTCCGGCCATGCTGAGGCCGCGTCCCACATACAGCAACTAGGAGGATGTGCAGCTGTGACATACAACTATCTACTGGGGCTTTGGGGGGAAAAATAAATAAATAAATAAAATTAAAAAGGAATCACAAACCATTGGAAGAGGTTGTGCAGGACCATGCAATAAATAATGTTGGACCAACTGGTTAGTAATTTGAAGAAGAAAATAAGTCTCATTGTAGACCTCTATTTCATACTATACTTCAAAATTAATTTCAGAGGAATTTGTCAAAGCCATCTAGAAACGAGGTGAAGAGGGGGTATTTTAATAAAAAGACTTTCCAATTTCAGAAGCAACAGTAATTCCCCAGAGGAAAAGGTTTAACATTTCCAGGTACACCTATCTCGCCTGTACCTAAGTAATGTGACTATTTTAAAGAAAATGGTAAAAATTAAAAGACAAAACGGCATGGGCAACAGTAGGATACAATACACATAAAAATAAATAATAAATGTCTTTATTGTTATATAAAGAACTGATTGAAATAAATGAGAAAAACAAAGAATAGTTAAGTAAACTATGGTATATTCACCCAATGGAATATTACCCAGTTCTCAAAAACTCTAAGTGGTGAAAGACCATGTAACACGAATACATGTGTAATAAAAAGTGAAAAGCAGGATATGAAATTGAAGTTGCAACTTCTTGTAACTATAAAAATAGAAAACTATGCAGGGAAAACTATGGAAAGGAAATATCACAAAATGTCATCAGTGACTGCATTAAGTTTGTGGAGGTCATTTTTTTAATTTTCCTTTTTCTTTTGTCCAAATTTGTGGTTACACTGTGTAGTGAAATAAATACATTTATTTTTTAAAAATCATCTCTGTTTTTGGAATTTAAAATTGCTAGGGGGCGAGTGGAGCTGGGAGGCCTTCCCAGAGGATAACTCTGCCCCCTTGGTCCAGGTGGTGCCCACGGCATCATGCCTTCTCCCCACTTGGGAAGACACTGCATCACGTGGCGGGGGAGAAAACGTGCTCAGTCAGGAGAAGTGAGTTTAAGTGGCGTGTGCTCCTCTCCTAGAGTCTTTGGACTGGCTGACCCAGCACAACAGAGGAAGCCTCTGCAAGACTCTTCCCTCCCAGGTGATAGAAATTGAAAGATAAAAATCCTCATTTTGTGGAGGTGTCATCCCCAATCCATAGTAGAGCCCCAAATTCCTTTTACCTGATAAACGTGGGGGTGTACCTAAAGTCTGCCTGGAAATCGACTCACCAAGAGGTGAATTTGTCTGCTAAGCTAATCATAACTTCAAATCATTTATTGAGTGCCTACTGCATGCCCAGGACTGTGCTGTGGTGGTTTTAAAGATATGTCCACAAATTCTTTGATACTTCTCCCCCAAAGAGGTGGAGATTAATTCCCCTCCTGTTGGGTGTGGGCTGGACTTAGTGATTCACTTCTAGGAAATAAAGTACAGCAAAAGCAAGATGTCATTAGGTTATAAAAGACTATGGCATTCATCCACTAAGAGACCGTGCTTTTTCCCTCTCTGGAGTCCCTCACTCGAAGAGGCCACCTGTCATGTTGAAAGGACATCCAGTAGGGAGAGGCCCATGTGGTAAGGAACGAAGACCTGCCAACAGCCATGTGAGGGAGCCTGGAAGCAGATCCTGCCCCAGTCCAGACTTCAGATGATGCAGCCTTGGCCACTGCCTTGAACACAGCCTCATGAGAGACCCTGAGCCAGAACCACCCCGCTAAGAGCTCCCTGACTCCTGATCCACAGAAGCTTTGAGACAATGTTTGCTGTGTTAAGCTGCTAAATTTGGGGGGTTATTTGTTACACAGCAATAGATAACTAAATAGCTTACCTACATTAATTTAATTCTCACCACAACCCTAAGAGGTAGATATTGCTATAATCATTTTACAGACGGGGAACCTGAGTCCGAGACAAGTCAGTGGTGTGGAGCTTCGAAAATCCACCTCCTTCGAGCCATCCTCTAAATATTAAATCATTAAAGCAACCATTTTCTCATCACCGTCCCTATGTGTTTCCTTCATGTGAACACTGGGTGACAAGAAATTAAAAGACCAAACAATTCTCAAACCTAGGAAAGTGCATGGTTCCCACAGGAGGGCAGAGAAGTGTTGAAATGCTGATTATCCAAAAGGTACCCTTGAAAAGAGTATTAATCCATTCCATCAAACCAGACATCCTGTGATACAGGCAGGGCGGGGTGACGCAAGATGGGAAGGGGAAACCTCAAGCGTCTGGAGTATCAGCCCTCACCAGCCTTCAGCCTCAGTTAGGCTCCTCAGTTCTCTGACCAATTACAACATCATCCCCAAAAGCCAAATTGGATTCTTCCCTAGAAAAGAAACCATGGGCTGCCTCATTTCACTGCAGATGCTTATTTTTTAAATATAATTAAAAAACGCTGACTAGGGAAAGGTTTTTGTCAGACTACGGGCTTTAAAAAAGCATTTAATTCCATCTGGCATCGCAGACGGAGTGTAAATCTGCTACAAAGTGAAGCTGATGGGCAAATATACGAGATGCTTTAGCCCAAGTATTTAATCCAATTACATCACACGACCAATCCATCAACGCTGAAATACAAAATAGCACGCAACAGATGTATTTAAGAAGGGAAGAAAGCACCAACAGAATGTCTCGCTCCTTTCTCAGCTCTGCATACATGAGACTGATTTGCCCGTTCTTCTGGAGAAAGCCCCACGCTTAATGCGAATTGCAAAATCTCTCCAAAGTCTGTCACCTGCTTTTTCATTCTCTCTGAGATGTTACCATCTCAGAGCAGTCTCTCAAGTCATTCCAAATAATAAGGTAATTAGATGCAGACAAGTCCCCCCAATGGAGAAAAAATGACAACTCAGTATCTCAGAATGTTCCCAGTGTGTTATAAGCTGTCACTGTAGTTTAGAAATAAAGCAACTACCAAAATGTGTGAGATGAGCCCCTTAGCACCAGCCATGTTTAAGTTTTGAATAAGTCAGTCTTGGGCCAGCCCCGTGGCTTAGCGGTTAAGTGCGTGCGCTCCGCTGCTGGCGGCCCGGGTTCGGATCCCAGGCGCGCACCAACGCACCGCTTCTCCGGCCATGCTGAGGCCACGTCCCACATTCAGCAAATAGAAGGATGTGCAACTGTGACATACAACTATCTACTGGGGCTTTGGAGAAAAAAAGGAGGAGGATTGGCAATAGATGTTAGCTCAGAGCCGGTCTTCCTCACAAAAAAATAAATAAATAAGATTGATTTAAAAAATAATAATAAATAAACAAAAAGTCAGTCTATCAGGAAAAGAAGTGCCCAGAAGTCTCCACCGTGAGGCACTGTGGTAAATTAAAGATGGTCAAAAATCCTGTGACAACTCCTATCCAGATGTGAGGACTCTGTCCCCTCCCCTTGAATCAGGGCGGCCTCTGGGACCGTTTTGACCAAAAGAACATGGTGGCAGTGATGCCACACCAGTTTCTGGGTACAGGCCTAGGAGATTGGCAACTTCCACGGCCTCTCTGGGAGCCTAGCCATCATACTGTGAGGAAGCCCCAGGGAGAGAGGCCCATGTGGAGAGGAATTGAGGTGCCTGGCTGAGATTCCAGCTGACAGCCAGCACCAACCTGCAGCCACGAGTATGCGCCATCTTGGAAATGGATGGTCCGGGTCCAGTGGGCCCTCCCCTGTTGACCTCCCCACATGCAGCAGAGATGAGCTGTCACTGCCAAGCCCCACCCAAATTTCATATTTGTGAGCAAAACAATTGTTATTGTCCTAGCCCACTAATTTGGTGGTTTGTTTCACAGCAATAGATAAGAGGGATAGGCACCATGGGGCAAAATATAAAGGTGGCTTAGTGAAGGCAGACTTGTAAGAACAGGTATAATCTCTGTATTAGCAATTGTTACTAAGCATATTACAAGGATAATTGCAGGACACACTCATCAAGGAACTCTGAGTAAAATATAGCTATGGTATTGCAGCATTTAGTGTACCTACACTGAGGGATCAATTAAAAAGAAAAGGAAAAGCACGAGCAGGTTAAATAAAGGAAGAGAGCCCTGGAGACTGAGTTGGCACATGTTACGTGGTTGCCTGAAATCAACTGGCAGAAACTCAGGAATTCGATGTCTGTCTTTCCTTCGGTAAAACCACAAGTAGCCTGATAACTATCATACTCATGTGCAAGTTGGCAAGACAAACAGGTATCTCCCCGAGATCAAATGCTCTGCACTTGAAAGGGATTTTCACCTAGGCAAATCTAAATGGGCCCAGCACAACTTTTACTGATCAAAGGACCCTCCTTCAACATCAAAGACTTCCAACTTTGCCAGACATCAATTGATCAAGAAGTTATGTGACAAACGGAAAGATTATTGGACTTGAATAAAAGAGCCCTTATTACATGCATGTTTACGATTGGCATGCCTCCCTTTGGAGAACCCACTCAACTTCTACTCAACTCTGTGGGGGCCACCCTACCAGGCAGACACATAATGCAAGCTGGCCAATCGGTGATTGAGCCAGGGTTGTACACGTGACCCAAACAGGGCCAATCGGAGTCTTGCTGAGACTTGATACAAGCCCAAAGTGTGTCTTCTTTTGACAAGTAGTAGCCATCTTTCCCACCACATGGAGAATGAAACCAACATGCTGAGGAAAATAAAACAAGGGATGGAAAGCCCCACAGAGCTCTGCAACGTTATCTGAGCCCTTGATACCATCACGCCTAAGCTAGCTGCCCCCTTGAACATGCCAGTCATATGAGCTAATAAGTCCCTTTTCATGAGCTGGTTTGAATTTGTTCCTGACACTTACTATGGAAGAGTCCTGACTTATACAAGCCTCAAGGGGGACATTGTTGGGGGCAGAGTTAAGGGGCTTCCATTTACACACCACCAAAACTGAAGCCACTTCTCACTTCATTCTTTTTTTACTCTCTCATTCAACAAACTTTCGCCGAGTGTCTACTATACCCAGGCATAGGGCTAGATCCTACATGAATGGATAACGCAGCTCCATAATAGGTTAAAAGTAACAGAACATTGTCTGTGCTGGGCATCTGGAGGCTAAAATGGAGAGAAAAGAATCAGAATCCCTTTCCTCACTGAGCTTACAGTCCAGTAGAGAAGACAGACTTTGGACAAGCAGTAAGTCCTCAGGATAAAGAAAGGAGAGGCTGCTGAGGGGTCACATAAATGCCACATCCTGGTCTACTTCCCTCTATTCCCACCTGTGAGACTGTGATTATAATAAGAAATATATATTTGGTTTTCATCCTCACTTCTGGCACAGAGCTCCTAAAACCCTTGGAATTTCCTAAGCGACAAGGGCAATAAAGGTAACTGTATTAAGAAAAAAAAAGTTTTCTTTCCTCCTGTGAGTCTCCTTTTACTCTCACACAGAACACTTCACTTCTGACGCTTCTGATCTCCAAATGTGTGGAGGTTTTCCCCCACCAAGCAATTCTCCATGACACCACCTGGGTGTCCTACAATTTAACTCAATTCTGACACTATCTACCCATAGGTAACGTAAGATACCACAGGTTAAGGGCTCAGTCCCACAAGACTGTTCCCACCCCACTTCAGATGTCAATCGCAAGACCAGGTTATCACCTGTGCTTCTGACCAATTGGCTATAAATCAGAGGTTCTCATGGCTTCTCCTCAGGTTCCATTAATTTGCTACAGTGGGGCCGGCCCCGTGGCTTAGCAGTTAAGTGCGCGCGCTCCACTACTGGCGGCCCGGGTTTGGATCCCGGGCGCGCACCGACGCACTGCTTCTCCGGCCACGCTGAGGCCTCGTCCCACATACAGCAACTAGAAGGATGTGCAGCTATGACATACAACTATCTACTGGGGCTTTGGGCTAAAAAAAAAAAAAGGAGGAGGATTGGCAATAGATGTTAGCTCAGAGCTGGTCTTCCTCAGCAAAAAGAGGAGGATTGGCATGGATGTTAGCTCAGGGCTGATCTTCCTCAAAAAAAAAAAAAAATTGCTACAGTGGCCCACAGAACTTTGGAAAATAGTTACTTATGTTGACCAGTTGGTTAAAGGATCTGATAAAGGATACAGATGAACAGCCAGATGAAGAGATCACAGGACGAGCTATGTGGGAAGGGGTGCAGAGCTTCCATGCTCTCTCTGGGTGCACCACTCTCCCAGCATCTCCATGTGTTCACCAGCCCAGAAGATGAATACATAGAAGAATTCACTAGTATTTTCTTTTTTATCTATGTACAAGGCATATATATTGCATTTTATCTAAATAAATCAGAAAGAGTTCTTTCAATAAGCATAAAATAAAAATTATGTGTTAAGAAAAACTGTATCACAGTGTAATAATTGACAGTTTTATTATTCTGAGTTCAATCAGAAAAAGAGAAACCACACAACATATTTCAAATGAGGAAATTTAATATAAAGAATTTGTGGGCCCGTCCCAGTGGCCTATGGTTAAGTTCAGCACACTCCACTTCAGTGGCCTGGGTTTGGTTCCTGGGTGTGGACCTACACCACTCATCTATCAGTGGCCATGCTGTGGTGGCAGCTCACATACAAAAAAAAAAAAAAAGAGGAAGATTGGCAACAGATGTTAGCTCAGGGCAAATCTTCCTCAGCCAAAAAAAAAAAAAAAGAATTTGTTATACAGGTATTGGAGGACTAAAAAGGCAAAGTAGAAACTGAGGTGACTCAAAGATAATAAATGCAAAAACCAGCAGCACCCCTAGGGCTGTGCTAAATGTTGGGAGTAGCAGGGACCCAGAAATCTGAGAAGGAGGCATTGCTTGGCTGGTGCTGGTGTCTCTTGAGGGGTATGATGAATCTGGTTCTGAGGTCTTGAAAAGCTGAAGGCTGGAATCAACAGCTGCTGCCTGGGTGAGGAGCCATTGCTTCTGGACAGCGATAAAACTAGGAAGCAAACAGGAAACAGCAAGTCCCTTCTCCCCCCTCCTGCCTACTAGTCTCCCTCGAACGACCCTTATTGGCAGAAACCAACAGAGAGCCAGGAGGCAAAGGCCAAGTGTAGTTCACAGATGTCTAGCCCTGTTATCACAAGGCTGAACATAGAAGAGTGGATCTGGAACTGAGAAACAATAGCTTAATAATTGGCACAGCAGTGTTTTTATTTCTTAATGATACATCGAGTAATGGTGCAATTTATATTTGATGGCCTCTTAGGTTCTATGAAATAAGATAGTTAAGCTGTTAAAAGGCTGCCATTACACGGCCCAAAATACTAGTGACCAATACAAGATATAAGTTTAGTCCTCTCCCACGTAACAGTCTGGGCATGAGCAGTCCAGGGGGGTATGGTGGCTCCACAGTGTCAGAGACTCAAAAGCCTACCTTGTTGCTTCCCTGCACTCATAATAATGGCAAGCATTTCTAAGCACTTATGCTTCCTCTTCTGATAATGGTGGAGTATTTCCTCTCAGACCAAATCCTCTCACAGATAACAATTCTGGAGAAAATATGTATATTTTAAAAATTAGCTGAAGACACTAAAGAGCAACCAAAGTAGGCAGAAACTAGAGGAGAGTTGACACATTGAAGAAGGGAATGGCATTAAGTGATCTTCCCATTTCTTAAAGCTTTTCACCTGAGGACAGACTCCAGATAGCACTATGCAGGACAGCTAAAATTCCAATAGAAACCCACAATCTTGCTGGCTCAAAGAAATGGAGGAAAGAGTTAAAGTATACAACAGAGGTGGAAAGTGACGGTGGGAAAATCCCAAAAAGAGAAAGCCACAGAGAAGGAGCCCCAAATTCTGCATATAAACTCTGCACAGATCTCTGGCAGACCCCTGAACTACCCATGTGTGGGGTGGACTACAAGCAGCTCAGCTAAGGCTAAAAAAAATGAACTAAGGTTCAGCGGCTGCACACCGCAAAGGAGACAGAGCTTGGAGTTTGAATTTAGCCAAGTTAACTGTCCACTAAAACAAAAAAAATCAACATTCTTTGGAGGAATATACAGAATCCAGAGTATTTACAATGTATCAATCACAATGTCCAGGATATAATCTAAAATTATTAGATGTATAAAGAAATATGACCCATACTCAAGAGAAAAAACAATTAATAAAGATTGACATAAAGTTGACCCAAATACTGGATACATCAGACAGATTTTTAAGGCAGCTATTATAAATATGTTCAAGGACATAAAGGAAAATATGCTCACAATAAGTAAATAAATAGAAAATCTCAATAGAGAAATAGAAACTATTAAAAAGAACCAAATGGAAATTCTAGAACTGAAAAAATGCAATATCTGAAATTAAAAGTTCACTACATGAGTTTAACATTAGTGGAGATGACAGAAGAAAATATTAATGAATTTAAAAATAGATCAAGAGAAATCATCCAATCTGAAGAACACAGAGTAAAAGAACTAGGAAATCAAAAAGCCTCAGTGATCCGTGGGACACTATAAAAAGCTCCAATATATGTGTAATTGGAGTCTCAGAAGGAGAGAAAAGAGACAATGGAACAGAAAAAAAAATTTTTTTTGAGGAAATGACATCCTGAATTTTCCCGAATTTGGTAAAAGACATAAATTTAGATGCTAGAATCTCAGTGAATTCCAAGCAAGATAAATAGAAAGAGAACCACACCCTGGCAAATCATACAAAATGCTGAAAACTGAAGATAAAGAACAAATTCTTGAAAACAACTAGAGGAAAACAACACGTGTAACAAGACAGATAACTGCCATCGTCTCACTGGAAAAAATAGAGGGCAGAAAACAACGAAATGATGCCTTTAAGGTGCTAACAGGAAAGGAAAAAAACTATCAGCTCAGAATTCCATATCCAATGAAAATATTCTTCAAGAATTAAGGCAAATAAAGACATTGTCAGATGAACTAAAATGAACAGAACTGACTTCCAGCAGACCTGAACCATAAGGAACGCTAAAGTAAGTTCTTCAGGCTGAAAGGAAATGATATCAGATGGAAACGTGGATCTCTTCAAGAACTGACAAGCACTGGAAAGGACAAATATGTGGGTCAATATTAAAGACTGTATTTTCCTCTTAATTTCTTTAAAATATATATGTGACAGCTTAAAGCAAAACTATCAACATTATACTGTACGGTTCTTAACCTATAGACGTAGCACATACGACAACACAGCAGAAAAGACAGGAAGGGGCGGTAAATGAACCTATCTAGTTATAAGGTCCTTACATCGTTTTATATGTAAAATATGAACTCTAAGTTGACTGTGGAAAGCTAATGATGCATATTGTAATCCCTAGAGTAGCCACTAAAAAGATAATGCAAAGACGTGTAGCTAAAAAGCCAATAGACAAAGTAAAATTGAATTATAAAAAAATATATTCAATTAACCCAAAAGAAATCTGGAAAAGTAGAACAGAAGAGCACAAGACATACGGGAGAAAAGGAAAACAGTGAAATAGCAGACTCAAATCAAAACCTATCAATAATTATGTTAATTGTAACAAACTAAACACTCCAATTAAAAGGCAAAGAGGGGCCGGCCCAGTGGTGTAGCAGTTAAGTTCTCACACTGCGCTGCAGTGGCCCGGGGTTCGCAGGTTCGGATCCCGGCACGGACCAACGCACCGCTCATCAAGCCAAGCTGTGGCGGCGTCCCATATAAAGTAGAGGAAGATGGGCACAGATGTTAGCCCAGGGCCAATCTTCCTCAGCAAAAAGAGGAGGATTGGCATGGATGTTAGCTCAGGGCTAATCTTCCTCACAAAAAAAGAAAAGGCAAAGATTGTTAAAATGTATAAAAAAAAGAAAGACCCAACTATACGTTATCTATAAAAGAAGCACTTACATATAAAGTCCCAGATAGGCTGACAGTGAAAGGAATGAAAAAGATATATCAGACAAACGGTAAGCATAAGAAGGTTGGAATGGTTCTATAAATATCAGAAAAAGTAAACTTCAAGACAGAGCATGGCCAGAGTTAAAGAGAAACATTTCATAATGACAAAAAGGTCCATACATCAAGAAGACATAACAATCATAAATGTGCAGGAGGCTAATAACAAAGTTTCAAAATAGATGAAGCCAAAATTGACAGACTTACAGGGAGAAATGGATAAATTCACAATCATACTTGATTTTAACATCCTTCTCTGAACAACTGACAGAACGGCTAGACAGAAAAATCAGTGAAGACGTAGAAAATCTACACAACACTCTATCAAGCACCTTGGACTAACTGACATTTACAGCACACGCCACTGTAGAACAGAAATTCTTCTCCACTGCACACGGTGCACTCAAAAAGACAGACTGTAGGCTGGGCTGGAAAGCAAGCCTCAGTAAATTTCAAGATTGAAATCGAGGAGCACTCGCTATGAGCCCTTTACTTGCATTATCCCATTTAATCCTTCACAATAACCCTAGGATATTGGTAAGTATTATTATTAGTCCTATTTTATACGTAAAGCAAAGGTTCATCACTTTTATTCTCTGGACCTCATTGTAACTTTTGCCAGTGACGCTTTCACAAACTCTTTAGTTTGTGAAATATACTTATCCTCAGACCCCACCCCACCACATCCTTGCAGGTCAGTGGGGAAAAACCCAAGACCTGTGGTCAGAAGATCTGGATGCAAGCCTGCCCCTGCCTCTAACTAGCTGTGTGCCCTTGGTGAGTCACATGACCTCTCTAAGACTTGAGCTGCATATCCGTAAACGGTATTTGAGGTGCATACTGACAGCCCCATTTTACAGATGAGGAAACCAAGCCTCAGATGGGTTACATCATATTGCAGAGCCAGGATTCAAATCCAGGTCCATCTGACTCCAAAGCCCAAGTGTTCACCAACCTGGGCTCCACAGATCTACCGCGAGCGCATCTGACTCCCGCCTTCCTAGCACAGGACTGTGATTTGCACCTCCAAGCAAAGCCTACAAATAAGACAATATTTACATTAAAGGAAATCTTTTCAAAGAATTTTTACTCATTAACTCTTATTTATAGATAATATTAAAGACACAGTAGAGCTAAGTTGTTAAGCATACACCTTCTGGGGCCAGTCGGCTGGGTTTGAGTCCCAGCCCTGTTATTTGCTTGACTCATGATCTAGGGTAAGCTATCTATCCTTTCAGGACCTCAGTTTCTCTCATCTGTACAATACAACTAAAAACAGTATTTTGCTTACTGTGAGGACAAAATGAGTTGAAATATGAAACATACTAGAAGAGTTGTGAGGCATGTGGTAAGGACCACAGATGTGCTGGCCATTACTTCATTATTAAGAAAGTCTCTAACCTTTCTGAAGAGTAAGCAGGGTTAGAGCCTCACATAGATAAGGAACAATGCTGGAAAGGTTGACCAATGTGCCCAAGGTCACTCAGTGGGTTAGGGGCAGAACCTGGTGAAGAAGCAGTTCCAATGCTGGGCCCAAGGCTCATTTTTCCACCCCACAGCTGCCTCCTGTTCAAGGACGGGGAGCAGGAGCATGCCAAAGGGCAAGGGAGGTAAAGAGAGTTGGCGAAGGGGACAGGTTCTTCTCAGCCTCCCTTCCCCAGCCTCTAGCAGCTGCAGGCTTTGCCCCGCCCAGCAGAATCTGAGCCACCAGACCTGACCAGGCAGGAACACATGAGGAGCCTCACCTCAAAAGCAGGAAGGATCCAGAATGTGCCCTGGTACACTGGTGCCCCAGCCTGCACATGCCTACTGAGGGCAGTGGCCTCACACTGGGGTGGGCAAGTGAGGGAGACAGCATATGCCCACCTACATCACAGCCATGACACTCTGGATCTACCATCCCAGGAGGCAGCAGTCACCAGTCTATGAGCTAAGGGCTACATTGAGGTTCCAGTGTCAAGTCTTTATGTTCAGAAAGGGCTGAGGGGACATTGTGTAATTGCTGGAAACACGACAGAACATGAATCACAACAGAACACGAAACCAGCTTCTTGAATTGCAAAACATAAGTCACAGTTCCAACTGTTCTGTAACAGCATTTAAAAAAACAAAAAACAAAAATTACCATCAAGATGGAAACTGAAAACAAAGATACTCTAGGAGCAACGCATCTCAGAGAGGAACTCACTAGCAGCTTACACTGTAGCCCACCACCTCTCTGCCTGTGTATTTTTTAAGGTGCCTTTCTCCAGCCATAAAATCCTAGAACACGCAGTCACTGAGATGCACCTGTCCCACAGCCCTGTCCCCTGTGATCGGCCCTGCAGACCTGAGGAAGCCTGTATCCCAAGGCCATGCTCAGCTTGCCTGGCCTGCCATGGAAGAGGTTGCAAGAACCACACTGCCACCATGTGGGCACCTCTGCTTACAGCCGCTGCTGAGAACCACTGCTGCCCGCCCTGTCACCAGCTGCAATCCCCCGGGGTTTGAGCCCACATTGCCCTCTGATGGCCTAGATTGGCTGGCTGGTAGTCAAATCAGGCCCTTGCTAGGGGCGGGTTAGGACCTTTACGCTTCCACCTCCTACTACCTGGGTGACCCTGGACAAGCTACTTAACCTCTATGTGCCTCAGTTTTCCCATCTATAAGATGGCGGCTATAACAGCACCCACCACATAGGGTTGTAGGATTAAATGAGTTAATACATGTAGGGTAGTCAGAACAGTGTCAGGTATTTGGTAACTCTTCATCATATCAGTAGCTTTTAAACTCTTGACCATGACCCACAGTAAAAAATACATTCTACATCACAATCTAGGACATACAGCCATATAGGCATGACACCAAGAAACGTTTCACCAAATGATACTTATAACATGCGACATACTCTGATATTTTCAATTCTGTTTTTTTAAAAGCTGCTGACCACAACCCACTAAATGGATTTCACAAACCCACTGATGGCTCACATCCCACAGCCTGAAAAACACTGCAATAAATGTCGGTAAGGGGTGGCACTAGAAGCTTTACCCTTAGCTCCTTCCCTTCCCTCACACCTGTGCCCTGAGCCTGCCTGTGACTGAGCCAGACCCAGGCCAGGTCAGCTCTGGCTGGGCAGATGAGCCACCATATAGCTTGTAGCCTATTGTGTGAGCAGCCTTCCCTATCCATCTCACAGGCTCCCTCCCTGCAGAAGGGAAGGAGACTCCTTCATTCCTCAGGCACTGCCAGTGTGCCAGGCCCTGTCCTCCATCCTTCCTCTGAGGAAGGCATCATTCTTCCCACTTGTCAGCTGAGAAGCCTGAGGCCAAGAGAGGTGAAGTGACTACGGAACAAGGACAAACAGCACTGGTCCTCCTTTGGAATTCAGAATGTGAATTAAGCAGGGAAATTGGCCTTCCAGAAAACGCTGTGGAAATGCTGAATAGGATTTAGGGGCAGTATAGCCTCTAGGAGGCTTTGGAAGAGAAAGTGCTGGAGACACAGAAAAACAGAAATGAAAATGGACAGGGTAGGAATGCCCCTGCCAGATGGCATCCGGCATTAGCAGGAATAGCTGCACCAAGGGGTGCTGACCTCAGGAGAGCCAGGGGCACTGAGAGTCCCACGTGGATCACCACTGTTGGCTCCAGTCCTAGGTGGGGACAGAGGCAAAAGTAAGAGATCAGACAGGGCAGAGAAGGCCAGGCCTGCCCATGCCCTCACCTAGTCTCTGCCTGCAATGGACAAGGGACTCTATTAAGTGGAAGGCTGACCTGGCTGCTGGTGGCCAGAGGACGTGGACCTATTCCAAGGATTCCCTCACCTCATCCCAGAAGAAGGTCCTCGCACAGCTATGGCTGTGGCCCTGCCTGCCCAGGGAGTGAGGGAGTGAACCTGCCAACTGGACAAACAACAGCGTGATGTGTCCAAGACCAACTGGAAAAAAAACATGGCAGTGATTTTGGAAGGGAACAATGGGACCATGCACTGTGGTGGGGAAAATGGGATTTGGGGTGAGAAGCTTTGATGTGAGTCCCTGCTCTCTGTTCATGGAACAAATAATCCCTGAGCACCTACTGTCATGCACCAAGGCTTGAGGTAAGCAGTGGAGAGACAGACAGAGCCCCAGGAGCTGACAGTATAGTGAGGAGTGAGGAATAAAGAAACAGGGACAGTACGGAGTCTTGAGTGTGGTGACTGATAGATGCACAGGGGCTGTGGAAGCTCAGAGGAGGGCATCCACTCGGGCTCCAGGAGGCTCAGGGAAGGGTCTCTTCCCTGCGAGGATGCCTAATCTGGTATCTGCTGGCATCTTCTCAGATGGAGAGAGGAGGAAAAGCCTTCCAGTCATAGGGAGTAGCAACTGCCAAATGCAGGGATGGGAGAGACACTTAAGCAAACTCTGGAACTATAAGTGATTCCCCCCTGCTGGGGTGTAGACTGAAACGGACGTGTGAGATGGGACTCTGCCAATCTCCTGCTGATCTCTCTGACTGTAAACCACTCCCTGAGATACCCAAAGACATTCATTTAACAAGCATCCATTGAACATCCTCTGTGAGCCAGGCTCTGTATCAGGTTGGTGCTGGGCACGTGGAGTCAGAGAAAAGTCACAAATCCCCACTCTCAGGAAGCATGGGTCTAGTGGAGGAGACAGACACTGTGCAATGCGTTATGTAAGAGTTAGGAATGAAGCACTAGAAAGAAGGAAGTAATTAATGCGGCTCAAGGAAGAGGTGATGAGTGGGTGTTCTACCAAGGGGAGAAAGAAAAAAGTATTTCAAATTAAGGGAAGGCAAGGAGGAAGGAGAAGGCACTGATGTATTCACAGAACCCCAAGAGGCCAGAGTGGTTGTCATGTAAGGTACAGGGTGCAGGGGAGGCGAGGTGGCTGTGACACCAGCCTGGGATGCACAGGTCCTAGACCCCTGTTGTCCGTGACAGTGACAAAGGGTGTGAAAGGAAGGCCCAGGCCCAGGCAGGCTCACAGGTCACCACACTCAAGGCAGGCCCTCCAGGGTCACCACCCTCTGGCGCCTGGCCCAGTTCCCCAGCAACTCCAAGGAGACAAGCTTGAGGGGCCTGGGTCACGACAAGCCCGGCCCCTGGTGTCACATCCTGGGAAACTGAAGCCCCCAGGGGCACGGTGACGCGCCAGAACTTCGAGGTCACAGAGCTGTGTGTGATAGACGAGGGCCACACGGCGGCTTCCTGACTCCCAGTCAGGGTCTACTATGCCTCGGAGGGGCTTAGCTTCCTCATTCGTAGGATGGAAGGAAAGAACCTTCCAGCACCTCTACGAGTTTTTGGAAGACAATGCGACAGACGGGCGGGCAGTGCAGGTTGACCAATAAGGCGGCAGGAGTTTGCAAAATCCGGAACCACACCTCCCTCCCGCCCTCTTCTCCCTCTCGTACCTCCCCCGTGCTCCCGCCTCCCTCCACCTTCTCTTCCGGACCCTCCCCTGGGGCCCGCCCGCCTCTTCCGGTCCCTCCCCCGAGGGCCGTCCCTACTTCCGGTTCCTCCCCCCGGGGGCCGCCCCCCGTCTTCCGGTCTCTCCCCCGAGAGCCCCTGTCTTCCGGTCCCTAACTGAGGCTCCGCCCCTTTAGCTGGGCCTTCCCCCGCCGTTCTCATTGGCGGAAAATCGGAGCCGCCCCTCAGGTTGCGGAGAGACGTGCTCCAGAGTGCCTGTCCCCGGAAGTGGCCGTGGAACGGCCCTCCTCTGAGGAAGTGACGGCAGCAGTGCCCTTGACAGGCGCGGAGGGCCGGGCCGTGCACCTTCCGCTGGCGCTGCAGGGAGGTAGGAAGCCGTGGGGGCGGCTCTCGGTGCTGTAGCGGCTGAGGCGCGCTGCGGGCGCCTTCCTGCGCGGCGGGCGGCCGAGCGGGCGGAGGCCCGGGGCGAGGGAACCTGCTCTCCGGAGAGCCGGGGTCCCCCGTGGCGTCCGTTCCCCAGTTCCCTCCACACACACGTCCCTCCTTTTTGCGTCCCCCCCACACTCCTGTTCTGTGCCTGTTAGTTCCTCCTTAAATTGTTGCGGTTCCTCCTTCCTGATGCTTTCACAACCCCCTTTTCCTTAATTTCCCATTAAAACACTTCTTAATAGAGTGATCGATAGCGTAAGGACTTTGCAGACGGCCTTTGGTTCCAGTATTGACTCGTTTAACTAGTTGGGTTACTTTGGGCACCAGCTTACCCGAGCCCCGGATTCTTTCTCTGTAATGTGAGCGATACTATGGAAACGTCCTCAAAGTAGATCTGGGAGGACTAGGGTGGATGCAGGGCACTTGGCCCTTGGCAGGTGCTCTGTAAATGTTGGTTCTTTCCTCCCTTTCTTCTTGTAATTCAACCAGTATCCTAATTTCTTTACTATTTCCTGGCATTTTGCTTCCAGCCCTGCATCTTGAGCCCCCCAGTTCTCCCAAATACCTTTCTTTTTCTGGTGTGTTGACTGCATGTTGTCTGCCCCAGCTCTTCCTGCCTTTTCCCCTCACAGATGGCTCAGCGACTTCTCCTGAGAAGGTTCCTGGCCTCCATCATCTCCAGGAAGCCCACTCAGGGTCGGTGGGCACCACTCACCCCCTGGGCCCTGCAGACCCCACAGTGCAGTCCTGGTAACCAGACAGTGACACCCAGCCAAGCCCGGTCAATATACACCACCAGAGTCTGTACGACCACCTTTAACATCCAGGACGGACCTGACTTTCAAGACCGAGTTGTCAACAGTGAGACACCAGTGGTTGTGGATTTCCATGCACAGTGAGTCCTGGGGTCAGCAGAAGACTGGGGTGTCGCTTGTTCAGGTATTGATTGAGTGCCTGCTCTGTCTCAGTACCACGTTTGATGCTTCTCGTGCACAGACTCATTGCAAAGACTCGTAAGACCCAATCCCTGCTCTCAGAGATTGAGTGCAGTCTGGTAGGAGACAAACTGATAAACAGGCCTCAAAGCTCGCTGTGATTAGTGCTGAGAAACTCTTGACGCTCTGTGTCTCTGCCTGAATGGGTCAGTCACCTTCAGCCTGGACAAAAGTGGGAAAAATATGACTATCACATTCTCTGGTTGTTGGTGTGTACCAGTTCCTGGCCCTGCAGATAAGTTGATTTTATTTCAGCATCTTGCCACCAAAACCGGGAAAGGCTGGCAAAAAGTTACCAGTGCCACCACAGTGGTGCCCGAGCATGCAGGGACGGGCAGGCGTTTCTTTTCAGTGCTGTATGAGTTTGTGTTAGGGATATTTAAAGGGCTGTAGCCTTCTGATTGTTAGCCTGGTCTTCATTTCCAGACCCTTGTGGCCTGGCTACAAAAAACTGGACAAACCCCTTAAAATTAGACATTCTAGAAGGAGCCAATGTAGCCTGAGTTAGAAGTTGGGAGGCCTTCTGAACAAATCTCTGACAGGCTCTTTTGCTTTCTACCCCATTCTTCCTCTGACTCACCATGTCGCCTTGGGCAGGCCATTTGATGTCCTTGTCCCTCCCTTTCTTTCCTTGTAGTAGGAGATGAGGGCTTGCAGACTGGGCTGTTAGGTGTTGTGAGTTCGTGCATTGAAATCTCTGAATGGAAAGGGTTTTAATGGCTGAGGATAAAATAGGCGTCATCGACCAGGGGTTCATGGGATCAGAGCTGTTCTGCCCTCCTGGTATGGTGAGCACTCCAGAGAGCACTTCCAAAAGGAATGATAAATGGAGTGATGCCTCATTTTCTTCTCCAACAAGGAAGCAAGGTGCGAGTTTGTTCATTTAGTGCCAGGCACTGCCCTTAGTGCCACACACCTAGAGATGACAGCCTATTCTCAAAGAGCTCCCCACCCGGAGGGGACACCTCCCTGGTAGCAGTTGACACAGGGGCTGACACCGAATTGTCTGGGGCTGAAAGAGGACACTTGGAACACGACCTGGGTTGCAACCCCAGCTGTGCTTCTTACTAGCTCTGTGACCTTACACAAGTTTCCTAACTTGTATGGGACTCAGTTTCTTAGGAAGATGTTTTCTTTCCCTTTGCAGGGTTGAGGGTTCTGTGCAGTAGAAGCTGAGAAGGTTCCTGGCGCAGTGACTGGCGTGTCGTAGACACTCACTAGCCATTGGTTTCCCCTCCCTTTAGTTCCCAGTCCATGAGGTGTCGGAAGTCCCTACAGCTCACAGACCATGTTTATCCACGTTGCCTTAGTTGCTTTCTCATCACAGCTTTGAGAGGCAGAGTCTCTCTTTTGCAACTGAGGAAACTGAGGCCCCAGAACAATCAGCTGGTTGGTGAAGAGCCTTTCTTTGAACCCAAACCTTTTAACTTCAAGTCCCATATTCTTCTATATGACCATATTTTTTTTAGATATATTGAAATAAATGAAATAACCTTTATAAGAGTGTTATGATGAGGCCTGTGCTTTAATAGTCCGGGACCTGTGCAGATTCCTCTGTTGCAGAGTCTCCTGGCGTTACCCTTTGGCATGTCAGCATTACAGGTTAATAGTCAAACACTGTAAACAGAGGTAATAAGGGCAAAAGGTCCCTCAGGAAGATGTGCGTCAAGGGAAGGTTCTGGGGAGACCACAGATGGATTGTCAAGTGCTCTTGTGACAGGATGCTTCCTTTCTCCCCTCCCGAGGTGGTGTGGTCCCTGCAAGATCCTGGGGCCGAGGTTAGAGAAGGTGGTGGCCAAGCAGCATGGAAAGGTGGTGATGGCCAAGGTGGATATTGACGACCACACAGACCTCGCCATAGAGTATGAGGTATGGACTGGCAGGGGATTGCCACAGGGCAGCCGGTGTGGGGGGTGCTCGGGGCCAGAGAAGCTGGTGCAGGAGATGTCTTGGGGACCACCAGGTAGTAAGTAAGGTGGGGGTCTTGGTTTTTTCTTGTGGTCTCAGGAGTTCAGAGCACTTTGCAGATGTGCCTACATTGATCCTCTGAGCCACTTGTCTCTCTTCTCCACCAGCTTTAGGATGTGGAATGTATGACCCAAAACACAGGTCCTTCTCTGAGTCTCAGGACATTGGTGCATCCTTCGCTCGTGTGTGTCCACTCACATGTCCAGTTACCAGTCATTTGTGAGCCCTGCAGTGCACCAGGCACTTGTGGTTCTGGACAAATAAGATGAACTCCTTGTCCCCAAGCAGCTCTCAGTCTAGCGAGAGATGGGGAGACATCTCATTTCACTGTAGGGTGAGAAGTGTTGAGAAAAGAGATGCACAGGGGAAGAAGGGACTGATTGTCACAGGGCGGGGGACAGGGAATATTTCCCCTTAGAGGGAGCCTCTGAGTGGAGCCGTGAAGGACGCACAGAGAAGACGGGGGGGCACAGCATACACAGAGACATGAGGTAGCCTGGTGTGTTTGATTGGCTTGTCCATCCATCCAACACATGTTTTCTCAGGGTCCCTTACATGCCAGTGCTGTTACTTGTTGCCAAGGACATGACAGTGACCAAAGCTGACAGAACCCCTGCCTTCGTGGGGCCCGTGTTCTAGTATTTTAGGTCGGGGCTCAGCAGACTTTCTCTGAAGGACCAGGTGGTACATATTTGAGGTTTTGCAGGGCATTGACCTTTGTTGCAAATAGTTAACTGTCATTATAGCACTAAAGCAGCCATAGACAATGTATAAACAAATAGGTGTGGCTGTGTGTCAATAAAACTTTATTTACAAGGGCCAGCCGTGTGGCGTAGTGGTTAAGTTCTCGTGCTCCACTCCGGCATCCCAGGGTTCGCAGATTCAGATCCCGGGTGTAGACCTATGCACGGCTATCAGGCCATGCTGCAGTGGCATCCCACATATAAAGTAGAGGAAGATGGCCACAGATGTTTTCCCAGGGCCAGTCTTCCTCAGCAAAAAAAGAGGAGGATTGGCCTGGATGCTAGCTCAGGGCTGATCTTCCTTAGCAAAAAGAGGAGGATTGGCAACAGATGTTAGCTCAGGGACAGTCTTCTTCACCAAAAAAAAAAACAACTTTATTTATGAAAACGGGCAGCAGGCTGGGTTTGGGCTGTAGGCTCTAGTTCACTGGTCCCTGTTTATATAGTAAGTGCTATGGAGAAAAATAGGAAGAGGAGGTGGGAGTGCTGAGCACGGGCTGGGGAGGGTTTTATTTTTAGGAGGGTGGGCCAGGGAAGGCCTCGCTGAGAAGCTGACCTCTGAGCAAAGACCTGGAGGGAGTAAGGAGTGAACCCTGCAGCTCTGCGGAAGAGCGATCCAGGCAGAGCAGACATTGCATGCAAAGGCCCTGAGGTCAGAGTCTCACAAGTTTGCTCACAGAGTAGCAGAGCCTGTGTGGCTGGCGCAGAGCATGCCGGAGGAAGAGGAGCAGGAGATGGGTGGGGTTTAGCGGCCTCCTCTGGGCCTTGGAGACCACTGTAGTTGCAGAGAGGGGAGAGGTCCATTGTGGCTGGATGGCTAGAGTGAAGGGTTGAGCAAGGAGTAAGAGGACGGGCAGCTGAGAAAGCCAGTTGCTGCCAGATTGGAAAGGTCTGGATAGCCCTGCTGAGGATAGCGTTATTACAGGGCCAAGGTCGCGGTTGGTGGCCAGAGCCAACCCTGGCTCACGGACATGTTTGATCTGGCCTTCAAAGTGTTTTTTTAAAATACCAAACCAGATGCTGATATTTAAAACTCAGAAGATTTCACGTGAAAATCCAGATTTGTGGTTCTCTTGAAATATCTAGATCTGGCTGGAGTGAACCTTCACCCCTTCCTCCTTCCGGGTAACAGTGTCTGAAAGAGGGGGCCTCTTTCTTTCTCAGGGTTTGGAAGTGCAGGCTTGACTCTCACTAGATCAGGTCAAGTAGAGATGCCCATCCTCCAGCCAGTCCATGTGGCAGGCAATGGGTGGGGGCGGGGTGAGAATAGGCTGGCTGCCCGTTGAGCCGGGGCTGAGAGTGATCACCCAAAGGAAAGTCAGCCTGCCCTGACTAGAGGCAAAGGAAATAGATGCTGAGCAGGCAGAGCCACCGATGGCTACTGCAGATGGTGGGGGGATATTCTCAAAGTAAGACCATCCGTAGCACTGAGACCGAGGGCTGCTTACAGGGGCTTGTGGGGAGGGATGACTCATGTTTTCTTCCAAAGCTCTCCCACTGATCGCTCAGTCAAGGGGGCACTCATCTGACCATTTAGATGCCCCTAGCTTTCCCTACGTGTCCATCCCTCCCCCAGAGGCCTGCAGCAGCTGTGGGAGTGAAGGTGTGGCCTTCTGGTGTGAGCTGAGGGCTGGAGCTCCTCTTGGGCATCCCCAGGGTGATGGCAGGCTTAAGATGTCTTAGGCTCCCTCATGGCACTGCCCAACACCACAGCTTCAGCCTCAGCCAGTGCAACTTTAGCAGACACACCCCAAGTGCCAACCATGTTCCAGGAACTGTGATAAATGGTACGGATGCAAAGAAGAATAACCCAGTTCCTGCCAACAGTGGTCACGTGGGTGGTGAGAATTTCCAAGACCGTCCCCACCTGCATTCCAGGGAGCCTGGTGATGTAGGGCTGGGCACCAAAGTCCTGTGGTTAAGCCTGGCGAGTGTGTGTTTGAGAAGAGGGTCCTCTTGTAGGATCTTCTCTCTCCTCCCTCTGTCTACTGTCCAAATAGTGTGCAGGTCACACACAAAGACCTCAAGGCTGCTGGGCCCAGTCACCCGGTCCCAGCTTCCTTGTTTTGCCAAGCCTTGGGCTGAGGCCACTGCAGGCTTAGGAAGCTCCAGTAGAGTTGCTTCCTGACCCCTCCCCAGCCCCTTCCTTCCTTCCTTCACACCTGTTCTTTTGGAGGAGAGCCTGAGGAGAAGGTTTCAGCTAAGAGATCCATAGTACCTCCTGGGACAGCTTCCTCCTTTTCCAAATGCTGGATGAACTGGTTGGAGAAACTGCTTTAACTTATATTCAGGGGGGCTGCCTCGTGGCCTAGCGGTTGAGTACACGCGCTCCACTGCTGGCAGCCCCGGGTTCACGGGTTCGGATCCCGGGCGCGGACCGACGCACCGCTTGGCAAGCCGTGCTATGGCAGCATCCCATATAAAGTGGAGGAAGATGGGTGCAGATGTTTGCCCAGAGCCAGCCTTCCTCAGTGAAAAGAGGAGGATTGGCATGGATGTTAGCTCAGGGCTGATCTTTCTCACTACATACATACATACATACCTAACTAACTGACTAACTAACATTCAGGGAATTAGGCACCTCTCCCTGAGCCCTCCTGACACCCCTACACCCAGCACACACCCTCAGGGTGAGTCTCCTTCCTCGCACCAGTTCCTCTCCCCTCGCACCACACTTTATGCTTCAGTCAACTGCCCGCCTGAGAATTGCAGTGTCTCCCACAGGGGAGGGAAGGGACAGTCGTCCAGGGCCTTGAGGTTTCAGTGTCCGTCCCCCCAGACTCCACGCTGCCCTGGCTTGCTGGAGTGAGCAGCTCTCTGCTCTCCTATCTCCTCACGTTCCCACTGAAGGGCTGGGCATTTCCTGATGCTTCAGAGCTGGCCACCTGCTCGGGGGAAAGAGTGGATCAGGACGTGGACCCTTGAGCCTTGATGCTTTCCTCTGGGGCTTCTGCGTCTGACCTCGCACTTGTAGTTGCTAGCGTTTTATTTTCTCATCTCATAGAAGAATGCCCTTTAAAAAGCATTAGGAAAACAGCCAAGTAACTATCGGGGAAAAGTCATCTGTGAGCTTACCATCCACATGCCGCCACTGTCCGCATTTGGGGGCACTCATTTGGGTTTTTCATTTCAGTTTTCTTCTGTTTAATGTTCCATATAACCTCACAGACGGTTCATTGACTAACATCTCATAGCTGGAATGCACCGTCCTCCAATCATTCCCACATCTCCCTGTTTTGAAAGTATTCTAAGTCAGTGCGTCTCAAACAGGAATAGGACCTGAGATAGTGTTAAACAGCACACCGTGATTCCGTAGGTCCAGGAAGGGTCCCAGATTCTGCATTTCTAACAAGCTTCCGGGTGATGCACTGCTGGGAGTCTGGGACCAAACATCCAGAAGCACAAGTTCTGAGGCCCCAGGCGGGCTTTCTGGGAGCTGCTGCCAGCTGCCTGTCAGTGGGAGGCTCACTGGGTGTACGTTTCATGGGTTTGGACAAATGCAGAATGACATGTATCTGCCATTACAGTATCACACAGAACAGTCTCACCATCCTAAAGATCCCCTGTGCTCCACCTTTTCCTGCCTCCTCCCCCTGAACCCCTGGCAAACGCTGATCTTTTTACTGCCTCCATAGTTTTGCCTTTTCCAGAATGTCATAGACTTGGATTTGATTTTTTCAATAATAGTTTTTCCAAGAACCCTCCTATATCCAAAAGCTTTTATAAAGCATTTGGTATTTCTCATTTGAAACGTGAAATCCTTTTAACGCTTCCCCACATGTTCTTCCTCGCCCTGCGGGGCCTCAGTGTTTGTTTCTGATTCCCTCCTCTTAGGCTGAGGTACAGCAGTGCGATGTCACGGACAGCGAAGTTGAACAGATCTGGTGTCAGATCCCAGCTCTACCTCCTACTCCCTCAGCCTTCGAGCCTCAGTCTTCCCATCTCTAAAATGATCCCACCAGGAGGCAGGACTTTATGAGATAGCATACGCACATGGTTGGCATTGTCCCTGACACTTAAAAAGCACTCAGTATGTGGCAGCTGGGGTGACAATGATTTTTTTCCTTTGCGTTCTGCAATTAGCTGAGGAGGAGGTTGCCAGTCTCCTGCGACATCTAGCGCTCTGCCTGTCCCTTGACAGGGACATCAAGCTCAGTGGCTGTGCAGGCGGGTGAGCTGCAGCTTAGTGGGAAGAGACCACACACACAAACACTCCCTGCCCCGAGTTCCCAGGGTCTTTAGCCAAGCATGGGAGGCTCCAGGTGGCTTCCTGGAGCAGGAGGAGATACAGCCCAGCCTAGCGCATCTTTTCATCTTCTCTCCAGCCCCTCAGTTCCCTCCGTGCCGCCAGAATTGAGAGGGCAGCTGAATTCTCGCTCCACCGCTGCCCCTCTTACACTTATATCGCCATTCCAGAAGAATGTGCCGAGGACCTGTGTGCACTTCCATTTAAGGCAGTGTTTACGAGCACCAGCCCCTCCTGATTTGTGAGCCAAACTCAGAACCAGCAAAGCCACATCCTCTTCCTTGGGGGTGAGGGAAGTCCAATCACAGCCCAGGTATCCCTGCAATGTCCTGGAAAGTCCAGCTTCTGGCAAGCCTGTGGCTGTGTGTGTGGGGATGGGGGGTGGTGTGTGTGTGAGGGAGAGAGAGCGCGTTTAGACTCAAAAGTCAAAGAACGCCCTGGATCAGCAATGACTCGACGTTGGTTGTCATGAAAATACAGTTGTGGCGTGTCTGCTGTGCTCCCGGCTGCGGCATGGTCTGTGCGTGTGCGAGCACATGTGAATTTACACAGTGTGATCATGACGGGACTCATCTGGAGTTCTTGAGGAAAACCAGGTCCACTCCATGCCACCTCGGTGAGCGTAGAGTCCTGCTTAGAGGACACGTAAAAACAGACCACTTCTCATACAGCATTTATTTCAGTTAGAGACAGAGGACGGGGTGGGGTCCAGTAAGTGCAAAGTTGAACAGTCAGCGCTTGATCTTTGTGCCTCTGATGAGAGCTGCCCCATTTGAGGCCGCTGCTGTCACAGACCGCTAGAGGGCGCGAAAGAACAGCACGCGCAGGCCCCGCTGCGCCTCAAGTGACTCGCGCATCCTGGAGCAGGCTTTTCTGGGCCCTGCGTGCCTGGAGACAGGGCGAGCCACGTGCTGGACCCTTGCGCTTTGTGCCACCCCCGTGCCGGAGTCAAGAATGACGAGGACAGGAGCCAGTTGTGGGGCCATGAGCAGTGACACGCGTGGTCAGCCCACCAGATAGGTCTGCCTGCACATTCCCTGGGAATTGTGTCAGATGCCACCCACATCAGCCCAGGGCAGTCCTTGAAGGGGCCTGAAGGCCCTAACAGTGACAGGGACTATGTCGTCTTACCTGCCCATTAGGAGAGGGGTGCAAGGCCTGCCCTGTAAAGCCAGTGAGTGAGTGATGGCCCACCGAGAGGTGAGATGGGGCTGGGCTGGCCGGCGGGTCTTTGTTTTGTAACTGACATGTGAAGTGTGAACATTCTGAATCTTAAGTTGGGCTTCCCAAGATGACTCATGTGCAGGAAGGCACTTGGGAGATGTGAAGACCTGGTATGTTTGTGTAAATCGCTCTTGTTACTTTGTAGTTAACTCGTGTGTAAGAGAAGTCTGTGTTTATCTTGTTCTGTTTATACGGTTTTTCAAATGCCCACGAATGCCAGGCAGGGAGCCCAGGCAGCAGAAAATGTGTGGTGCCAGAACAGCCATGGGCCTCGTTTCCAAACCATGAAATCTATACAGGTCCCCTGAGAGAGTGAGAAAACGCTTCATAGGCCAAGAATGTCCAGACCCCCCCCCCCCAGTAAATAAACGTCAGATCACATATGGCTCCTCCCACACTGTCCAGTACAAGTCAGTGAATTTCTGGGCTCTGCTGACCGTCACGGCAGCAAGCTGAAGTAGCTCGCGGGGTCCCTGCGTTAGGCTTTCTGACACGCGCGCTGTGTACCAGGCACCGTGCCAGTTCTGACACTGCTGACGGGCCTGCCGGGTGCAGGGCGCTGTGTCGAGACTGCGTGCGTTATCTCATTCAGCCCCCGTCCCCTCTAATCTAAGTAGCTCTGGTGTCTCCATTTTGCTGCTGAGATCCCTGAGCCCTAGGGGGATGAAGAGGTGTGCCCAGAGTGGCCAAGATTGGGTGAGCCGGCTCCAGATCCAGAGCTCCTACCCACCAGCTTTATGCACGGTTCTTCAATCCCTGTCCTAAACCCTCACGCTAGATACCATCTCCCCCATTTTACAGAAGAGGGCACTGGGGCTCCAAAGGTGGTGTGAGCTAGCCAAGGACCCCAGCTAGTGACTGGCAAGGCCAGGATTCAGACTCGCATCTCCTCGCCCCACTGTGCCCCTCGGGGTGCCCCTCAGGGACGGTCTCTTAGCCCCTCAGCCTCTCCCTCCCCCAGCCCTGGCCTGCAGCTGCATGGGTTATTTTAATCTCTCCTGTCACCGCAGCCAAACCACTGGGACATGAGTCAGTCAGCGGTTGGGGGAGGAAGGGTGCTGCTGGGAGCCCACATGGAGGAGTTTCTCCAGTGGCTGGACCTCCAGGCCCTGCAGCGCCCCTGCATCAAGGGAAGGGCCCACCCATGGCTCTGGGCAGCCACTGCCCTGCAGGAGCCCCCAGTCTTCCCCACAGAGGCTTGGGAACAGCGGGTGAGAAGAGTTCACCTCTAAGTGATGTGGCCTCCCTTGTCCCCTCCACCTAGGTGTCAGCTGTGCCCACTGTGCTGGCCATGAAGAATGGGGACGTGGTGGACAAGTTTGTGGGCATCAAGGATGAAGACCAGCTGGAGGCCTTCCTGAAGAAGCTGATTGGCTGACAAGCAGGGAAGAGTCCTGCCCACCTGGGCCCCTGTGGTCCAGGGAGGGACCCTAATAGAACTCGAAGCCCTTCTGTGCCGGCCCTTCCCGCCTCCTCCCTTCTGTCTGTGGCCCTTGCTTTAGAGACCAGGCCTCAAACCTGGAGCCTTGAGTGCTTCCAGCCCGGCGGACTGCCAGGCTGGCCACCAGAGGAGTGGTGCCGCTGCGGACCTGGGGACAGCCGCCTTCGCACCCACTCTCTCTGTCTGCTCCCTCTAGGGCTTGTGGCGGTTCTCCCGAGATGCCTGGAGAGGGCCCCGGGGCCTGCAGTAGCAGCCTGGTCCTCATCTCCCTGGTCCCTTCTGAGCCGAACCCCGGTGCCTGGCTCATCTGCCTCCTGCCTTTTTCTTTCCTGCTGCTGTTTTGTAAAAGGAAAAAGAAGGAAAAAAAGAAACCCAAACAAGTGAGAGTAATATATAATTCTCTCATTTTTTGTAGGTCTGTAATAAAGAACTTTATGTGATCCCTTCTCCCTCCTGCTGTGAAGAACAGACCCTGGCCCTGCACTAAATTACCCCGTAGCCACCACCCCACAGAGCCACCTCCCTTCCTTCCCCCCGGGCACGAGGCAGCCAGCACACGTTGGGCTGGGGGAGTCCTGCAGACCCTTGACTCTGGAAGTCTCGAGACGCCGCCATCCCTCACCATTAGCAGGCTCTTTGGTTCTCTGAGCAGGAGCCCTCATTGTGAACACACCGGACCAATAAATCCAGGGTTTGCTCTGCCGACAGCTTCTGTTCTGTGCGCTCTGGGAGCACTGGTGACCCCCTGCCAGCCTGGGCTGCTGTCCCTGTTTCCGCCTCCGACTCCACCGCCCTCTTGCCCTTGACCAGCCCCCGTTACTGTTGTCAGTGGCGCCTGCTGTTCTGGGGACACCTTCACCTGCAAGTAAGGGAAGAGGGTGCTTGTCCGCATTGTGCAGATGAGGACACTGAGGATTACAGGGCACAGAGCTGGGATTTCTGCCCAGACGTGGTTGCCTCTGCAGCCAGGGCTCTTAGAGCTGACGCCTTGGGTCCTTGCGGGGCTGCCCCCTCTGCTGACTGCCATGCAGCTGCTCCAAGGGAGCCGGGTTATCCTCGCTGTGTCTGCTGTAGGGACTCCTCCGTCTCGGGGCCGGGCTCTCTGCCCTTTCTTGTTCCCCACTGCCCTGGGCCATGGAGGAGGGTACCAGGCAGACCAGGCCCGCCAGCCAAGAAAGCCTGCCCTCTCCCCCTCCTACGGCCCAGCTGCCCTCTGGCTTGGTTGCCCAGCTTCCTGGAGGCTGTGGGTGCTCGACCGCAGGGTGTCCTGTCACCCTTCCCCTTGGCCCTGGGTGCTGTGTCCAGCCCTGTGTGCGTTGTTCTCAGTGGCGCTCCTGTTCCTGTTGGAACAGCCTGAGTTACTCTGGGGCCTTTGAGAGGTCCACCCAAGGGCTGCCTTGGGAAAGCTGCTGTGACTGATGCAGGAGAGCGGGGTTGCTCAGAAGCAGGACCTGTGGCCTCTGAACGACCACAGCTGGCATTAGTGGAGAAAGGCCGAGAGCTAGGCATGCAATGAATACTGGCAGCCAGTGCTCAGAGGGCACACCAGGCACTGTCCTAAGCGCCTCAGCCCACAGCAGCCCCACGAGGTCCATGGTAGCATCATCACTCCCTTTTACACATGAGACTCACTGGAGAGGTGAGGACCCCATCCAAGATCATGACGCCCACAGGCACCTGGACTGGGGTTCAAGGCCAGGCAGGCTGGCCCTCCTACACCTCCCCCCTCATCGTATAAAATGTGGGCTATGATCTTAATCCCACAACCAGCCGACAAGGCAAGAGTGTCAGCTCACTTTACAGAAGAGGCCCTGATGCAGAGGTTGAGTAACTTTCAAGGACACCCAGCAAGTAAGGGCTGGGGCTGGCATTCAGAGCCGGGGCGCCCTGCCTCGAGCCCAGGTCCTTTCCACTGTACCCCACTGCACTCCTTAAAAGGTGCCCTTTGCCAAGCACTTTGTCTACACGTTACCTCATTTCATTCCTCTTTGATGAGACAAGGCTTATTTCCCTATTACAAGTAAAGAAACCGGTTCAGAGAAATTGACTTGCCCAAGGTCATGTCTAAAAAATGACAATGCCAGATTTGAACCCGGGTGGGGGGCTGGCCTCTCTGCCCCGAGCAGATGTGGAGAAGGGCTGGCAGAGGCCTTGGGTCAGGGCACGGCCTCTGTGCCGCCCCGAGCTCCCTCTCCTTAAAAGGTGTGCCCCGGTGCGCGGCAATCCCGTGGCCTCTGCCGGCCCAGGTTGGCAGTCTCTACCCCTGAGGCTGTTCGTGGCGTGAGTCACTGGCTGAGCAGAGTCCTCAGGGTGATCCCGTGTGACTAATTCCATGGCGCTGACCTCACCAGGACGCTGCTGGCTCTGCATCGTCGGCCCCACTGTTGCCCTCCGTGGGCTCCCGGGCCTGAGGAAGAGGGGTTGGCAGTCCTGCTGGGGGCCAGACAGACCAGTGCCAGCCCCTCTGAAACGAAGACACCTGCTGAAAGCCTAGGAAAGGGGACACAGCCACAGGCTCCCCCTCAGCCCCAAGACACCCTGGGGTGTGGCTTCTGTACATTTCTTCTCTGACACCAAGTTTACCCAGTCAGCCTGGAGGCAGGAGCCAGGGATGGAAGCTTGAGTTTGCTGTGCTGGCTCCTGGACTTGTGTCTCCACTGTAATCCCCACCCCTCCCCTGCCAGGCACAATTGTCCCCATTTCACAGATGAGATGGGCGCAGAGTGAGGTCAGCAGAATGGCTGAGACGCCACTCCGAATAGGAGTGCTCACCATCCAAGAGCGTTAGCGGGTCTTAGAAGCATTTGGATGAATGAATGGTGGTCACTGACGTGGGTTCTTTCTAAACATACGGAACACGGGAGGGAAATGGACCATCCCCTCAAGGAGTTTGTGCTCTAAGACAGCAGAGCGAGGGGCCGCGGTCATTCCTGAACTAACGTCCGGGGACATCAGGTTTCTTCCAGGCCCCCTCATAAGGGCGCGGGGAGGGGGTAACTTGCCCAGGTCACAGAGTGTTTGTGATAGGGACTTGAAGCCCGGTCCCCTGACTTCAGCCAGCCCTGAAATGAAATGAAAATGAGTCACAGCCGTTTCTTCCCTCGGCTTCAGGAGAGGCGAGTGAGGAGGGCGCTGTCTCTGAGAAGGGCCGTCTCTGGGGCCAGGACCTGTCTGGTCAAGGGGATGTGAATGGTGCTGTCGCCAGCGTGCTTCCCAGCAGTCCGTGCCTGGGGCGAGGGCCGGGTCCAGCTCAGCCCCAACCCCAGCCGCCTGGGGAAAGCTTCTCAGGAAAGTGAAGGGAGTTCTGGCCAGGCTGCCGGAAATCCCTAATGTGGGGGCCCTGGGCCGGGAGGGTCCAGAGAACAATGTCGGCCGCCGGCAGGATGCTGTGCAACAAGCAAGGCTTCCAGTTCCTCCCTGCCTGGAACCCCAGCTGCAGGCGTGACCCTGACCTGGTCCCCGGGGGCCGGCTTCCATGGCTCCGCAGGAAATCTGGGCCAGTGGTTGTTCCAAGGAACCTCACCTCTGCAGCCACCTCCTGACAGCCTTGTGGAAGCTGGGGGCTACCACCGGCCCCTCCACAGTGGTGTAGGCAGGGCAGAAAGAATCAGATCTGGGTTCACGCCCTGGACTTGCCACCGACTAGTTGTGTGGCCTTGGGCAAGTTGCCTCACCATTCTGAGGCTTGGTTGTGACATCAGTAAAATGGGGACGTCGATGGCTAGCGCTCGCTGAGTACATGTTACATGAACCATGTCGTCGAGTCTTCACAACAACCCCAAGAAGTAGGAACTATCATTACTGTCATTTTACAGACGAGGAAACTGAGGCCCAGAGAGTTGAAGTAACTTGGCATTCACAGTGTCAAAGCTCAGATCTGAACTCAGGTGTGTCTGATTCCAAAGTCTCTGTGTTCTGACCCATTACTACACTGCTTTCCCTGTGGAGCAAGGTTTGTCACCATTTTGAGCCTCACTTGCACCATCTGCAAACTGGGGCTAATAACCATCACTACCGAATGAGGTCAACACCCGGATTAAACTGGGAAGGGTGTAGAAGCATTCTGGTACCTAGTGGGAGCTCAAGAAGCATCCCTTGCATTGCTCTCCCCTGTCCCTCAGCTTCCCCTGGACTAAACTGCATCTTAAACGGGAAACACCAGTCTTCCCGAGATAAGGACCCCAGCACCTCACCATGGGACGGGCCTGTCATTGTACCAGGCTGTGGGCCTTACATTGGCTCTATGCCCTGGCCCTGGTCCCTGCCACCACCCCCTCCTGCTCCAGAGCTGGCTCAGTGGTGCCTGGGGCTTGGGCAGCCCCAGGGGAGCTAGAGGTGGTGACCTCACCCTTGGAGAATGCCCACTGGAATTCACCCCAAGTCCTCTGTTCTCCGTGCCTCCCGGCCACATCTGACTGCCCTCTCACTCAGCCTCTAAGCCAGCGTCCACACACTGCGCCAATGGGAGCATGTCTTGGGAGCTAGGACACCCCTGCTACACAGCCACTAATTATTAATTGGGGGTGAGCTGCTTCCCCACCTTCAGCCAGCCTAGTGGGTGACCACAGGCAAGCAGGTGTCTCTCTGGTCTGCTGTCTTCCTCAACGTCCCAGCAAAGAGGCAATCCAGCATTGATCCCTTTATGCCCCACACTGTAGATGCTCCACCCACATCTAACCCTCCTAACACCCACCTGAGGTAGTGATTGTTCCCATTTCACATACAAGGAAACTGAGGCCCAGAGAGGTGGCATGATGTGCCCAAGACACACCCCGGGACATGGGTCCAGGGTGGCCTGACCCAGTCCCCTCTCCCTCCCGCTTTGCCGCACTGCTGCCCCCAGGAAGTCAAAGGACCCCTCTTCTTGTGCCAAGAGTGCGGACTCTGAGCCTCTCTCTCTTATCTGCCTCCCCCACTCTGACCCCTGGCAGGAGACAGAAGGTTCCCTTCGCTCAGGATCTACTCCTGAGGCTGGGATAGTCTCTCCAGCCGAAGATGGCGGCCTCACCCCTCACCTCAGCCCCCTGGTGTTTGCGAGTGCCTCTCTGGGGCTGCCAGTCCTAAACATTAGGAATTCAAAGCAGAGGAGGACAGAGCCCCAGCCCTCAAGGAGCTCACGGCAACCACATCGATACAATCTCAAGTGTATGGGCCGGCCCGGTGGCTTAGCGGTTAAGTGCGTGCGCTCCACTGCTGGCAGCCTGGGTTCGGATCCCGGGCGCGCACCGACGCGCTGCTTCTCTGGCCATGCTGAGGCCACGTCCCACATACAGCAACTAGAAGGATGTGCAACTATGACATACAACTATCTACTGGGGTTTTGGGGGAAAAAAAAGGAGGAAAATTGGCAATAGATGTTAGCTCAGAGCTGGTCTTCCTCAGCAAAAAGAGGAGGATTAGCACTGATGTTAGCTCAGGGCTGATCTTCCTCACACACACACACACACACACACACACACACACACACAAATAAAGTATAAATGCCACAGCGGAACCTAGTAACGTTTACCATCATGGTGATAAAGCACAGAATGATTGGAAGCCCTGAAGAGGAGGAAATCAGCCAGGGCTGTCCGATGAACCATGGAGAGGAGGTGATGCTCAAGAAGGGGTTTGTTTTGAAGAAGGGGTTTGTTTTGAAGAATTGAATAGGAGTTAGCCTGAGAGGCAAGCAGTGGGAAGAGCATTCCAGGCAGAGGGAACAGCATGTGCAGAGGCACAGAGGTAGGAAAATATGTACATGATCTGTCCAAAGAGGGAGGCTGGGATGCAGGGGGCTGAGTGGGGCCCCACCGAGGGAGCTGGAGGCAGGTTTTGAATGGGCCCTTGGAGTCACAAAGACTTGATTCTAATCCTAGCCCTCCCTCACTAGCCAAGCCTCAATTTTCTTCATCTCTGAAATGGGAGGATAGTATCCTTCTCCTGGTTGAGAGATTGACATGAGATAATAAACTCTAATGTTAGAGCATAGAGCTGTTATGTGGTGAGCGTCCTATTAAAGTTTCTAGGCGTGCACATTAGTTTGGTAAGACTGCCATAGCAAAGTACCACAGACGGGTGGATTAATCAACAGAAATTTATTTCTCACGGTTCCGGAGGCTAGAAGTCCAAGATCAAGGTGTCGGCAGGTTTGGTTTCTCTTTGGCTTGTAGACGGCCACCTTCTCACTGTGTCCTCACAGGATCTATCCTCTGTGCACGCACAGCCTTCACGTCTCTCTGTGTTTCCAAATTTCCTTTTCTTATAAGGACACCAGTCATATTGGGTTGGGGCCCACACTAATGGCCTCATTTTAGTCTAATCACCTCTGTAAAGGCCCTATCTCCAAATATAGTCATATTCTGAGGTCCTGGGGGTTAGGGCTTCAGCATAGGAATTGGTGGGGGGACACAACTCAGCCCACAACAGCCTGGTACATAGTTTAATAATAGTGGCCAACACCCAGAGGTTCCAGGTGCTGTGCTAAACACTATATATTAACTCCTTCAGTGCTTGTATGACCCCAGGAGGTAGGTCCTCTTATCAGCTCTCATTTACGGTGAGGAAACTGAGGCACAGAGGGCTTTAGTTATGGCCTCCGGTCACACAGCTAGAAAGGGGCAGAGCCAGGCCGTAAACTCTGACAGTCTGACTCCGGGGCCCTGCCCTCTCCCTTACGGCCTGACCACCCCATGGCAGCTCCTGCATCCTCACAACCACCCTCTGGTCTATCCCAGCCCAGGGGAAGTAAGCTAGGGTCACACCGGTACCCTTTCCCCACCGCCCAATATCTAGGTGTTTCTCAGTTACTATTTTGTCCATTATAGATGAAGCCGGAATGAACATGTTTGGACATAGAGCTTATTCCTTCTTTTGGATTTTATAGACGTGGGATTCCCCGGGGAAAGGGAGCACTTTATTGTCGCTGAGAGCAGGGAAGGAGTGTCCGGGCCTGAAACCCGAGCTGGGTTCCCTCCGAGCGCCTGCACCTTCCACTTGCTGGTTTACTTTGGGGGAGGGGAGGCTGGCTGCAGGAATGTCATCAGACCTGCCCCACCTCCAGCCACCTTTTGTCCCAGCCACTTCTTCCTTAGAAAGTTCCAGGCCCCAAATTCTGGCGTTTCTGAGACCCCAGGTCCAAAGCAACCACTCATACAAGGATCTGATCATGGGCGTGGGTCTGGGGTGGGACCTGGGAACGTGCATTTTTAAAGCCTTAGTGAGGGGCCGGGCCTGTGGCATAGCGGTTAAGTGCACATGCTCTGCTGCTGGTGGCCCGGGTTTGGATCCCGGGCGCGCACCGAAGCACCGCTTGTCAGGCCATGCTGTGGCCGCATCCCATATAAAGTGGAGGAAGATCGGGATGGATGTTAGCTCAGGGCCAGTCTTCCTTAGCAAAAAGAGGAGGATCAGCATGGACGTTAGCTCAGGGCTGATCTTCCTTACAAAAAAAAATAAATAAATAAAGTCCTAGTGATTCGGACTCAGAGAATCCTGGATTACACTTTTAGTAAACGCAGCGCCTGAGACCACAGCCCTCTCCAAGCCCATCCTGTTGCAGCTCTTCCCTGAGCACCTTCCACGTACTACCCTTCCCATGGGGCTGGGCACAAAGGAGGAGCGCAGGAATCCGCAAGATGAATGAATGAATGAATGAATGAAGTGTGTACCCTTACCAAAGAGTTGTTCTACGCCAGGCCCCCTGCCTGGTCTGGTCCCCATCCTTATCCCATGGCCCAGACCCCATCACAAAGGACCCTCTCTCCTCACCCCGTTACAAAGGAGGCCTGGCTGGGCCCAGCATCTCTAACACCTCCCCTGTGACTTTGGGTACCACTCTGTCCCTGAGCCACAGAGTACTCCCTCCCCTGGAAACGGGCATATTGGTCATTCCCATCTTCTTTTCTGTGTTCATCGTTCCATCTCACAGGGTCCCGAGGACCTTGAGATAAGGGAAGGAAGCTACTAAGTCTGGATGAGGAGAGGGAAGTGGAAGCCCAGAGAGGGTAGGGCATTGCTTGGGGTCAACCAGCACGCAAGAGGAGAGAATCCAGAGGCGGCTCTGGGCTCCCCCTGCCGGTCTTGGGGTTGCTCTTGATTGAGGCTGCCAGGGAGGTTGATAAGGAGATAGTATTTCTAAAGGAGGGGAGGGGAGCAGGAACCAGCCCCTTGGGGGTCCCTTCTCCCTGCCAAGTCCCTGGACCCAGGAGAGGCCCTCCCTTCCGTACCTACAATGGTTTGCCCTGCTGAGTACCCCACGTGGCCCGGGAATGACTTTACAGTGGCCACAGGTGGGGGACGGGCTGCCCAGTGGGCCTGGTGTTTGCTCAGCATGTGGCCCTGACCACTGAGCCACAGCCAGGCCCACTCAGAGCTGCAGCACTCAGGCCACAACAATGAGAGTCTCCTCCATGGCAAAGGGAAGGAGGACAGGCTCTGCAGGGCTGGGCCCAGGCCCTCCCTGTCTCAGTGCTGGCCCCCATGGGCTCTGGGGACCAGGCAGAGACGCCGGCTTCCCTGGACAGTGGCCCAGGAGGCTGAGGGAGGCGGGGCGGGAGCTGGGTCTGCTCGGCCAGGCAGCCTGGGAAGATGAGTCCGTGTGCGCACGTGAGGCCCAGGCTGCTCACTCGGCGTGCTTGGCCTCTGATGCCTCCTCTCTGGAGGCCCCATTTCCCAGAACTCTGCTCTCCCCAAGTCAGGAACCTCAGGGCAGGAAGGCCCTCAGTGACCCGCTCCCACTCCCGGGTTTACAGAGGAAACCAGGCCCAGCGAGGGGAGGGGAGGGGAGAGGAGACGAGGGGAGGGGGGAGCCTGTGGCCAGTTGGGGAGCAGCCAAGTCCGGAGGTGGCTCTTCAGAGACGCCCCCGGAGGCACGCTCCCTTCCCCGGCTGTCCATCAACCAGACCATTGCCACGTGTCCAAATGTCCATCTCCCCCAGCAGACCCAGAGCCCTAGTGGACGGGGCTGGCCTTCTCCTCCAGGCACAGCAGTGGCCGGTGAGTCTGTGTCGAAGTGAGCTGACCTCCTAGCCTCAGGCCTGCACCCTTCTTGTCCCCACCCCGTCGTGCCGAGTTGGCTTTTGGGGGCAGTAAGAGAGAGAGTGATTTTTTAGCTGCCCAGCCCCTCTGGGCTGGAGAGCACTGTCTCTTCAGGAAACTCCCTAAAAAGCTTGGGGACAACGCATAGGCCCAGAGGAGGGCAGAGGGGTGGTCCTCAGAGACTAGGGTTCAGAACTCTATCTAGGGCGACCAACCATCCTGGGTTGCCTGAGACTTAAGAGGCTTTCCAGGACACGGGACTTTGAGTGCTAAAAGCAGGACAAGTCGTGACTCTGCCAGTCACTGTGTGATCGTGGGTGAGTCGCTTCAGCTCTGCACGCCTCAGAGGTTCACCTGGAAAGTGGGGTCAATAGCTATCCTTTGTCCCTCCTGGGTTGCCGTTAAGCTCCCAGGGAGACTGTGGAGGGAAAGTCAGAAGTGCTACATCCCAGCCCATGGGAGGTTTATTTTCCTGCTGTTAGTGGCGGCCATCCTGTTGAGGGACCTCCTCCTTCTCCCCTCCCCTCCCCTGCCTGAAATTCACTCAGTCACTGACAAACGGGCTAGCGCCAGGCACAGGGTATGCACAGGCAGGGAAGAAAGAGCCCAGCCCTCATGGAACTCAGAGCGCGCGCATGAGTAATTAGAGCACAGGAAGATGAGTTTGTTCAACAAATTTTCATGAGCATCTACTATGTGCCAAGCACTGTCTTGAGCATTTTACGAACATTAACTCATTGGACCCTCACAATAACACGGTGAGGTGGGGATTATTTTATCCCCATTTTGCAGATGAAGAAATGGAGGCTCAGAAAGGTTAAATCATCAGTGGAGAAGTCAGGCAGAGCACACTAAGAAGTATCTTTTTGAAGAATGAGCATACATCTTGAGTGTGCACAAGGGAAGGGCTTTCCAAGAGGGAGCACTAGGTGCAAAGGTTGGGAAGCATGGAACAGCATGATGCCTCCAGGCAACTGCAAGTTCACAGAGGTCTGTGTCCTGAGCTGAGAGTTGCCACTTATCCTGTAGGTGAGTGGAGACTGTGAACAGCTTTAAGGAGTGGGGTGGAGGTCAAAGAGCATTTGCACAGATGAGGGTTTTTAAAAGATCTGGGCTGTGAGGTGAACTTGGAGGGAGAAGACTGGAGGCCAGGTGACCAGTGGGTTGACAAGCTGGACACTTCCTCTTAGGTTTAAAATTTTGTCCCACCAAGAAGGGTTCAGTCAACCAACCACTTTGGAGGGATCACTGGCTAATATTTAGCCAGGCCCTGGGGTGACAGAGACTTCCTTAGTGCCAGTTAGAAAAAGGCGCCCACCTGGGGCAGACTGGCCCTGGAAGGCTCACCATCTGACCTCAGACTGGGAGCCTTGGGCAGGAGACAGGAGCTGGGTCAACTGGTGGGTGAGTGCGCCAAGGCGCGGTCACTGAAGACCCCCTCCCCCAGCTACCTGGTGAGGACTCGCGCCCTGGTGAGCGATGGAAGCAACCTGCCCACAAAACAAGGCGAGCCAGTCAAGTTCAGCCCCTGTAGGGCGGGGCCTGGTGCGGGTCTCAGCCTGGAAAGGGGCGCGGAGGGCTCCCCGAAAGGGCCTCGGGGTACCTGGGGACGTCGCTGGAGAGGTCCTGTCCTTGCAGAGAAAGTCTCCCCCAGAGCTTTGTCAGGCCCCTGGGCGGGGCCAGCAAGGTGGGACGCCCCGCCCCTCCCGCCGTGCCTGCCCTTATAAGGTGAGCGCGCCGAGCGCCCTGGTGGAGTGGCTGTCGTCACCTGCGTCCGCCCGCCCTCGCCGCAGCCCGCCCGCCGGGGGCGCCCCGCCAAGGCCGCGCCCCCCAGCGCCTTCCTGCCGGGAAGCGCCGCCTCGCCTCGCCTCGCCCCGCTGCCCCTGGAGGCTGCTCAGGACGCAGGCTCCGGTCTGGGCGGCACGACCCCCGCCCCGGCCCGGGTCCCGCACCTGCGCCCCCTCCCATCCCCCTGCGCGGAGCCTGGGACCCGCCCAGCGAGCGGCGGGGGTCGTTGGGCCAGAAAGCGGGCTGCGGAGAATCAACCTCGTCCTGGACGGCCCAGCCCACCCGGCGCCTGCTCAGTCCCTGGCATGGATCTCAACTTTTAAAAAATTAATCTGCTTTCTCCAGTTTGCGAGGTCTCACTTAGTTAGAGCCATCACTCTACAACCACGTGACCTGGGTTCGAGTCTAACCAGGTTGCTTACTTACTGGCTTTGTGAGCTGTGGGCAGGTCGCGCAGTTTTTCTGTGCCTCGGTTTGCTCATCTGTAAAATGGGAATAGAATGGCTCATTCCTCAGGGTTGTGGTGAGATGAAATGTGTTAATATAAGTTAGCACTTTTCCGGAAGTTTTCGGTAGAGTTGTTTGCGGGTCCTCAATAAATGCTTGATCCCTGAAGGGCTGCATCCCCAATGGTCAGAGGTGAGACCTGAACCCCCTATATCTGCGACTCTGAGTTCGGCCTTAGTCCCTGGTCGTCTTTGCCAGTGTTAAGGGGCATAGGTGCAGTTTTTAAAAACACGTTCACGGTTCAGTAATTTCTGGTTAAGGTCAAGGAGAAGATCTTTTGCTAGAATGTCTCTAATGCCTCCTTAGCGATCTTTCCCTTTAGCAAAGGAAAGACAGGTCTCAGACTGGGAGCCTTGGGCAGGAGACAGAGCGAGGTACATTTAATAACATAACTTTGTGATGATTTTAGAGTTTCCATCGAGAGATTAGAATTACTATTTATGGCACTTGGCTTTCCATACATGGTAGTGACATAACATTCACTTAATGTTTTTAGTCTGAAAATGTTCAGATATGCACACAAGGGCATAGAGAATAATAGTACAATGATCCTTCATATATTCATCTAACGTTCGCTTTTCAAATATATAAATAAATGTGTTAAAATGTGAGCTGATTTTTAAAAGAGGAGAATAAGAAAATGTACAAGAGTTCAAGGTCCTGAGCGTGCACACGGAGCCCAGGTTCGGCACGGACCGCCTGGGCTGCGCGGTGGGTGCCGGAGGAGTGACTGAGGGCCCTCTCCTCCCCTCCTCCCACCTGCGGCGGGAGGAGGGGCGACCTGAGCAGCTGGCGCCCCGCAGCCCCTCTGGCCTCAGTCGCGCGCACCTGCTCTGCGCAAATTCCTCCGCGCCAGAGCGCGCCCCTCGGCTGCCTCTAGACTCAAGTCTCCTCGCCTGGGTTATTTCTGCATTCGCTTTCTCGGCTGCGCACCTGGGCCCCGGGCACCCACCCCCCACATTAGAGCCAGAGGAATTTTCTACACCACGAATCGTACTACCTCTTTCCCATTTAAACCCTTCCACGGCCCCCCCAGTGCCTGCAGGAAAAAGACCCAGTCCTTAGCAGGGCCTATGAGCCTTCCGTGGTCGGGGGCCCAAACAGCTCTCAGCTTCCGTTCCTACCACTTCTTCGTTACACTTTATTCTCAGGGCACCCTGAAATATTTGCAGTTTCCTGAATATTCATTCAGTAAATATTTAACGCGTTAGAATGAGGCACCAGAAACAGTGCTCAGCAGCGGCGAGCAGCACAGCAGCATGGTCCATGCCCTCTCTCCTGGAGTTACCAGCTAGTGGGGGACTTAAATAAATATGTGTAAACAAATTTTTTTCAGTGTCACGTGCTATAAAGGACCTACACAGTACCAAGAGAGTTTTTGCCTTTTGCCCGGAAGTCCCGGCCCCACCCTGCCCTGCTTTAGCCCTTGGCCTGGTGCCTCTGGCCATCCTCTTAGAGGCAGGTGCAGTCTTATCAGCTCCATAGGGTCCCCATGCATATGCCTTTCTTGGGGCTCTTATCACACTGGGGGGTGATTTACATGCCTGTCTCTCACACTGGGCCGGAATCCCTCAAGGAACTCTGATTGGTCTAGTGTCCCCAGGAGCTCCTGGGGTGCACAGCAATTGTTGGATGACTATTAAAGCAGCAAGCCGCTGCACCAGGACCCCCACCTCCAGAGCAATTCAACCTTCAGTCACTCACTTACTCATTTTAAATGTGCATTAAATCAGAATGTGCTAAGCACTGCTGATATGGACCAGTTAATTTACAGACTGAGTGCTGCGCTGTGGCAAATGGTGGGACTGCCAACAATGAAGGGTCATCCGCCCTCTGGGGGATGATTGCCAGACAATGTCATTCGAACAGGGCCTTCTTGGGTGAAGGCAGGGTTGGGTGTCAGGCTGAGAGAAGGGGAAATTTGAAGGAAGCACAGAGGTGTCCAAGTGTGCAGCTGCTGGGGTGGGGCCCCCGCTGGGTGTGGCCAAGGAGCTGAGGCAGGCAGCTTGGGCCCCGATGGGAAGGGCCATGCATGCCAGCTCACTTTCCACTGCTGGTGACCAAAGCGGTTGACGCATCATCTAAGGCAGTGGCTTTTCAAGGTTTTTTGTCTGTGACCAGGAATAAGAAATACATTACATCACAACCTGGCACGACACTCAATTTGAAACAAGAGTTTCATTTTAGAAGAAACAGTTTACTCTTACAACCCAAGATACACTGTGATATTTTCTCTTCTGTTTTGTTATCATCATCATTATTACTAAATTCTGATTGTGACTCACTAAATTAGTTTCAAGATCCACCGGTGAGTCACGACCTGCAGTTCAAAACATTGATCCAAGAGTCCTTCCAGCCTCAAGCCGAAGGGTCTAGTGGTGGCTGCGAGGCCCCTTCTGGTCCAGAGAGTGTTTTAACTTTTAGGATCCCGAGAGGCGGCCTTCACTGCACAGCTACGTTAACTTGTAAAGGAGCCTAAGAAGGTGGGGCAGGTCCACCAGCCTCCCCTGCACCCGTGTGCCCACCCCCCATCCTCAGAAGACCCCATGGCTGCAGGGTGCTTCCAGGGGGAGCCCTCCAGTGGGTCTGAGATCCAAACAAGGGGGATGAGAGCAGCGCCAGGACATTCCCCCCATCCTCTACCCTAGCTCTGAGAAGTCTCCCCTTGGCATCCAGTTTCCTTGCCAGCCTGGCCCTGGACACCAGTGGCCCCGGGAGTGGGGTGGGGCAGGATAGAGAGGAGGCGGGTGGTTGAGGCCCCAGCCAGGACCTGGCCTCTGGCCATCACCAGTTCTCCCCTCTGGTCTCTTACCACCTTGCCCGCAGGCTGGCACTCGGGCTGAGCAGAGTGTGGATACAGGGGCCAGAGCCTCTGCCCCCGCCCAACCTCTGTCCAAATTCTTCTTCCATGTGGGACCTCTGAGGCCTCTGGAGAGATGGGGGAACCTAGGGTAGGGGGATGGCTACAACTTGTAATCCTTGGCTCTCAGAACATTGGAGCCAGAGAGGACCTTGGAAATAGAGTCCAACCCCCTCATTTTATTGATGTGGCAACTGAGGCCCGGAGAGGGGAGGAAACTCACCCGAGATTACAGGAGAGTTAGTCCTGAGTGAGTACTGGAGACTCAGGTCTCCTGCTCCAAATCCAGCGCTCTTTCTTTAATTGTGCCATGTTGGGGATCTGCAGAAGGGGAAGGGGCTGGGGAAGGGGCTTGGAGAAATGTCCGGTCTGGGAAAAGCTGTCGTGTGCTTGCCAGGACCCCAGGCTTCGAGACCTGCATCCTGGCTGTCCTTCCGCCACCCTCTTTCTGTGGACCCTGCCTGAGTGCCTGCCCTCTCTGGGCTGTAAAATGAGGGGTGGGAGCAGTGAGTCCTGGATCCCATGTGGCTCTGGGCCTGCGCCGCCCTGCCCTCTCCTTGTGTTCGGAGAGCCCTCCCTCCCCTACCCCAGGATCAGAAGAGACTCCCCTGCCCCTTTCCCGGGCCTGAGTGGCCTGGAGGAGTGACCGGGGAGAATAAAGCGTGTGGGAACCTGTTTTCTCCCAGGAACTTGCTGCTTCCCTTGGAGCCTCAGGATTAGGGTGGTGGCTTCTAGTCCTTTCTTTCTGGAGACACTGGATATGGCCTGAAATCCAGGCAGAGGGGCCTCCCTCCTCCCCAGAGTCTTCCTGGCTCCTTGGGCCCTAGCCGCCCACTTCGCCTTCTCAGTTCACTTTCCTTTTCCATGTGGGCTTCTTGTTCCCACGGGACCCACAGCTTCTTGGGGCGGGTTTGAGACCCTATGCCTGCACTCAGGGGCTCTTACAGAGAGGAGGGATTTGGGACTCTCCCCAGGGGAGGCAGTGCAAGTCCTGGTTAAGATCTGAGGCTCTCTATGGACAGTGCCTGGGTCCCAGCCCCTGCTGGCCCGCTGGGTGGCCTCGAGGATAGTTTATGTAACCTCTCTGTGCCTCAGGGCCCTCATCTGTGGGTTGAGGATAGCGAAGACCAAGTGAAGGAATCTAGGTGACGCTCTCAGTGCTGTGGCTGGCGCACGGCAGGCCCTCGCTAATTACGCTCGTGGGGACATGAATCTAGTGTCACTCCACGTGGGGAGGCACCTGGAGAGGAGGAGAGAGGAGCCCTGAACCGTGCTAGGGTTCACCTACATTATCCCCTGTGCCCTGCAGGGACCCTGCGAGATAAATGTGCTCATCGCCTCTGTTCACAGACACTGAGGCTCAGAGAGCAGATGGACTTGCCCAGGTCCACAGCTAGAAAGGAGGGAATCTAACCCACGGCTCACTGGCTACAGGGCTCTTGACCCTCCCGATCCCCAACTGACTTGACACCATTCCCACCAGATGGACCCCCAGGCCCTGTGTCTTAGTCTGCGTGGGCTGCTGTAACCGAATACCACAGGCTGGGGGGGCTGAAACAGCAGACATTTGTTCCTCACAGTTCTGGAGGCTGGAAGCCCGCGATCAGGGTGCCGGCACAGTGGACGTCTCAGTGAGGGGCCTCTTCCTGGTTTACAGACAGCTATCTTCTCGTCGTGTCCTCACAAGGTGGAGAGAGAGAGAGAAGTCTGGCTCTCTCCCTCTGCTTCGAAGGGCACTAATCCCATCCTGGGGGTGTACCTCCCAAAGGCCCAACACCACATACCACCCATTAGGGCTTCACCCTAGGAATCTGGGGGGATATGAACATTCAGTCTGTAGCACCCTCTTTTCTCAAGTCCCGGACTAAAGAGGTTTTCCGAAGTTGAAGAGTTCTGACTGTTGGTGGCTCCTCCTTCTAGAAAGACTGTATAATATCCATTGGGGTTCTTTGGTTTCAAGCCACAGAAACTGACTCTGAATAATTGAGCAGAAGAAAAATGGGGGTGGAGGTGTTTGTTGGAACACAACAGGCAGCACTGCTGGAATACAGGAGGGGCCAGATGCCTGGACAACCCCAGGATGCTTCTTTCCCCAGTGGTTTCTGTGCCTTTGGCTGTTGGTCCTGAAAGAGATGACTTTAAAGTTAGGAGTCTCTGAGCTCCATCTCAGGAGCCCCGTGGACCTGGGCTCTGGCTCTAGCTCCACCACTTCCTCTTCGGTGGCTGAGTCTGTCTGGAACACCTCTCCAGGATGTGGCCACCAGACACTCTCTCTTTGAGTGTCTCTCTTCGAGTTTCAGATTCTGGGAAATAGAGTCGGTTACCTGGCTTGAGTCGCAGGCCTGCCCCTGGATAGGAGGGCAGGACCTTGTGGTTGGCAGTCCTGCCACAACCAAATGGAAGGGGGAGGGGTGGGTGAAGAGATCGCTATGATCAGAACAAGGAGGTGAGTGATGCCGGGGAGGCAAATCAGAAGCTTTCCACCCTGGGATTCTTCTTCCTGAAAATAAATCTCTCTTTCCTTCCCTCAAACATTTATTGAGTGCTTGCTCTGTTTCAGGAACAATACTGGGCCCTGGGAATAAAAGGATGAGTCAGACTCGGGCAAGCCATGGGGAATTTATCTAATCCAGATCAGCATACACTGCTGTTCAGCCATGGCAGGGCCAAGGCAGACATAGCCAATCGACTGTAGCACACTTTCCCTGGGAGCCTGGGCTCAGCTTCAGCATCCCGCTCTGCACAGAGCTCCAGGCAGCCAGCTCTCGTCAACTGGAGTTGGTCCAAAATATAGAAACTCTTCTCTGTGCCTAGCCAAAAACATTCCTCTTTCCCATGACAATTCTTCTAACATTGAAAAACAGCAGAATTCCCCTATGCTCACCCCAGGTCATTTCTTCTCCTTGGGGAAAATGGCTTTGATGCCTTTAACTCCTGACCCTGCTTGGCTCCTGAGTCATCGCTGTGGTTAGGAGCAGGAGCACAGTTCCTGCAGACAGAAAGACGACACGTGAGTCCCAGCCCATCTAATCAAATTAGATGAATTTTCTACGGCTGCTGTAACAAATTACCACCAATTTAGTGGCTTAAAATAAGACAAATTTATTCTCCTACAATTCGGGAGGTCAGAAATCCAAAATGAATCTTAGAGAGCTAAAATCAAGGGGTCAGCAGGGTTGTGTTCTTTCTGAAGGCTCCAGGTGCAAATCCGTTTACTTGCCTTTTCTGACTTCTGGAGGCTGTCCACACTCCTTGGCTGGGGGCCCCACCCTCCATCTTCAAAGCACATCACTCCAATCCCTGCTCCCATCATCACATCTCCTCTCTGACTGCTGTGGTCTGAATGTCTGTGTCCCCCCAAAGATCATAGGTTGAAATCCTAAGCCCCAAAGATGAAGGTATTAGGAGGTGTGGCCTTTGGGAAGTGCTTATGTTATGAGGGTAGAGCCCTCATGATGGGATGAGTGCCTTATAAAAGATCCTCCAGAGAGCTCCTTTGCCCCTTCCACCGTGTGAGGACACAGTGAGATGGTGTCAGCTGTGAACCAGGAACAGGACCCTCAGTAGAAAGTGACCAGGCTGGCACCTTGATCTCAGACTTCCAGCCTCCAGAACTGTGAGAAGTAAATTTGTGTTGTTTATAAGCCACCCCATCCGTATTTTGTTATAGCAGCCTGAACAGACTAAGACAGTGACCCTCTGCCTCCCTGTCATTAGGGGCTTTGTCATTACATCAGCCTCCCTTGGATAACCCAGAATAATCTCCCCATCTGAAGATCCTTTTCAAATTCATATCTGCAAAGTCCTTTTTTTTTTTTCTTGCTGAGGGAGGTTGGCCCTGAGCTAACATCTGTGCCAGTCTTCCTCTATTTTTTATGTGGGACGCCTCCACAGCATGGCTGACGAGTGGTGTAGGTCCAGGCCCAGGATCCAAACCCACGAACCTGGGCCACCGAAGCGGAGCATGCCAAACTCAGCTACTATGCCACGGGGCCAGTCCCTGCAAAGTCCTTTTTGCCACGTAAGGTAACATTCACAATTCCAGGGATTGGAACATGACATTTTGGGGCACTGTTATTCTGTCTGCCACGGGTCCCTTCCCTGTAAATGGGGGTATTGATAACCTTCTTCATAGGCTGGTGGGGAAGATTACGTGAGACAGTTCACGTGAAGCTCTGAACAGAGTGGCTGGAGTGTGAAGAAGCACTCACCACCACGCATCTAGCCGGAGATTTCCACATTCACGGGACCGGTCATTGGAGACAGCTCAGAGCCCTGAGCCCCGACCTTGCCCCTGGATGCCAACTCTTCTCTTCCTTCTGGGCACCCTCTGTCCAACCCAGGGGTGGAGCATCTTCTCAAGCACCCCACTTGCAAGGAAGATACAGTAGAAGCATCCTCACTGCACAGGTGTGGTGCGAGGCTCAGGGAGGGGAGTGGCTTGCCTAAGGCCACGCAGGTAAGAGGGGGTGGGGCTCGGGTTGGAACCCAAGCAATCAGTGCTCTTTCCACATCACCGTGCGCCTCCACCCTTGGCACCTCCCATCACAGTGCCGCCTGGACACTGGGCCCAGGGCCTTCAGGGGAAGCTCCAACCAGCTGCTCCCAGGGCACAGCCCCTGCCCATGACTCTCCCTGCTTACCGGTCATGCATCATTTGGAGCAGGGCCCTGCCTTCAGCTCCAGTCTCAGGGTCTGATAACTAATTTACACTCAAGTGTAAATGACTGATAGTGTCTTTAGGGGTTACCTGCTCCTTTTAAGGGCATGTTTGGGGTAACCAGGAAGAAAGAGAGTTCAAGGCGGGGTTTCAGGCACCTGTCAGGAATGTCTGGAGGACATCTGTTTGTGTGTTGGCGGGAGGGCTGAGGACTTCCCAAGTGCAGGCAGAAGGTTCTCGTGGAGACAGCACAGTGCGCTGCTATGGCTGGGTCGTCACTGCCTGGGCACCTTGGGCAAGTCACTTCATTTCCCTTAGCCTTCATTTGCTTACCTGTAAACCAGCATGATTCCCGCCTCTGGTTCCACTGGGAAGATGACATGAGATAAACTTTATCAGGTGGCCTCTCCTCCCCAAACTGCCCTGTGGGCTGCTGCGAGCTGAGCCCAACCAGGGTGAAGTCACCCCAGTGACAAAGTACTCAGGTCCCTTCCAGGGACAGCACCTTGTGCCAACTGTCTGCCACCTGCCAGGACTGCCTGAGGTCAGAGTGCCTGGCAATCCCTGCTTCTGGAAACTTTCCTTGATGCCAGCCTGAGCTCCCAGCCCTGGGGGAGGCAGTGGGGGCTGTGTAGAGAGCAGTGGGCTGGGAGTCAGGGGCGGGGGTCTGGTCCTGGCTTTGCCACTGACTCGCTGTGTGACCTGGATAATTCTCTGACCCTCTCTGGGCCTGAAGCCTTGCCTGAAAAAAGAGAGTGAGCTGTAAGGATGTGTAAGGGCCCTTCCCACACTACCCTGATAACCATCCTCTGGACCCCTTAGCAGCCCTGCCTGTCCCCCGGATATGGTCATGAGGCACATCCTGCTGGACTTGTTCCCACAGCCTTCTGTGAGACGTGCTATTTTCCCCCTGCATGACTATGTTCTTTAAGGGAAGACCTCTGTGTTTGCGCCTTCTTGTTCTGCCTTCGGCCCTGAGCCCTACACATCATTTTGCTCAATAAAGACCCACTGATAAATTCCCAAAGACCCTGGCTTTGCTCAGAAGAGCACTTTTTTCAAGGTGCCACCTCCTCCAGGAAGCCTTCCCAGGTGCCACCTCCCTGTAGACTGACATATAGAATTCCTCCGCACCCCCACACTTCTCCCCTTGCTCTAGTAAGCCTTCCCTTTCAGATTTGTCGGGAGGTTTTCACTGTCCTAGCACGGTGCCTGGCAGCCCCAATAAATGGGGGTTGAATTACAGTCTAAGGGGAGAGACGGGAAAGAGATGAAAGGGGCACCGGAGTCTGCAGAGATGGGGCCACAGCTGGAATCGGCTCTTCCCCAGGGAGGCCTGCAGATGGCAAACAGCTGGTCGGGGGTGGCTGTGACTCACCCCACCCCTGCAGGCCAGAGGATGCTGCAGAGAGGCTGAGACAGGAGTCAGAGGCCTAAAGGAATTTCGATAGGGATAACACAAGCCCTGGAGTATTTCTAGAATGCAGGAGGTTAAGGGTGCAGGAGCTGGGTCAGGGCAGAACTGCCTGATTATGTTCCTCATTTACTTATTTTTTTGCCTGGATAAAACAATCACACAGTACAAAATTCAGAAGGTACAAAGGAGGCACAGTCAAAGTTGGGCGCCCCCTCCTCCACCGGTGCCTGTCCCCCAGACCCCTCCCTGGCAGCGGCCTGAGTTTCCAGTTGGTTCCACATACATCCTTCCTGTGTTCTTTTCTCCTTTTTGATACAGGGAAGCACATCATCCACACTGTTCTTCACTTTGCTTTTTCCCTTAACACCTTTGAGAGCGTTTCGTATTAGCGCATAAAGAACTTCCTCGTGGTTTTTTCTTTGGCTGCATTTAAGGTTGTCAGATAAAATACAGGACGCCCAGTTAAATTCGAATTATTTGAGCTTCAGATAAAGAACAAATAATTTTTTAGTATAAGTTTGTCCCGTACAATATTTGGGACATACTTATACTAAAAAAACTGTTTGTTCTTGATCAGAAATTCAAACTTAACCAAGCGTCCCTAAATCTGGCCCCCCTCACTGTATTACGTGGGAACGCCTTATAATTAAATCTTTGGGGGCCTCAGGAATCGGGTGCCTGGACCTGGTGGGTATCCGTTCCCTGGCCTTATTCTGAATAGGACCCTGCATGTGCCAGGGTTTGGATTTCCCATGCTGGATTTCCATCTCCAGGCCTCAGTTACTGAGATAAGAAATGAAAGGCTCTTAAGAGTCATCCTGCCTTGTTTGAGGCCCAGAGAGGGGAATGACTCACGCAAGATCACACAGCAAGTCAGAGCAGAGCTGGGGCTAGGCCCTGGGTCTCCTGTCTCCCAGTCAGTTTTTTCTCATGCTCCTCAGTATGATGTACTCCTGGGGGTCAACAGCAGCTGTTCTGAGCCTAAGCTTTTGGAACACACACAGACACTCGGGAAACCAGAAACAAAGGGCCCCGAGTTCTCCTGTAGGGAGATGCTGGCCCACAGGACACCTGGGGCCCTGCTCCCTGGCCAGGGGGTATTCAGTGCTGGGCCTGACCCCCAGAAGGCCCAGCTAATAGTAATAATAATAATATAACAAGAATAATAATAGCGGCTACTGCTGTCAGGCGCGTATATGTGCTGGGTGTTATGTAATGTGTCCCTCGTGAGCCTCCCGGGGGCCCTGCAAGGTGAGCGTGACAAGTCCCATTCCCCCAGCCGGACACCGAGGCCCAGGAAAGGTAAATAATGTCATCATTTGCCAAGATCCCCCAACCGCACAGTGGCAGCGCTGGGATTTTAACCCAGATATGTTTGACCCCAAGGCTCAACTCTTTCCACCGGGATTATCACACTTAGCAATATGTTTGTGCCGTTGTTCAGGTGAGAAAACCGTGCTTGTGACAAGCCCTCTCCCTGAGGACACTTTAGTTTACAAGATCCCAAAGCAGGGGTAAACTCCCCATCCCTCTGGCCCACGGGATGAAGGCCAAACCCTCACTGGTCCCTTGGCTTGACCTTTGATGCACATCATGACCCTGCCCCAGCCCATTTCTCCCAGCCCAACTCCTGCTGTTCTGGCTGCCTCCCCAATAGGCCACCCCCTTTCCTCGCCTCCACACCTCCACACTTCGACGCTTCTGGTTAAGTGGAAAAAGTCAGGTGGAAGAACTAGGTCCAAATATTGGCTCAGTCAGTTACCTGCTGTGTGACCTTGGGCAAGTCACTTAACCTCTCTGAGTCTCCCTTCCTCAGCTGTAAAGTGAAGAAAGGTATGCCTAAATCTCAGCCTAGTACCTGCCCACCACCTTGTAGACTGATTAACATATGCTGTGTGAAGAAAGAAAGGAAGGAAGGAAGGAGGGTATTGATTGTGCTCCCACCACATGCCAGACCCTGTGGGAGACACTGGGGACACTGTTGTAAACAGGCAGATAGTCGCTGCTTTCCTGGAGATTTTTCTCGAAGGGCTGCGGATGTGGTTAATTGCAACAGGAGATTAAGTAACTGGGGCTTTGTAACTGTGGGCAGGATTTCTCCTGAGCCGATGGCTGTCAGCCAGGAAGGAGGGGAGAGGCTTACCCTAACTTGACAGAGGAGGAAAGGAGACTTGCCCTCGTTCACTCGGCTTTAAGTGTTTGGAGGCTGGATTCGAACCCAGGGTCTGCTTTCACAGGCCACCCGGGTCCTCTCTGGTGTCCCCAGCACTTAGCAGCTGGAGGAAGCTCGTGAAAGCAAGGCTGGTGGGAGGGAAGGCCTTTATAGGCCCCACCCACGCGGCCCTTGGCAGCGCCCCACCCTTGGGTGTGCCCCTGGACAGGCACAACCTGGCTGGGCCTCTCTGCCACCGTCTGCGGGGTGAATAACTGAGCAGACGCACGCCAGTCTTGCTAGTCCAGCCTGAACCTCCGCCCACCAGCACTTCTCAAAGCCACCCCAGCGCCTACCTGTAAAAGGAGCTTGTGGAACCCAGAGCTGGCTGGGCTGGAGGCAGAGGGCGGGTCCAGGAACCGAAGCAGAGGCCCACTCAACGGTTCCTTCAGGTCATCCTTGCTTTCCTGAGAAACCTTGTGAATTATGCCTCCCACTCCCTAGTAGATCTGTGTTTGTTTTAATATCACACGCTTCCCTCTCCTCCTGCTGTAAAGGGGCAGAGTAATCTGACTGCAGAGAGGGCACCACATCTACTTGTGGCTTCCCTCACGCCCTGGCACAGCACCTGTCTCCACAGACCCCGGGGGAAGGGTCCCCAGGATGAGAGGCTCCACGAGACGCCCTCCCCCCTCCACACAAGGCAGCCTTCCCTTCCTCCCTTCTCGGATCTCACCGCCCACCACGTCACCCAAGTCCTTTGAACCTTGACCTCCATCATGTCACTTGTCTCTGTATCACAATCGTCTGTTTCTGTGTGGTGGCCTCCCTCGAGGGCAGGGTATCAGGCTACCTCACGTTGTGCCCCAGCCCTTAGGACAGGCCTAGCCCGTAGGTGGATCATGCATGGAAAAATGAGAGAATGAATGAATGGAAAGATGGTGGCCCCTCGGGGTCTGTGGTTGGCAGAATAACGGTCTCCTAAAGATATCCACAACCTAATCCCTGAAATCTGTGAATATGTTACTTTATATGGCAAAAGGAACTTTGCAGGTGTGATGAAGTGAAGGATCTGGAGATGGGAGGAAATTCCGCCTGCGGACAGCAGCTTCAGCCTGCGCCTGCGAGTTCCGCCTGCCCCTCCAGGGGGCCTGCCTTGCAGATTTCAGACTGGCTTAGCCAGCTCCCACAGTTGCATAAGCCAATTCCTTACAATCAATCAATCATTCAGTATATACGTACCCTACTGGTTCTGTTTCTCTGGTTGAACCTGAATGATACAGGAGCCAAGGGAAATTGGCCTCCCGGGTCTGTATTTGGGAGGCCACTCAGAATGGGGTTGTGGCAGGCAGAGGAGAGCCAGCCCAGGAATAGTCTAGAAGGTCAGATGCCCCTCAGCTGGGGTCTGTGTCAGCCCAGGTCTGCAGGGAGGCTGGTCCGCTGACCTTGGCTGTGGGCGGGGTGGAGGGGCAGTGCTGGCCCTGCAGGCAGCTGGGCAAACACAGGCGAGAGGGATGGGAGGCAGCAGAGCTGGGGACTGGCCAGCGGGGAGGGGGTAGAGTCTGGAGCTGGGATGCAGGGAGGTCTCTGGGGGACAGAGAGGGCCTGGAGCGACTGGAAAAGCCAGGCCAAGCTGTGACAAATCCTGCCCATCTGACCAGCTGTGTGGCCAGGCTGGGCCCTGGAGACACGGCAGAAGATAAGGAGCAGCCCCTGCCCTCATGGGGCATACTGTCCCTCTCGCCGGCTTGCCTAGTAAGTGCAGAGCCTGGCGCATAATAGTTACTGAAAGAATTATCTGAGACTAGGCCCGGCCAATGGAGGCCCTACAATGAGGCATTTGACAGATAAGGTCCGGGAAGAGAGGAAAGGATGGGTTAGTGGAGGCAAGGGAATAGGCAGCTGGGATGAGAAGGGGCCTGGGCTGGGAGGTGAGGAGGCTAGAGGGGGAGGACCAGCCGGCCCACATCCTTCACCCACACCCCTCGGGGTCTGAGAGCCAGCACTGTGCCGTGGGAGGGAGAGTTCTGTTCCTGCCTCCCCTCCATCCGTCCCCCCCCCCCCGGGGATAACTTTCCTTTTTAAGGGCAGGCTCCTCCTCCCCCACGGGGTAATCAGAGCCAGGATCTCTGCCCCCAGCCCGCCCCAGACCTCCATTTCCCCTCAGACCTCTCCTGGGCTGTGGTTTTAGCAAACAATTTGGATCCTTCTGGGGCTTGGGAGAGGAGGCCTGGCCCCTTCCTTCTTAGTGGTGGTAAGAAATGCTCTGCATTCCTGCGTTAAGAGGCCAGGGGCCATGCTTCTTGCTCAGCACAGGGGCAGCCCCAGAGGAGCAAAATGAAGTCTGAACCCAGACACCCTTCCCAGGCTCCCCAGTGCCTTCGGCTGCCAGTCCCACCGAGTGTGCTGTCAGTAGGCCCCTCAAGTCTGCACAGGGCCACCTGGGGGTTGGTGGGCTGAGGCCTGACCCCTTCAGGCTCCGAGGCAGGAGGCCCCAGCAAACCCTAGAATGTTAGGGAGCAAGTTCCTGGGACTTCCTGCCCAGAGGCTGGGCTTCTGTCTCAGAGCTGCCCAGAGGAGGGCCCTGCCTGGTTCCTGTGAGTCTCTCCATGACGCCCAGCCCAGCTCAGCCTGGCACTGAGGAGGGTCTCCATTCAAGTTTAGTGAGTGGGTGAGCGAGGGCAGGGCAGGGGAGTGAGCTGTGGGGTAGGTCTCTGTGAGGGCCCACACCTGGGTGTGTCCCTCGGCATGTGTGAAGTAAATAGTGAGCTTGGAGAGTGTGTCCTGGGGACCAGGGGCTGCCATAGGCCAGCTCAGTGGACTCCTATTCACTTCTCACACAACCCTGCAATTGAGCTATCATCACATACTCGTAGCACAGATCAGAGGACTGAATCCCAGAGAGGGTAAGTAACCGGTCTAAGGGCACACAGCAGATAAGTGCAGGGGCCAGTATTGGACTCCAGAGTCCCTGCTTTTCAGCACGAGGCACACCGCCTCAGGGGAGGGAGGAGAAGAACTAGAGACCTGGAACGGGCTGAGGGAGACAAGCTCCGCCTCCCAAGGCTGAGGGGCTGCGGGTGGTGGGCATGGGGTGGGGGGGCCCAGCACAACATGGAGCTGGATAGGTCGGAGGGCCTTGGAGGCCACGGTGAGGAGTTTCCATTTTCCGGTGTCCTGTCTATTGGGCTTTCAGGTAGCGTGTTCTCTGGAGAAACAGTCTGCTACTAATAGATAAGTTGAAAAACCCCTCAAGCCCTGCGGGCAAGAAGGTTCGAGGATAACTTGCATCAGGCCGGGGTGAGCGGGCTCAGGCCTGCTCTGAGACGGAGGACGGCTTGCTCAGTTGACCCTGAAGTGGAATGGGGCAGGTGGACGAGCAGCAGATGTGCTGGCCTGCGGGCAGGGAGTCCTGGTCCCGGAACCCCACTCTGCAGCATGTCACCGAGGTCCCTGCGCCTCAGATAGCCATACCCCTGGACACCTGGACTGTTGCCGGGTCAGGATGACAGGGACTTGAGTGCATTTCCTCAGTGACTCATCCGGAGACCACTGGTCGCCCCATTCTGCGTTCTGCTCTGGGCGATGATGAAGCCGAGCTCTTACACCTGAATGGCTCTTTACACCCCACAAAGGCACCTGTCTACCTAATCTGATTTGAGCCTCACGCAAACCCAGAAGCCGCAGGCTTCGTCATCCCGTTTAAAGCCGAAGAAACCAAGGCACTGAGTACAGAAGCTCCTGGCTCAAGATTCCCGGGTCAGCGGAGCAACCTCGACCTCCATCCTTGGTCTTTCCCGGTTCAGTGCTCTTTGTTCTTCCCTCTCAAAAGAGCACATTTGCAAGCATCCGCCGCCATTCATCTTGCTGTCTTATCCCTGAATCCTGATAATAATAATAATGGCACCAGCTGTTTTTATTGAGTTCTAACTGTGTGCCAGGCATCTGCTTCATGTTTTACAAACATTATCTAACTTGTTCCTCACAACAACTCTAGGTAGGACGTTGTTATTCCCATTTTATAGATGAGAAAGCAGAGGCTCACTTCGCTCCAAGACACCCACCTAGGGAGCAGTGGAGCTGCTCCTTGAGCCTGAAACCAGCCCTCTCACCGGGGTCCTAATCAGCCACCAAGAGGCCATTTCTCCCGTCTGCTCACCCTGTCTCTCCCGCGTTCTCCTCGCTGCATTGGGGTCTTTCGTGTCCCCATCCCCCCCAACAGATGATAGATTCCTCTGGAGGAGGAGCCCACATCTTTTTTTTTCTTCCACTGATTTATTTCATGTTCTATTGAGGTGGGCACTTATATTTTTCCATCAATAGTATATAATCTTTTAGAAAATTAATATGAATAATATCTGCTTCTAAAAGCACTGAATCTAAAAATGTTTTATTCCAGATTAGATATACATTAGTGAATACACACATACATTAATGAAAACTGAAATTGAGTTGGATTTCCCGTATCTTCTATTTCCCAAACAAAAGCCAACTGTAGACATAATATTTTATTGCATTATTATTATAAATTGTATAATAGTTATTTAGATTCTTAAAAAAATATTTTTTGTTACAAATATAAATCGTCCTGACTAATATATATCTATGCACGTATATAAAAGTGTTACATTGTTTCTAGTAGAATGAATGAAATTTCATGAAGATAATTTCTAGAAAATGTGTTGAAATGAAAAACAAATGTTATTAAAGTTGACTACATACAATCAGAATGACAAAGTAAGAAATTACCTTTTCATAGGGCCGGCCTGGTGGCGCAAGCAGTTAAGTGCACGCGCTCCGCTGCAGTAGCCCAGAGTTTGACAGTTTAGATCCCGGGTGCACACTGACGCACCGCTTGTTAAGCCATGCTGTGGCAGCGTCCCATATAAGGTAGAGGAAGGTGGGTCAGGGCTGTTAGCCCAGGGCCAGTCTTCCTCAGCAAAAAAGAGGAAGATTGGCATGGGAGGTTAGCTCAGGGCTGGTCCTCCTCACAAAAAAAAAAAAAAAGAAATTACCCTTTTTTTTGGTGAGAAAGATTGGCCCTGAGCTATCATCTGTTGCCAATCTTCCTCTTTTTTCTTTTTTCTCCCCAAAGCCCTGGTACATAGTTGTGTATCATAGTTGTAGAGTTGTAGCTCTTCTGTGTGTGAAGCTGCCTCAGCATGGCTTGATGAGTGGTGAGTAGGTCCCTGGCCAGGATCTGAACCAGTGAACCCTGGGCTGCAGAAACGGAATGAGTGAACTTAACCGCTACGCCACTGGGCCGGACCTAATCCTCCTCTTTTTGCTTGAGGGAGATTGTCCCTGAGCTAACATCTGTGCCAATCTTCCTTTATTTTTTATATGTGGGATGCTGCCACAGCACAGCTTGATGAGCAGTACATAAGTCCGCGCCCAGGATCCAAACCCGTGTACCCAGGGCCGCCGAAGCGGAGCACCCAAACTTAACCACTACACCACTGGGCTGGCCCCGAAATTACCCTTTTTTTAATGTGGAGGGAGACAAAAATAAATATACTAAAAGCATACGGATTAACTATATATTACATAAATTGTTATAAATCTTAAGATACTTCTTTTAGAGTATTTTTAGTATATTTCAATTTTCTAAAACATTTAAAAATGTTAGATAAGTCAGTTACTAAGAAATTTAAAGCAAGCGTTATTGCAAGGATAATATTTAAGACCAATTAAAATCATGTTCAGCAATGTGTGGGATATAACATTCAGAAAAATAGTAATAGTAAGTCATCTAGCTCTGCCACCTCTATCCTTCTTTATTTTTTGCCCTACCAGCCTTATCATTCTCTTTTATTTTAAAAGCCTTTGGACCATAGAAGTCTAATATTCCCTCCCAAGATATGCCATCACCCTAGGTGACTTGAATATCTAAACTGGTGAACCAACACTTCTTTGGATTTCTCAATTCCAGTGATTGCCCCCTCCTATCCATATTAAGCCATCAACTCGCATGACCATATAAGAGATATTAATATTAGAAACATTAGAAAAATTATGCCCCTTCAGTGGACATCCAATGTTTACTTCCCTAACATCCAATTTGTATTCTTCTAGCTACAATCCTCTATTTCATTTCATTCATTCCTCCCCTGGGGATTCAAGGCCATTTGTCTTGACGGTTCTCTGCCTGGAGAGCCCCATGGAAGCCAATCAAAGTATTGCTGTCTCCTCTGTATAGTAATTGGGTTAGCCTAACCCAAGCTGGTCCAATCACTTTCAATCACAGAGTATTGGTGGAAGACTGGGGAAGACCCTTGGTGTTTCTGGTTGGATGTGACAAAAAGGACATGAGGCTGAGGTTTCTGTGGCCATCTTCTCTGAAGGAAACAGTGTGACCTGCCTGTTGAACCTGGGAATGAAACTAAAAAAATCATAATTTGTACCCAAGAAAGGGGATATACTGAGTCCCGACATTTGAATCCTGGGTATTACAATACATTGCCTTTTCCCTTCAATCACTTTTGTTTCTGATACTTACATCAGCCATTCCTAATTGATTATATGTGTAACCTTAATATCAAATCTCAGTTTCAGACCATAACTTCAGCTTATCTTTCCAGCTCATCTTTCCAGCTTTCTGTCAGATTTTTTCCACTTCACTTATTCTTTAACCTCACTGAAATCGCTAGTTTCTTGACTCTTTCATACCAAGAATGGATCTTGGGAGAAGGCCACATCTTAATCCTCTGCACATCCCTCCAGAGCACTCAGAATTTTGCTTGGCATGTTGTGAGGTCTCCACAAGTGTGTTAATGAATGAAATAGCTTCTCACTCTCTGCAGCATCTTGGGGTTTTCAAAGGATTGTGATGAGGTGGGAAGAGGTGGGCTGTGAGGTCAGATGGACCTGGGCTCAAATTTCAGCTCCACGATTTAATGTCAGTGTGATCTTGACCTCAATCTCATCTTTAAAATGGGGTTAACAACACAAACCCCCAGGTTGTTGAGAAGATTAAAATGGGATGGGGCTGTAAAACCTTCTCCCTTCACTGGATATGTTAGTCAGAAAAATGCCCCCCCAAAGCTGGCCACGTCCTAATCCCCGGAACCTGGGAATAGTTACATTACATGGCAAAGAGGAATTCAAGTTGCAGATGGAATTAAGGTTGCTAATCAGTTGACCTTAAAATAGAGAGATTAGTACAGCATGGTGACTATAGTTAACAAAACTGTATTGTATATTGCTAAGAGAGTAGATCTTAAAAGTTCTCATCACAAGAAAAAAATTATGTAACTATGTGAGGTGATGGATGGTAACTAGACATATTGTGGCCATCATTTTGCAATGTATACATTTCTCAAATCATTATGTTATACACCTGAAACTAATACAATGTTATATGTCAATTATATCTCAATAAAAAAAATAAGGAGATTATCCTGGATTACCTAGGTGGGCCCAGTGTAATCACCAAAGTCCTGAAACAGGGAAGAGTGAGGCAGATGTCAGGGGGAGATGTGACTGTGGGAGAAGGGTCAGAGAGACGCCAAGCCACCAGCTTTGAAGATGGAGGAAGGACCAGGAGCCAATGAATGTGGGCAGCCTCCAGAATCTGGAAAAGGGCAAAGAAAGGGGTTTGCCCCAGAGCTTCCAGAAGGAACACAGCCCTGCTGACACCTTGATTTGACCGTGTTGGACTTCTGACCTCCAGAACTATAAGATAATAAGTGTGTGTGGTTTTAAGAGAGGTTCATGGTTATTTCTTGCAGCAGCAAAAGATCAGCAAATGTTGGTTCCCTTTCCTATCTCTAGCTCCGTTAGTCCCCCCATCGCCTCCGTAACACTACTATGAGCAGGTCTTTTACACCAACTTCATACGTGAAGAGACAGGCTGGGAGAGGTTATGGGATATGTCCGAGGTCATGCACACAAGGTGGAAATGAAGGTGGAACGCAGACCTCTGACGTTGGCCCCTGGATGCTTTCTAACACACCACACTGCCTCTCCTAATGGTCATCCAGTGGATGTAAAAATATCCAAGAGCTGTGCTAATTGGTGGGGGTGGTTCTTATCCTCCCCGGCTGGCCCGGAAGCCCCTGCCTCTGCAGAGACCTCTCTTTCCCTCCAAGCTTCAGTTCTTGCCACCCCCACCCCCCAGCTCCTTGCCCTTGTATGTCCTTCTATCTTCCAGGAAAGGGACTGTGGCCTTTGACACTCTCCCCGGCCCCCCAGGACTTGGTGCAGTGCCAACACCTAGGAGGGGCTCAGTGAACACGGGGTTCTCCTCCCCTGCACACTGGCCACAGCCCACCCCCTACGCTCCACCCTCCTGGTAAAGGCTGTCCTTAGAGCCCCTCAAAAGTGAGAGCTGTATCCTGAGCCCCAGGGAGCCTGCACAGCCTGCGGGGGTGGAAAAGGTGGGAGGGAAGCTCATCCCCATGGCCAGCTGACAGGGTCAAGGGGGAAACTGCTTTTCCTGCTGGGCCCCTGGGGAGCCTCCTCTCTCAGAGAGGCCAGCTGGGTCTCTGTGCTTGAGCTCCAGGGGGCCAGAGGGCAGGGCAAGGGGGAGGGAGGAGAGAAGGAGTGGGGGTGGACAAAGGGGAGAGAGAGGAAGGGGGGCAGGGAGAAGAGGAAGGACAGGGCAAAGGAGAAGGGAGGCAGAGGGAGTTGGAAGAGAGAGAGAGAGAGGAGAGAACCAGAGGCAGAAGGTAACAGAAGAATAGAGAGGATCAGACGCACAGAGGAAGAGGCAAGAGAAGAGTCAGAGAAACAGGAGAGGGAAAGCAAGTCAGACACACAGAGACAAAATGGTAAGAGAGTGCAAGAAAAAGAGAGAGACCTAGACAAAGGGAAAGACAGGCAGACACCTCGAGAGAACAGAGAACAGGCAGGTGAGGCCCAGAGAAAACCCCTGAGCTTCTGCACCTCTCAGATTTTCTCTCAGATTTTCTATGTGTCCGTGCTGTGACGCCTGCTGGCCTGGGGTCAGCACCACGTCAAACTGGCCATTAAATACTGCTGTCACAGCCACCAATGACCTGGTTGTTATCAGCCTGGCCACTTGGGCCTGGAGGAAGCTGTCTGGGCCCAGGGTGGGAGTGGTCAGCTCCTCGAAGCCATGGGGACAGGTCCCTTGGGGGGCCTTGACTTGTAACAGATTCTTGGGAAAGCCCCTGCCTACCCTCCTCCAAGCACATCCAGAATTTCTTAAATTCCCTGCCTGTGGGACAGGGAAATTTCTCAAAGGGCATGGAAGACCTTAAATAAACCATTCAGGCTTTATCATGGAAAGAATCTGGGCTTTGGCAACCCACTCTGAGTTTAAATCCAGACTCTGCTATCTACTTGCTGGGTGACCTTAGGCAAATGACCTCCCCTCTTTGGGCTTTGTATCTCCCAAATGTGACTGAGGTCCCTGAAATAGCTGTTGTTCTCATCCCTTTAGTGAGCAATGAGATTTTACTGAAGGTTTCATGGGGCCATGAGGGAGAGTGACATCACAGAGAATGCAGGAAAATTGAACAGAAGTCCCGCTAGCCCTCTTGATTCTCCCTACACGTTCCTCTCTGCCAGCAGCAGCTCTGACTCTCTGTCACCACCGTTTCTTCAGGCAGCCGCTCCAGTCTCCCCGCCTCTGACATTTTTCAGTCTTCTCATTGCTTTTCTTTCTCTTATGCAGAACAATTTAGGTCTCTCATTTCTTGGAATCTTTTAGCCTTTTTACCCCAGGAAGGAGTCGAGCATCATTGCTAAGAACAAAATCTCCAGAGCCAGACAAGTTGGGTTCACATTTCAGCTCTGCTTCCGATTAGCAGTGAGGCCTTGGGTGACTGGCCTCCCCTCCACGTGCCTCGATTTCTTCATCCATAAAATGAGTTGATAAGACAATGCCTCCTGGGAAGAGCTGTTGTGAGCATTAAATGAGTTAATATAAAATGTTAGTGTAAAGCATTTAACAACGTTGCCCAGCACAGGATAAACACCAAATAAATGTTGGCGATTATTATTATCACTTCCTAAGTCGACAAAGGACCCTCCTTAAGATCTACCTTTTTTGATGGCAGTGAGGAGCTTTAAATAACAATTTTCCCTTCCACAAACAATTTTTCCCATCCCATGTCAAATAGACAGACTATATCGACGTTTATCATGCTCTGCGGCCACCTGACATTTTTTGAAACCGCTTTCTATGTTTGGGAAAATTTCCACATGATGATTCTCACCTCCTTTTTCTAGCCTCTTCTGCAGCTAGGAAGCAGGCATGAGACTCACGCTTTGCCAATCAGAAGTGACAACATCCAGGAGACTTGTGTTGCAGACATGGGGCAGGGGTGGGGAGCATGCCAAATCCATTTTCTAGCAAGAGCGATGAATGTTGGAGTGGTAGGTGCCCAGAAGCTGGGGTCAGTGGTGGCTACCTTAGGGCGGGTCATCCTCCCTGGACCTGCGCTATAGTGTGGTTTGGGGTTGCTTCTTGCTCTGCAGCCCCCGCGCCTGACTCTCAGTTTCGCTCGCTGGTTCTGCAATCTTCTTAATAGCATTTAGTCCAGTGGTTCTCAAAGTGTGGTCCCAGGACCTGCAGTTAGAAACTTGTAAGCTATACTGGGAACTTGTTAGAAATACATATTCTTGGGCCCACTTCAGACCTACTGAATCAGAAACTGTGGGGTGTGGGGCTCTGTTATCTGTGTTTAACAAGCCCTCCAGGGGATTCTGACGCTGGCTCAAGAACCACTGTTCTAGTAAATTCCTTTCTAGTTTCAAGACAGCATGGATTCCACTGTTTGCACCCGAGTTCCCTAAGTGAATTGCTCCCTCTTAAGCTCTGGGGAATTATTAGGACAGCCTATTTGAAAGTTCCTGACACACTCTAGTGCCCAGTGCAGGGCCGTGGACTTCCTTTCTTCTAGCCATCTCTTTACAGCATTGCATTTTGATTTAAAAGTTATTTTTTGGTTTGGTTTGGTTTTAGTACATACTATGTGCCTGGCACGAGAGAAAGGTTTTTTAAAAAGTGCTTCAGATCTTGTTGGAGTGTCACAACCTGCACTCACGATGCTGAACAACAGGAGAGGATAAAACAAAAGCTGAGTGGGGAGAGTGCTGTAGCAGGGAGGAGCCACTGGGGAGTTCAGGGCAGGCTTGCTCAAGGAGGGAGTTATTGAAATGTATCTGTAGAGGTGAGTGTATTAATCAGGACTTTTTCTTCTTCAAGTGACAGAAACCTGACTCAATTGGCTTAAAGAAACAATGGAATTTATTGATTCACATCAGTGTAATGGTCAGGAGTAGATCTCTAGATTCAGGCATGGCTGGATCCAGGTGCTCAAGTAAGTAATACCATGAAGACTTTGTCTCCATCCATATCTAACTCTGTTTTCCTCCTATTCACCCCACTCTGGAGTGGATCCTCTCTGAACAGTGGCACAAATGGCCCCCAGAGCTATGGTATTATATTCCAACAGTTTAGCAAACTCAGAGAAAGTCCAGAGTTAACTCTGAATACACCAGCTTGGGCCACCTGCTCATCCTGGAACCTATTGCCAATGGCCAGATGAATGGAGAGTTCTGATTGACTGAATCCAGGGTCACATGTCAACCCCTGGAGGCAAAGGATGGAGTCAGCCCCATAGAAACAAAATGGACCAACAGTGGGAGGGAGGTGCTGCCCCACATGGAAACTAGGAAGAAGAATGAGATGCTGGGAAGGGAAAAAACAACATGACCCATCAAAGAAGACTGACCAGGTGGTAAATAGGGAAGAGGGCATTTCAGGAGGAAGGAAGGATGTATTAGTTATCTATTGCTGCGTAGCAAATTACCATAAACTCAGTGGCTTAAAACAACACACATTTGTGATCTCACAGTTTCTGTGGGTCAGGAATATGGGCACGGCTTAACTGAGTCCTCTTCTCAGGGTCTCACGAAGTGACAAAATATTGGCAGGGGCTGCAGTCTCATCTGAGGCTCGACTGGGGAAGGATCTACTTCCAGGCTCACACAGTGGTTTGCAGAATTCAGTTCCTCGCTGTTGTTGGAGCAAGGGCCTCAGTTTCTTGCTGGTTGTCAGCAGGGGGCCTCCCTCAGTTCCTTGCCCCATGGGTTCCCCAGCATGGCTGCCTGCCTCACTAAAGCCAGCGAGGGAGACAGAGCCTCCTCAGGAGAAGAGTGTTACAACTCACGTAATGGAGTTATAGTCAAGTGATCATGTACACCCCATCACCTTTGCCACATTCGGTTGGTTAGAAGCAAATCATGGCCCCACCCACACTCAAGAGGAGGGGATTACACAAGAGCATGAACTCTAGGAGGCAGGATCATGGGGGCACCCTAGAGTTCAGTCACCACACACAGCCTGAGCAGTAACCTGGAGTTGAGATTCAAATCAGATGGGCAGAGGATACTCAGGAGGAGGCACATGGGCCTCGAAAAGAGGTTGTTCCTCTCTTATGCCATAAGCTCTCAAGGGTAAGAAATCTTGTCTGGTTATTTGTGAATTTCATCAGTGCCCTGGCACGTAGTGGGCCCTTAGCAATACTTTGTTGGACTGAACCATTGAACTAGATGACATACCCAAACTCCCATTCATTAATTCAGCAAGCATTTGCTGAGCCCCTCCCATGCCTCAGGCCCTGGGCCAGGCACTGAGACACCATGTGGAATAAGGACAGGGTTTTGCCGTCAAGAACTCACTGGAATAACTCACAGCTGAACAGTCCGACTGTTTATGGCTTGTTGTTTATGAAGCCCTTTCACATATCCTGTCCCATGACCTGGTGTGTGGATGCTGTTGAAGAATCGAAGTTCAGACGGATGAAGACTCTACAAGTAGACAGCTGGACTCCCACCCCACTGCTCTCTCCTAGGACCGCGCTGCCTGGCATGCACTGAGCCCTAAACCCAAGACACTGCCTGGGCCTCCTTCCCTTGTCTGGCTCAGAGTTTGGGAAGAACCCTGCGGTGGCCCTCTGTGGGGCTGGGGTGTCCTCCTCGGAGAAGTCGCTTGGGGCTGTGGAAACTGGGAAAGGGCCTGACATGTGTCCTATGCCTCCACCACAGGCCTGATAAGAAAGTGACCACAGTCCTTTTTGGATCACTTTCTTGGTCAAAAGAGGAACATGGTCTTGGGTGAAAAGGGAAGATACGGAGAGAACAGCCACCGAGTGACTTGGTCAGCGTGGAGGATGGGACGGCCAATTATCATCTCAGGGTCCCGCCTCCTGGTGTCTTGGTTCATGAGGTTCCCTCTCCAGGTGTGCTTCCTATTTACTCCCTTCCTTTTCAAAACGTACCTATTGCTCAAGGTCCGTGTGCAGGCCCACCCCTCCAGGAAGGTCCCTGCAGGGCACAGCTCTCACTGCCTCCTGCCTCCTGGGACACAGCTGCTGTTTGTTTTGCGTTTGGGATTCTAACTTGGTTGGAGGCAGGAGCAGATCCCGAGACAAGGATTTGAATACAAGTCGTTTATTTGGATTGTATTCCCAGGCAACTTGGGTAAGGGAGAGGGCAGGTGAGACAGAGAAGGGAGGAAGACTAATACAGTGTGTGCTGTCAAGCCAGCTTCCATTGCAGGGAACTGCGGACCTCTGTAGCCAGCGCAGGACACGCACCTTCCAGTCATCTCACCCCGGGATGAGGACCCTGGGATATTTAACTACCCACTCCCTTCAGAGGGCATCCACTCCTCAGCACTCCCAGCCTTCCCCTGAGTTCAGCAGAGCCCTCCAGCAAAGTGTGACAGGGGCCGGCAGACATAAGTTCACCAGGGTTCACAATATTGGGGTGCTAACAGTGTCTGCATCAGGGTAAGATTTTTTGTAACAAAGGGTTTCCCTGTTAAACATAAAACTTTGAAAACCTGTGACGTAAGTCAAAACCCCCATTTCACAGGTGGGCTGGTAGAGTCCCGGAGATGACAATGAATTTTCTCGGGTTGACCAGCAAGTTAAGGAAAGAACCAGGACTAGAACCCAGAAACCAGGTCTCCAGTCTGGGAGTCCAGCACTCCTTTTTTTTCGTTCTTAGTTTCTTTCAGTTTTGAAATAATTGTAGCCTAGCCTTTCTTTTTTAAAGATTTTTATTTATTTTTTTCCCCCCAAAGCCCCAGTAGATAGTTGTATGCCATAGCTGCACATCCTCCCAGTTGCTGTATGTGGGACGCGGCCTCAGCATGGCCAGAGAAGCTGTGCGTCCGTGCGCGCCTGGGATCCGAACCCCGGCCGCCAGCAGCGGAGCACGTGCACTTAACCGATAAGCCACGGGGCCGGCCCTAATTGTAGCCCAGCCTTTCTAAACGTTAACATCTTGTATAACTACAATACAATATAAAAACCAGGAAATTGGTATTAGTACAATCCACAGGGTTTATTCAGATTTTACCTGTTATACATGCATTCCTCTGTGTGTGTGTGTGTGTGTGTGTGTGTGTGTGTGTAGCCCTATGCAATTTTAGATGCTCCTTTATAACCACCCCCCGCCAGCCATTCCTAACCCTGGCCATCTCTATGATGATGTCCATTGACGGGTGTTGTATAAATGGAGTCATACAGCACGTACCCTCTTGCGAGAGGCGTTTTTCACTCAAAATAATTTTCTTGAGGTTCATCCATGTTGTGTATATCAATAGTTCATTTCTTTTTACTGCTGAGTAGTATTCTATGATACAGATGTCCCACAGTTTGTTTAACCATTCATCCGTTGAAGGACATTTGGCTGGTTTTTGGCTATTAGGAATAAAGCTGCTATGAACATTTATGTACAAGTTCCTGCATTGTGGCAGGCAGAATAATGGCCCCCAAAGATGTCCATGTCCTAATACCCTGAACCTGTGAATATGTTACCTTACATAGCAAAAGGGACTTTGCAGGTATGATTAAGTTAAGGACCTGAGTCATTGAAGTTTTAGCTGATCACATAGCTGCCCAACTAAAGTCTACATGTCCCAGCTCCCTCACTGCTATACGTGGCCATGTGGCTAGGTCAAGGCCAACAGATGTGAGTGAAAATGATGAGTGCACCTTCCAGGTGGTGACCTGTATTAGTTATATATTACTAAGTAACAAATTTTCCCAAAACTTAGCAACTTAAAACAATAATAGACATTTATTGTCTTACTGTTCCAGTGGGTCAGGAATTTAGGAGTGGCTTTGGGCCAGCCCCGTGGCTTAGCGGTTAAGTGCACGCGCTCCACTGCTGGCGGCCCAGGTTCGGATCCCAGGCGCACACCGACGCACCGCTTCTCCAGCCGTGCTGAGGCCGCGTCCCACATACAGCAACTAGAAGGATGTGCAGCTATGATATACAACTATCTACTGGGGCTTTGGGGAAAATAAATAAATAAATAAAATTATAGGAGTGGCTTTGCTGAGTGGTTCTGGCTCAGCATCTCTTATGAAGTTGTCATCAAGATGTCAGCTGGGTCTGCAGTTATCTGCAGGCTGAACTGGGGCTGAAGAGTCCACTTCCAAGGAGACTCCCTCACCTGGTGGGCAGGTGCATGCTGGCTGTTGGCAGAGGCCCAATTTCCTCACCACATGGGCCTCTCCACAAGGCTGCTTGAGTGTCCTTGCATCATGGCGGCTGGCTTCCCCTGAGCAAGTGATCCAAGAGAGCAAGGTGGAAGCTGCAGTGTCTTTATGAAATCCCTAAGCTTGGAAGTCACATTCTGTCTTTTCTGAAATAGCCTATTGGTGACACAGGTCATCCCTATTCAGTGTGGGAGGAGACTTACAAGGCCGTGAAGACCAGGAGGCAGGGATCATTGGGGACATTCTTGGAGGCTGGCTGCTTCATGCCCTTAATAGGAAAGGAATGTGCCAGCCCCCCTCTCTCTCTTCCCTCTGTCTGGAATGACAAGTGAATTGCAGTTTTGTGGCTTGAGGGCATGGGAATACGGGCAACCCCCTAGGGATAGCTGAGCAACAAAATAGAAGGAGCCTGGGTGCCCAGCCCTGGTGAGCTGCCAGGCGAGCCCCGGACCACCTCCCTGGACTGTTGCATGAGAAAGAAATACCTCTCTGTCTTATTGAAACAACGATGCTTTCCACACTGTTACAGCAGCCTAGTCTGTCCTCTAACTAATATTGTCCCTTTTGTGATGCAGTGAGCTTGTGTCTCCACTCCCTCAGCTCCTTGACCTCTGGGAGGTTAGGCAACAGGAAGATGGTGATTGGATTCCATCAGCTTCTGCTCTGGACTCTCCCATCACTCAGACAGTTCCCAGCAGTCTAGAAAACAGGACAAGCAATCAAATTTCAGCCCCATTCCTCCCCTCCCAGCTGCTCCCATCCCTTTCACTGCTCAAAGGATGGGCTAAGAGCATCATTCTCTTGCTTGAAAGCTTCTTAAAACCATAAGATTGTAAATTGCCCTGGAGCAGGAGCCCACTAACCATTAGCATCACTCTGTAAGTAGGTCTCTGCTTTCCTAATACAGTCCTGGTCATCTGCTTTGATGCACTTGGCAGTCTAGAAAGTTCTTTCCCACCAATCTATTTTCTCACTTGACCCTGTGAGTCCCATTTTGCAGGTGAGAGAAGCGAGGCTCAGACAGAGCTGGAAGGGACAGAGAGAGGAGGAAGCATGAGGTGGGTGCCCCTCTGCTCCTTGGCTGTCTGTGTTTTCCTTCATCACAGCCTCACCCTCTGCCCAATGTCTGCAGGCCCCTCGAGGGCAGGGGCGCGGTCTACTTTGTCATTGTGTGCTCAGTGCTCTTTTAGGAGTTTGCTGACTGAATGAATGAGGGTATTGAGGATGTTAAGTCATGAGGGTCCTACGGAAGCCAGAAAAGGGAGGCCACAGGAAGGCCAGGCTACCTGCCCCTCACCATGCAGCTGGCCCTCTTTAGAGCCAAGCCTGTGAGAAAGTCTTTCAAAGCCAGTATTTGCCGAGTGCTTCCTCCACACTGGGCGATGAGGTGGGCACCGTTATTGTCCCCACTTTACAGATGAGGAAACTGAGGCTTCCAGCAGAAAAGCATCTCCCAGACCCTTGACAGGCAGTGGTTCTGTGGGAACCACTGTCCCCACTGGGAGACTTTTGGTCAGAATAGTTCAGAGGCATGTGGCTTTCATTTTATCCCAAATTTTTAAAAAAATAATATTAACACGTGAACAAGGTCTGTTTGGCCCAACCATCTGGCAGCTGCTATTCTGCTCCCTTTTGATAGTCAAGTCTGTCTGTGGGGATTCTGCCAGCATCTTCGCTGGTCTCAGCAGAGCCCATGTTTTCTAGATGAACGCAGACACCAGTCTCCACGACCTGATGGCTTTTCTTCAGCTCTGTGGGAACATCCACTCCTTTACATTCCCTCCAGCTGTGCCTGGGAGTCCCTAGGGAATTTCCTCCTGGCCAGTGGTTTTCTGAGAATTTACTGGAACAGCTCTTCCTGTTTTGCTCACTCATGACTGCCTCTCTCCTCCCCAGGAGTCGAGCTTGAGCTCAGGAGGGCTGCTGGCGGGATTAATTCATTCATCCGTTCAAAGGTATACTACGTTTTTTTTTTTTCCCCCAAAGCCCCAGTAGATAGTTGTACGTCATAGCTGAACATCCTTCTAGTTGCTGTATGTGGGACGTGGCCTCAGCATGGCCGGAGAGGCGGTGCGTCAGTGCGCGCCCAGGATCCGAACCAGGGCCGCCAGCAGCAGAGCACGCGTACTTAACCGCTAAGCCACGGGGCCGGCCCCGTTCGAAGGTATAAATTGAAGCACCTAGTATGTGGCAGGCACTGAGCAGAATGGTAAGGACACAGGTGGACCTTCCGTGTGGGCCTGCCATCCTCAGACTTACAATCCAGCAGGGAAGACAGACATGAAGTTAACAATGATTGAAATGGTGAGATACCACTTCACACCCATCAGGAATTAGAAACGTCAATACTCTCAAGTATTGGTGATGACATGGGGAGAAGGGAGGCCCCAAGCACTGCTGTGAACATGTGAATTGGTACAGCCATTCTAGAAAGCAACTGGGCAGTATTTGGCAAAATTAAATCTAGGCATGCCTTGTGACCCAGAAATCCCACTTCTGGGGAATCATCCTACAGACACTCTCATACGCGTCCCTGAGAGAACTTAGGCGGGGACGCTCATTGCAGAGTTGTTAGTGGCAGAAGGTGGCAGATCCATGACAGGGAAGTTAGAATGACATCAGAAACAACAAACTAGATGTACATACAGCAACGTGGACAGAGAGATCTCCAAGTCGTGAATAGGGCGAGATTTAACTTTTGAAAATTAAAACACATAAGAAATCCTTCAAAATGGGGCCGGCCCCGTGGCTTAGCGGTTAAGTGCGTGCGCTCCGATGCAGGCTGCCCGGGTTCGGATCCCGGGCGCGCACAGACGCACTGCTTCTCCAGCCATGCTGGGGCCGCGTCCCACATACAGCAACTAGAAGAATGTGCAACTATGACATATAACTATCGCCTGGGGCTTTAGGGGAAAAATAAATAAATAAAAAATTAAAAAAAAAAAAAAAGAAATCCTTAAAAGAAAATTTACAAGATTCGTGCATGTTTGGGGAAGGTGAATGGGAGGGGAGATCAAGGAAGAAGGAAACAAAATAAATAAGAAAGAGGTCTTCGCATAAACTACCGAATAGGGATTCCCACAGCCTGCAAGTGTGACAACTCAGCTCTGTGTATCTGGAGGTCCTTAGAAGCTAAATAAAAACAAATAACTACACTCACGAATGAACAACTAAGCCTCATGGAGATCATCTGAGGGTCACAGCCCAGGCTGCTCTGCTCTCTGTTCATAATTCTCCCTTCTGGCCTTGGCCCAATAGCCTCAAACTAACCTTCCATATTTAGACTCTCTTTTACCTTCCAGTAAGTTCTTGCCCAGAAGCCTCCTGGACCACACACAGATAAGCCATGTTGGATGCCCCAGAACCTCCAGTCTTACCTGAATCACAGGTGAATACTGCTTATGCCTCCAGAGGAGCCTCCAGGTGTGCCTGGATCATGGAGCCATTCCTTCTCCTGTTTTGTCATCACGGATGGAGTACCTGCTGGCTGTCAGGCACTGGGAGCGCAGAGGGGAAGGACAATGATACAGAGCACTGCTATCTTGCTTACAGTGTGGCACGCACTATTCTAGTGCTTTTCTTTTTATCAATGCACTTATATCCACTTTAACCCACAGAGACTTACAGCATTGACTGGACGATCATGGAGTCCCTACAAAAGACATGGATGGGCAATCTACTAAATTCTTCCTGGATCTGTGTAAATGGAAGAATTCTAGGTCAAGTGAACAGACTCTGACTTGAGTCACCAAAACAGCCACAACCCTCAATTAATTCCCACACGTGAGCCAGGTTACAGATCCAGACGCCTTGAGTGAAGGAGAGGCTGGCTCCCAGTGAGCAGAGACCCTGCTATACTGCTAAAAAGTTATACTCTTGGTCTTTGTCCCAGCCTACCCCAAAAGGACTTCCAGTCATTTACCAGGGTGATGGCATTAGGGGAGGGAGAAAAGCAGACTTTGCTACCTCTGAACTGACACTAATTCCAGGAGACCCGCCTGTCACTGTGGTCCACCAGTCAGAGTAAGGGCGTATGGAGGTCAGGTGATCAATGGAGTTTTAGCTCAGGTCTGTCTCACACTTGGCCCAATGGGTCCCCAAAACCATCCTGTGGTTATTTCCCCCAGTTGTAGAATGTGTGATTGGACCAGATGTCCTCAGCGACTGGCAGAATCCCCATAAGGCAGATACTGTTAAGATCATCCCCATTTTGCAGAGAGAGATACTGAGGAATAGGAGGTTAATTAACTTACCCAAGGTCACACAACTGGGAAGCTTGGCTCCAAAATCCGCATCCTTAACTGTTAAACTGTACTGCACATAAGTGCTTGCAGCTTAGTAGGGGAGAGAAGCAAGCACACAAGTAATAAATGCATTGTAGCGTTGCAGCGACGGAGATGAATGCAGCGGTTATGGGAGTCCGGGTGGTGGGGTGGGGTCAGCGGAGGGTTACCAGCAGGGGCGGTGTCTAAACTCAGTGTTCAAGGATGAGTTGGAGTTAGTGAGACTAAGGTGGGTGCTCCAGGTGGGCAGAGGAGCCCCACAGAGGAGAGGGGCAGAGGCAGGACCATCGAGTGGGCAGGGGCCCAGGCAACGTGGAGCGGCTGTGTGGACGGCTCAGGCTGTGTGAGGTCAGCGTGAGTGATCACGGACTCCTGGACGTGAACGTGCCAGGACGCCTGAGAGGCTGCCACGGGCAGAGTCCTGGCCCTGCCCCTGGGTCCCAGGAGCCTTTCTCAACACTGCAGTTTGTGACATTCCAGAGCGTCCTTGACATGTGGTTTCTGTACATGAGTCCCTGTGGTTAGTGTTTAGCAATGTGCTTTCATCTCAGAGTAAACACTTTTTTGGTTTTATTTTTGCTCCTTCTTTATTTATCGCCCTGGGCATCTCCCTGACCCCCTTTGAGGCCCTGGAAGGAAAGCAAAGCCTCTTCCGCAAACCTCGGAGTGCGTGTGGCCTTTTGTGAACGACGCTCATCCTGGTCACGGGGACTGAGGCAGCTGTCCTTGGAGACATTTCTCTCTTCCTTTGCAAACCAGCAACAGCCTGGGAAGTGAGAGAACACACTGCCCCGGGCCCTGGCCACGGAAGCAGAGAGGGACAGAGGGGCGTGGATGCCTCTGCGGGCCAGGGCCTCGCACTCGTGTTGTATCTCTTCACCTTCACTTCCACGTGGTGTAGCAATGGCTGTGAGACAGGCGGTAGTTTACCCATTTCATAGATAAGGACCATCTGGCCCAGAGAGGTAAATGAACTGACCCAAAGTCACACAGCAGCACGAGGAAGGGCAGGGCTGAAGCCCCCTGCTGGCTGGCTGTGACACTTATCTTTTCCACTAGTCCACGCTGTGGCTTGACTCATGGACAATCCAGGGTCTTTAGGTTGGTGGAATTTGGGGAAAGAGACCAAGAACCTCGAGAAGAAAGAATCATTATTTTCCTTCTCTCATCCAGTCTCGCTCCAAAGCGACTAGTATGAAAATAGTAGCTAACTTTATGGAGTGCTTACTTAGTTCCAGGGACTGTTCTGAATACTTTATTGGTATGAAGTCATTTAAACCTCACCACCATTCTGTTGAACGAGGTGCTTTATTATCTTCATTTTATAAGTGAGGAAACTAAGGCACAGAGAGGGAAAGCAACTTGCCCAAGGTCACACAGCTCATGAGTGGCAGAGCTAGGATCTGAGAGCAGGCTGTCTCTGGAGACCACTGTTTTTTTTTTAATTAACTAATTAATTAATTTTTAATTGTGGTAAAATACACATAACATAAAATTTATCATTTTAACCCACTTTGTGTCTAGTTCTGTGGCATTAAGTACATTCACATTGTTGTGCAAACATCACCACCACCCATCTCCAGAACTTTTTTCCACTTGCAAAATGGAAACTCTGTACCCATTGAACAATAACTCCCCATTCTCCCTTCCCCCACCTCCTGGCAAGCAGCATTTTACTTTCCGTCTCTATGAATTTGAATATTCTAGGTGCCTCCTGTAAGTGGAATCAGAGAGTTATCCTTTTGTGTCTGGCTTGTTTCACTAAGTAGAATGTCTTCAAGTTTCATCCTGTTGTAGCACGTCTCAGAGCTTCCTTCCTCCTCAAAGCAGAATATTTCATTGTATGTACATACCACGTCTTGTTTATCCACTCATCTCTTGGTGGACACTGGGTTGCTTCCACCTTCTGGCTCTTGTGAACAATGCTGCTATAAATGTTGGTGTGCAAATGTCTCTTTGAGACACTGCTTTCAACTCTTTTTGGTGTATGGAAGTCCAGAGACCACTCTTCACCGCACACTTCCTGCCTCTTAGCAGAAACCCCCAGAGCTTTTTGCGAGGCCTCCCTGCAGTGACTCGGGGCGGGGGTCACTTCGAGGAAGTCCATGGGATCAGAGAAGGTGCCCTTGTCCATCGTCCCCCACCCCACACACACACAGATTGGTTTCTAGTCAGTCACTCTCATCAAGACAACAAGAAGCTGGGACTCCCATCCGCCGTGATGTGGTGTAGCAAGGAGTGTGAGTGGACTTCCGGCGACAGAGGGCTCCGGAGCCAGACTCCCTGGGCCCGAATCCGCCCTTGATGCTGCCTGGCCTTGTGATTTCGGCTAAGCTCCTGAGCCCCCCGTGCCTTATTTGTTCAACTGTACGGTGAGGTCGTCGTCATCACCACACCCACCAGTATCTTGTCATGTGGAACAGAGTAGCAAAACATGGAAGGTGCTCACGACAGTGCCTGGCCTATGGCAGGCACTCAACAAGCGTTGGCTGTGATTCCAGGCGGAGCAGAGCCCGAGGGAGCACCGAGGACTGGCAGAAACTGAAACACCTGGGCTAAGTCTCAGCCACTTCCTGTGTGACCTTGGGCAAGTGACCTCATCTCTCTGAGCTTAGGTCTCCTTATCATTCGGAGATGATTCTGCTTCTCCTGCTTAACCCCTGGCGGGGAGAGCAACTGAGACCTGGATATCTACGATGCTGAGCTAGATCACTGTCCTGTGTTGGTCCTGTGTCCCTGGCATGTCAGGGGAAGGATCAACGTCTCACAATGGACACTTCCCCAAGGTCCCTCCATAGACACTCGTCATCGGACCAGTGGGGCTATGGGACCCCAGTGCTCTGTCCCCAGCATTTGCAGCTGCAAGGGCAGAACCACAGCCTTGGGGAACTGAAAGGGAATTTATTGGCTCACACAGGGAAAAGTCCCGGCAGAGCAGGTGCAGGCACTGGACGATGATATCAGGACACTCTCTCTGTCCCTTAGCTCTGCTTTCCTCCGTGCAGGGCTTATTTCCAGGCAGGCTCTCCCTATGTGACAGCAAAGACAGCCACCAGCTGCTCCAGGCTCTCCTCAAACCCATTAGCAGCCTCGTGGAAAGAGAGCTTCCTTCTCTAAATAGTTCCAGCAAACCTCCTGGGGCTGCCTCCCACCTCCTGGACTTGATCTCAAGACCATCTCAGAACATATCCTGGGATTCTGATTGGTTGGGTCTGCATCGTGTGCCCACTCCAGACTTGGAAAGGGGATCAGCCCAAGTTGAGCCATGGGGACTGAGAATGGGGGACTGGTGGCTCCCCAAAGGAGAACTGAGGCACTGTTATGAAGCCAGGGCAGGCAGGGGCAATAGGTAATGACTACAGGTGTTGAGAGCCTTGGCCAGGAAGCCTAGATTCTGGTGGAGCTCTATCACTCACTTCCTGTGTGGCCCTGAGAAAGTTACTGTCCCTTTCTGAGCTTCAGGTTCCTCATCTGGAAAAACGGGTTTGACTCCATCCGTGGGTCCCAAACCTGGCTGCTGCTGGAATCTCCTGGCGAGCTTTTAAAAACATCCCTTCCCTAGCCCCATCCTAGACTGTTCTAATTCAGTAGGTCTGGGGTAGGACCAAAGACTCGGCATTTTTGACAACCTCAGGGGATTCCGATGTGTTTTTACTTCTGGAATTCAGGGTCCCTCCCCCTCTGATTCTAGAGTCAATTAATGTTGGCCGAAAAGCCGAACAGAAAGATGTGGCAGAGACAGCAATGCACACCAAATATTCCACTCACTCCCCAACACTGGCCCGCACCTGTTCACTTGGGCGGGACCCGTGACTTGCTCTGGCCGATGAGATGTGCGTGAAAGTAACGCGTGTCACTTCCAGGACGAGGCAGTTAAAAGCTCAGCCCCCAAACTCAGTCTCTCTCTTGCCTGCCTTGATGTACGATTTGTGAAGCAGAACCGGACCTGCAGGGTCACTGCCACACACAGCAAACTTGTGACAGCGGCCACAGGAAACACAGCGGGCTTGGGCCTTGATGTTCTTCCTTCCCTCCTTTCTCCAACTGAATGGGGGCCTCCCGTGTCGAGTGGTGATGGTCGCTTCAGGCTGTGGACCCCACAGAACAGGAAGGCTGTCCAAGGCCAGAGGCATCCTCGCACAATTGGAGATGTCTGGGCGTGGACGGGCTGGACGGCCCTGGGCTCGTTGATACCCATGTAAGGATTAGGGTTGGGGGAGAGCTCTTGTTCCATTTGAGGTATTCTTCCTTATCCGGGCTACAGGGCGAGCCCAGTGGGGAGGAGTGACTCACCCAGAGTCCCTGAATACCTCTGATGCGGAGGGAACTCCATCCCAAGAGGGCTCCAAATCGAGGTCATTTCCTTCCATAGAATATGACTTCAGAGTGGCTTTGACAATGTTTACACCAATGGATGGTCACTCCTTTCAGAGGTGACCCCTTGTTGCGGTTTGGAAATTTTCCCATTTGATCTTAGGAAAAACATGCCTCTGGCTTTCCATGGTAAATTCCAGCACACGCAGACACCAGGCTATACTTTGCATTTGGGCTTCTTCTTACCCTAGACAAGACCCTTATTCATGAGATTAAAAATTAGTTTTAAATTTTAATTTATTATATTTTGATTATTATTTATTATATTTACATAATTTATTATATTTCCATTTTAAATTTAAATTTTATTTATTAAAAAAATAATACATTCCCTTAGTACAAGTAATGGTTCTGGTCACCAATTACAATGTGTGTGTGTGGTTTTCCCCCACACATCAACAATTCTTGGACACCAGCAGTGTGTCCTACAATTCAACTCAGTTCTGACACTATCTACCCAGAGATAACATCAGATTCCATGGTAAGGGTTTGTTGGGGAAGAGAGAGAATCCCCTTCTGCCCTTTCCCTTAAGGTTCTTTTGGCTGGCCAAATAATTAACAAGACAGGTTAGCAGGAGAAAATAATACCAAGTTTAATAACATGTATACATGGGAGAAACCAGGGATACTGAGTTTCTCAAAACAATAGCAGAGATTCTCGTCTTAAATACCGTCTTCAGCCAAAGACAAAGGAGGATGTTGGGGGTGGGGAGAGTCAGTTACAGGAGATTACCACTAAAGCACAGTAAACAAGAGTAAGGTTATTATGCAGATTTAAGGACTCACCTTCCACACTGATAAGTTTCTAGAAATGAGGTCAGCCCCCCTCTTCCCAATACAGAGAGGGAGATACCTTTACAAATGGAGATTTCCCTTATAAATGTAAATGTTTGTCTGGCAACTCCTTGCAGGGCCATCTAGAGAATGTGGCCAGAGACAGAATTTTTGATAAGATGGGCTTGTTGGTGCCTTTCCTATTGTAACATCTATTTTACATTATATTAAAGCCATCAGATAGTAACTCCTTCCTGGAACAGATCTTCTATGTCAAATTCTTTAGGCAGTTAGTGGGAGAGGTCAAATGAGAAAACAATCAAGGTAAAGAGATATATTTCAGGGTGGCCAAATCTTGATCTCCCACAGGTTCAATCCCACAAGACTGTCCTCAGATGTCAATCACAAGCCTCCAGCTACCTGTGCTTCTGATCAACTGGCTATTAATCAGAGGTTCCCACGAGCCCCTCCTTGGGTTCAACTAGTTGGCTAGAGTGGCTCATAGAACTCAGGAAACGCGTTTACTCACTAGATTACCGATTTATTACAAAGGATATTAAAGGATGTAAATCAACAGCCAGATGCAGAGATATGTAAGGGCGAGGTCCTAAACAAAGGAGCTTCTGTCCTCATGAAGTTTAGGGCCCTGCACGGTGGCATGTGGAAGCGTTCTGTTTCCCCAACTTAGAAACTCTCCGAACCCCCTCCTCTTTGGGTTTTTATGGAGGCTACATTACACAGGCACAATTGATTGAATCATTGGCCATTGGTGATTGATTCAACCTCCAACCCCTCTCCCTTCCCCAGAAACCAGGACGTAGGACTGAAATTTCCACCCCTCTATTCAAGGTTTGTTCCCCTGGCAACAACCAGCTCCCATCCTTGGGTGATTTCCAAAAGTCACCTTCATTAACATGAATCCGGTAGCGGTGGAAAGGGGCTTGTTATGAATAACAAGACACCCGTTTCACCTTAATGGCTCCAAAGCAATGTCAGGAACTGAGGACAATACATAATAATTATATTATAATATATCATAATATAAATATAATAAAAGATGCTCCCACTGCTCTTCTCACTCCAGAAATTCCAAGGGTTTGGAGCTGTAAGCCAGGAACTGTGGACGAAGACCAAATATATACGAGAAAGATAACTCACAATATCTTATAAATCACAATATCGCAACAAATCCGAAGATACAGAAGGATGTACAGTGAGAAGCAAGTCTTGTTCTCACACTTTCTCCAGCCTCTCAGTTCCTCTCCCAGAGTTAACTGTTGCAAATTTCTCATATATCTTGCCAAAGATATCTTTACCAGGGGTTAGCAAACTTTTTCTGTAAAGGTCAGAGGGTAAATATTTTAGGCTTTGCAGGTCATACTGTTTCTGTTGAAAGTACTCATTTCTGCCATTGTAGCTTCACAGACAATACATAAACTAATGTGCATGGCTGTGTTCCAATGAAACTTTATTCATGGACACTGAAATTTGAATTTCATATCATTTTCTTCTTTTGATCTTTTCAACCATTTAAAAATATAAGTAATTTTAATTCACTTTGAGTAAAATTTGTGCATTGCCCATTCATGTCCTTAACCATTTTTAAAATTGTTTTTTTTTCTTATTGATTTGGAAGAACTCTTTCTATATTAATGATACCAACCTTTCAGTTAATTTCTAGCTTGTATTTTCCCCCAGTTTCCAAATGCCTTTAGAACTTGACAAAATGATTCTGAAGTTTATTGGCAAGAAAGAAAATTCTGAAAGGAAAAACTAAAGAGGGGGGAAATTTCCTCTCAGGTATTCAACTGTGTTGTAAAGTTACAGTCATGAAAACACTTTTTCTTTTTCTTTCCGAAAAAAATGTATCCTGCTAGCCTCTGGGGTACCGTGCCTGGCACATAGTGGGTACTCAATGAATATTTCTAGTTGAATGAACACTAGGTGAAGGTTTTGCTGAATCATCTCAGCTTCTAAATGTGAGCTGAAGTAGAATCTTAACACCAATGGGTAGGAATTACAAGAAAATAGAATCCAGGGCAATTTAAAGAAAAACTTGCTGGTAATGACAAGTACCATTTATTAAAATCTGCTGTGTGCTGGATGTACAGTAGGCACTTTCCATACACCACCATACCAATATCGGCAATGGCCCTATAAAGGTGGTATGTTACAGGGGAGGAAACCGACCCTTCAACAGGTGAAATAACTTGTCCAAGGTCACATAGCAAATAAAAGGCAGAGCCAGAGCCAACGTCATGCTTTTTCCAGTGCACTGGCTGCCTTGCAATATCACTAATTAACATTGGTGTGATGTTTTTCTATTTATAAACTGTGTCATAAGACATTTAAGACTCACGACGATCCTGGGAGGCAGGCAAGGAAGACATTATTGTTGCATCCAGAAGACAGATGATGAAACTGAGGTTCCAGGAGGTCCCATGGTTCTAGCCACCACATGTTACTTGGCCCTGTGCCAAGTGCCTTAAAAGCCTTAACTCCTTTAATCCTAACAGCAGCCCACGGCATTTTTTACTTTAGAGTTGAATAAAGTGAGAATCAGAAAGGTAAAGTGACTTGCCTAAGGTGATACCACAAGTAACTGGGAAAATCAGGATTAGAACGCTAGTCTGTCTAACTTCAAAGTGATACTCTTCTTAATTTATCAAGCACTGCGGCTTGCAGAGGTGGAAATCACTTTCGGTTTCCATTTGACTAGTCCATCGGATGCCCACATCGGAGCCCCCTTTGTTATTACTCCCATTTTCCAGTTGAGGAAACTGAGGCTTAGAAAGGTGAGGCAGATTGTCCAAAGTCACACAGCTAACAAGCGGTAGAGGCAGGCTTGAGCCTGCTTCTGCTTATCTGTGGAGTTTTCCCCCACACCCACTAGCCACACCTTGGACCTGCTCCTTCTGATGAAGCCGCATCCTGTTTCCATGTCAGCTGAGCCACGTCTTCAGGCAGCGATTTCGCCCAAGACTGTGAGCACCTGGCAGGAATGACGCGGAGGGTGGGAGAGGGTCAGCCCCGAGGTCAGCGAAGTGACCTCCAGCAATCCTTCGAGCCTCAGTTTCTGGGATTCAGCGCCGTCGGTGTGACTTCAGCACTCCATTCGTGCCCCCGTCCTGGCTTTTCCAGCTCCCGCAGTTTCCAAGTTTTTTTTGCCCGTGGCAGAAATTTTGCAGACTTCTCGGAGCTCAGTCAGACCGGGAACCTGGCTGACCTGTTGCACCTCCGCAGCCATTGGTTGTCGTAGGGGGCGGGAAATTGGACTAATTTGCATAACGCGCTCGATTGGTTCATAAGACAGGAGTGGGCGGGCTCAATCAAATTCACCTGTCAGAGAGTGGGGCGCGCAGGACTTCCGGGCAAGAGGGGTGGAAGGGCCACCTGGCAGTGGTGAGTGAGGCCAGGCCTCCTGCTCGTGGGTCAGAGCCACGAACCGCCTACACCCCACTCACAGCGGCTCCGCCAGTGTGGCCTCGCCGTAAGTGTCAATCTGCTGGAACAAGACGCAAAACAGTAACACTGGTTACTTACAGGGAAGGGCAAATTTCTGGCGGGGGTGCGGGGCAGGGAGAGCAGGAGTGGGAAGGAGATATTCATCGTAAAACCTTTTATACCCAAATTGCGAACCATGGGAGATTATTAAAACAAATTTTTAAAATATGTATTTTTTAATTTTGCATTTAATTTGTATTTTAAATGTATATTTTAATAGGCTTCCGTGATGTGTGTGTATATGTGTTCCGCATATGTGTGTGTAGATAGATAGATAGATATAGATATGAATAGATGGGTAGATCTTAGATCCCCATCAGAGACTTACAACTCCAAACTTCCTAGCCTGGCATTCAAAACCCTCTGCAGCCTGCCCCAGCCTCCTTCCCATCTGCCCGTCAATCCTGAACCCAAAGCTACAGCCCCATGGATTGGTGTCTGTGCCCACCCCACCTTTGTGCCCTGCACCTTTGCCCTTGCCTTTCACTCCACACGGGATGCTCTCTCTCCTTACAGCTCCGTCTTTGAAGTTCCACCAGCCTCAGGGATCCCTCAGAGGCCTCCTCCTCCCTGACCCGCAGTCAGGGCTGGTCTCTGCTCCTCTGTGTTTCCAGGATACTTGGTTTGTATTTGTCTGAGTGTACTTGTCAGAAGGTCCACCAACACGATCCCCATTGGCATCAGCCCAACTCCACAGCCTTGGCCCAGCGTCATTTATTGATTCAATAAACATTTATTGAGTACTTATTCTGTGCCAGCCACTGTTCTAGGCACTGGGGATACGGCAGGGAACCAACCCTATAAGTTCCTATTGTCTTGGAGTTTATGTTTTAGTGAGGATGAGGAGTAAGTGGATAAATCAGCACAGTGTACAATTTGCCAGGCAGTGACAAACGCGTGAAGAAAAATAAAGCAGGGGAAAGGAGCTTCCTAGAGAGGGATGTTGGTCCTCATTTGGATTAGGAGTTTAGGGATGTTTATGTGGAGGTGACATTTTAGGAGTGACCTGAATGAAGTAAGGGAGGGCACCATGCAATATATGGAGTATTCCAGGCTGAGGGAGAGGGAGCAGGAACAGCCATGTGTCCAGTCAGTGCCCAGCAAATGGACGTTGAATTAAATTGGACAATGGAGAGGGGAAGAGAAAACTGTCACTGGTCCAGAAGAGAGTGAGGGCAGCGTCTTGCATTCTCCAGGAGTGGCAAACCTGGCCTCTGTCCAGGTGACTGAGCTGGAACCAGTAGCATGACCTTTGGAAGCCACACCCAATAAGTTATGCTTCTGTAGGGAGGCAGCACAGAATTTCAGGAAAGAGAACCTGATTCTGGGTTCAGTTCTGGTTTTGGCCCTTGTCTGGGTGACTTTAGAAGTCGCTTCATCTCCTCGAGCCTCAGTTTCTACCCTATCAGTGAGGTAATGCTCACCTTCCTGGGTATTATATGGATCATAACGTTAAGCCACTATTTCTCTCTCATTTTTTTTTCCGCCCCAGAGCCCCAGTGCATGGTTGTATATCCTAGTTGTAAGTCGTTCTAGTTCTTCTATGTGAGCCGCTGCCACAGCATGGCAATTGACAGACAAGACTGGAAGTGAATCTGGGCTGCCGAAGTGGTGAGGGCACCAAACTTTAACCACTAGGCCATCACGGCTGGCTGAAGCCACCGTGTCTTATCTCTGTCAACTAGATCCTGCGTTCACATACCTTATCTCACTTACTACTCAAAACAACATTTTGAGGCATAGTTGGTGGCTTCTAGAGGCTCAGAAACTTCCTGTAAGCTGTAGAGTCAATAGAAGTCCGTTAATGTGCCATGAAGTCAATGTCACAACCAACATTTAAAAAAATGAAATAGATTAGAAGATATCGGAGTATTTGGGGGAAACCTGTTTCATTTAGTTGAGAGTGTTTGTATTATAAAATACATTTCTCACAGTGGATTGGGGGTAAAAAACAAAAGCTCTAAAAACGCTGTTTTGGACACTGCTGCGGGTAAAGTGCGTCTGGTGTGTAGCAGCCTGCACTGAGGATTGCTATTGGAATGTAATTAATCAGGTAACATGCCTGGAATTGCTCAGTGACCCTGGGCCCTCAGACCTCCGTGCTGGACTGATGCTATCAACAACGACTACTGGATTAATAGTTCTTATTACTGTGATGATGATGACGATGATTAAGGTCCTAGAAGACCACATGCAGCACTTATCCCTCTGCTACGTGGCTCTCAGGCCAACCTCCAACCAACCATCTCCATCTCCAGACTAAAAAGCAGTGAAAACTTATGTCCGTACAAAAACCTCCACACAGATGTTTACAGCAGCTTTATTCGTAATTGCCAAAACTTGGAAGCAACCAAGATGTCCTTCAGTAGGTGAATGGATAAATAAACTGTGGTACATCCAGATAACGGAATATTATTCAGCGCCGAAAAGATATGAGCTATCAAGCCGTGAAAAGATGTGGAGGAAACTTAAATGCATGTTACTAAGGGAAAGAAGCCAGTCTGAAAAGGCTACATTCTGTATATTTCCAACCATATGACATTCTGGAAAAGGCAAAACTATGGAGACAATAAAAAGATCAGTGGTTGCCAGGGGATGGGGGAGAGAGGAATAGTTGGAGCACAGAGGATATTTAGGGCAATGAAACTACTCTGTATGATGCTATAAAGATGGATACATATCATTATACATTTGTCCAAACCCATAGAATGCACGACACCAAGAGTGAACCCCAAATCACCCAATTACGTTGGGTGATTATGATGTGTCAATGTCGATTCAACATATGTACCACTCAGGTGGGGATATTGATAATGCGGGAGGCTATACACGTGTGGCGTTATTTGGGAAATCTCTGTACCTTCCCCCCTCAATTTTCTGTGAACCTGAAACTGCTCTAAAAAAAATAAAGTCTTAATGAAAAAAAAAGAAAAGCAGGAGAGGAGCTGCTAACAAGGGGGCCCTAGAGCCAGATGCCCTGGGCTTCCACCACTTGTTAGCTCTGTGATAGTGAGCAAGTCACGCAAGCTCTCTATGCTTCAATGGCCCCATTTGTAATATGGGGAATCTAGAGAGGCCTCACAGGGCTGTTGCGGGGCTTACAGGAGTCAATATCTGGAAATGTTCTTGGCAAATGTCTGACATGTCCTAAATGCTGTATAAACATCAGCTGCTACTGTCCTAAAGGCCGTGGGAAGCCCCTGGCGGAGGGACTGTAACCAGAGGAGGAATTTCCAGCCCCCTCGAGACCATCTTAAATCCGGATATTGGCGTTTACAGGAGGGCCGCCTCTGTCCCATGCACTCTAGCTTCCAGCAGCTTGATGCCTGTGCCTTCTGCTCACAAGGAGGCCCCCAGCTGTGACCTTCCACCTCGCCTGTGCTGCCACCTCCCTATCTTGCCCAATGGCACTTGTGGTTTTGTCTCCACTTCGAGGTGGAGAGGCTTCTCTTGGGCAAGAGCAGAGCTTCCTCAGTCACTCTTCTCTGCTTGCAGGGCCTCTGCCCCTCTGTCTGATGCCTCCGCGTTGCTCCGAACCTTCTCTTATCTCCAGAATCTCACAAGTCACTCTTTCTCCTCGCTGGCCAAGATAACCGTGTACACACGTAAGCCTCTGAGTTTGTAAAGCACTTTCCCACACATTTTATCAGATGAGCCTATCAAACTGATCTTATTAGACAGACGGGGCATGGAAACACTGAGGCCCGGAACGGGCAAGTGACTAACTTAAGCTCACACAGGAAGGAAGGGGCAGAGCTGGGACCCCAGAGCAGCCCCTTTTCTCTGTAACAATAAAATGTCCTGATAGCCATGTGTGTGGCACCTATTGTGCATCTGTGAGTCCCCTGGGCATGATGTTAAGATGCAGATTCTGATTCAGCAGGTCAGGGATGGGGCCTTAGACTCTGCATTTCTAACAAGCTCCCAGGGGATGCTGAAGCTGCTGGGTTCAGTGGACTAGAGCTTGAATAGCCAGGATCCTCTCCGTGTCCTCCGAGGTAGGAATCATCTCCATTATTTTTTCAGGTGAGCAAATGGAGGCTCCAGGTGGTTAAAAGACTGCCAAAGGGGCTGGCTTGGTGGCATAGTGGTTAAGTTCGTGTGCTCTGCTTTGGCCGCCCAGAGTTTGCAGGTTCAGATCCTGGGCGCGGACCTGCACCATTCATCAAGCCATGCTGTGGCAGTGACCCACATACAAAATAGAGGAAGAGTGCCATGGATGTTAGCTCAGGGCCAATCTTTCTCAAGCAAAAAGAGGAGGATTGGCAACAGACGTTAGCTCAGGGCCAATCTTCGTCACCAAAAAAAAAAAAAAAAAGCAGACTGCCCAAGACCACCCAGCTAGTAGGTGATGGAGCTGAGACTCAAACCCAGGTGTTTGGGTGCCAGATCCAGGGTACTTGCCTTTGTATCCCAGCTGCTTTGCACTGGGGGTCAAGTTGCATTTGCTCCAAATCGCTGAAATCCTGTGATGCCACCCTGATTCCATCGCCACGTAGCTGGACATGGCTGCTAAGATGGCTTCCCCCATCTTGAAATGGACTTCAAAACATGTGGCCTGACCTCCTGGCAAGGGATACCTTATGAGCATAACGTCCTTTGCCACACGTAAGTAATATGAGGCCAAATGTTAAAAATGCACCCATGAAGGGAAGAGGGACCGAGAGACATTCCCACACCACCTCAAACATGACAGACATGGCTGCAGGTGCTGTGCTGGGCACACTGGGAGGTGGCCATGCTCTTTGTCACAGTGCAGGCATGGGCCAGGTGCACTGGCTGGTGGTTCTTACCTGCAAATACCTGCTTTCACGGAACTGGAAAAGGCAAAGGTCATTCCATTTTTACTCTTTTTATAGCAGCTTTATTGATATATAATTCAAATACCATAAAATTCACCCTTTTAAAGTATACAATTCAGTGGTTTTTTAGTATAGTCACAGAATTGTGCAACCATCACCACTATCTAATTCCAGAACATTTTCATCATCCCAAAAAGAAACCCCATACCCATTAGCAATCACTCTCCATTCCCTCCTCCCCTCAGCCCCTGGCAACCACAATTTACTTTCTGTCTCCGTAGATTTGCCTATTCTGGACATTTCATGTAAATGGAATCATACAATATGTGGCCTTTTGTGTCTGGTTTCTTTCACTTAGCATGATGTTTTCAAGGTTCATCCATGTTGTAACATGGATCAGAACTTCATTGCTTTTTATTGTCAAATAACCTCCCATTGTATGGCTAGGCCACATTTTCTTTATCCATTTATCAGTTCATGGACATTTGAGTTGTTTTCTTTTTTTGGCTATTATGAATATTGCTGCTATGAACATTTGTGTACATTTGTGTATGAGTTTTTATGTGGAAATATGTTTTCATTTCATTTCAAATTCCACCTAGGAGTGGAATTTCTAGATCAGATGGTAACTCTATGTTTAGTACTTTGAGGAACTGCCACATTGTTTTCCAAAGTGGCTGCACCTTTTTATAATCCCACTAGCAACGTATGAGGGTTCCAATTTCTCCACTATGTGGATTTATTCATTTCCTTTTAAGGAAGCTTCTGAGTGGAAACCGAGACTTACACTCGAGCAATGCAAAGTGAAGTAAGTACACAGTGACTGTGGTGGGCTGAAGCAAGCCTACCCTTGTGAGACAGCAGGCCTGGTCTTGAGGGCTAGTCCTCCCACTGAGCTGTGTGTTTTTGGTAGTCATTTAACCTCTCTGAGCTGGTTTTCTCTCTTCAGACCTGAAATGTAATCTAATAATAGAGATCACAGGCGAGTAGAGTGTAAGGAGCTTTGGGCAACCTTGTTTTTTTTAAGTCATCCACCCTCACGGGCCTGATTCTAAATTCACACTTGCCCTAAGAGGGGCCTACTGGTGGTAAAGAGCAGCGTATCGAGAGACAAATAGGTCTAGAGTTCAGTCCCAGCTCTGTCTCTTACTGTCTATGAGGCCTTAGGCTTGGAAACTTTACATTTCTGAGTCTCTGGTTCTTCTTCTGTAAAAAGGAGATTAGACCCCATATCACAGGGTTGTTGTCAGGATAAAAAGTCTTGTGGTAAGCACACAGTCGGTGGTAGGCACTGCTATCAAAACACGAGAAGATCCATTCATTCCACCAATACTAATTGAGCTCCTATGAAGTGTCAGGTCCTGTGATACAAAGACAATTAAGACCCTTCACATCTGCGGCTTACAGGTTTAGGGGAGTAGACATAAACAAATAATTGTGTCCCAGTGTGACAAGTGCTATAAAAGAGGTGTGTTTAAAGCTCTCTGTGGTTTGAGAGGAAGGGGCGCGGCAAGCAGAAGGAAGTGGGGATGGTAAGGTCTGGGTGGCACCGGGGCAGGTGGCAGAGGCTCCTTCTCTGGGGGGTGGCTGGTGGCTACATCCAGGATGCAGAAATGGCCGGTCTGCACTGAGGCTGGAAGGAGGGCAGAATTTTGGCTTATAAATCCAGATCAGGTTAAGGCTTACTACCCTTCCTGGGCACACACCCAAAGCTCTGTGTACGCAAGGCCCGGTGGCACTGTGGACGCCATGAAGAGTGAGTTTATGAGGGGAAAAGAGACATGTGACATGACCTGGATGGGGGAGGGAGGCAGAGTGGCTCAGAGGAAAGGGCTTCGAGTTACGACTCTGCCGTTTAATAGCCTGTGATCACTGACAAATCACAACTGCTCTTTCTAGCCTCAGTTTACTCATCTGCCAATAGGGATAAACACAACCCTCCTCAAACAGTAGGCACCAAGGTGAAATGAGGTGGCATGAAAATGCTGCTGCTAAAGGTGAATGCTATCTACCTGCGTGAAGGTTGGTTATTGTCAGCTGATGAAGGGATAACAAAATGTGGCATATCCACATAATGGAAATCATTCAGCAATAGAAAGGAATGAAGCACTGATACATGCTACAATGTAGATGAGCCTTGAAAACTCATGCTAAGTGAAAGAAGCCGGACACAATAGACCACATATTGTATAATTCCTTTTATACGAAATGTCCAAAACAGGCAAATCTATAGAGACAGACAACAAATTAGTGGTTGCCTGGGGCTGGAGGAGGAGGTTGGGTGAAATGGGGAGTGACTGCTAATAGATATGGGGTTTCTTTGGAGTGATGAAAATGTTCTGGAATTAAATAGCGGTGATGGTTGCACAACTCTGTGAATATACTAAAAAGTACTGAATTGTACACTTTAAACGGGTGAATTGTATCTTACGTGAATTATATCTCAATAAAGCTCTAAAAAAAAAAAACAGAAGAAAGGCTGGCCCCATGGTGCAGTGGTTAAGTTCTGCACACTCTGCTTAGGAGGCCAGGTTTGCAGGTTTGAATCCCAGGCGCAGACCTACATACATCACTTGTCAGCCATGCTGTGACAGTGACCCACATACAAAACAGAGTAAGATGATTGGCAACAGGCGTTATCTCAGGGCAAATCTTCCTCAAAAAAAAAAAAAAAACCAGAAGAAAGTTATTTATTCTCCAGCCATCTGTGGTTGAAGCAAACACAAATAAATATTGTATTATCTAGCATTCATGTAATTCTTTCTCATATATTCTTATTATAATTTTTATTAGCTTATTTATTTGTTCATTCACTCTACAAACATTGAACCGTGCCAGGTCCTGGGAATACAAGCACAAACAAAGCCCTGACCTGCCCTTAGGAAGCTGCTGGCTCCTTGTCTGGAGGCAGACAAGCTGACAGCATGAGGGTGATATGGGAGCAGAGGAGGACATCCACACCAGCTGGAAGGATCCAAGAGGCCTCCTGAAGGAGTTACCACCGTCAAAGACTCGAGAAGAGGGGGGAGGTATGGATCTTCGAGTGATGGCATAGAGAGCAGGGTGGGCCCTAGGCAGAAGATGTTGCAAATTGGGCCCAGGAGCCATTGCACTAGATTCGTGGAATAATGTTTGAGTGCAGACTGATGAAAGAGAGGCCCTGAGTGCCATTGCAGGGAAGGAGAAGGCGTGGTGCCTTGTGCTCAGTAATCATTTGCTGAGTGAATAACAAATAAAATCTGAGTGCTCAGGACTCGACGCCTGAGATACTGATTTAATGAAACTCTCCCCAGGGATTCTAATGTCCAATGGAGTGGAAACTCCTTCTTAGCAGGAGGACGGGACACCTGATTAAGCCCAATGTTTGTCACACTTTACGATGCTGTGAACCACCTGGGGGGCTTGTTAACAGGCAGATTGGGGTTCAGTGGGTCTGGGCTGGGTCCTGAGACTCTGCATTTCTAACAAGCTCCCAGGTGAGGCTGCTGGTCCTAGGACCTCAGTTTCTGCAGCAAGCCCTTGCCCCTTCCTACCCTTCCTTGACACTTCCCATCCTGACAGTGAGCTGCTCCAAGTCCTGTACAGTCTGTGTCTTTTCCCCGCTGGGCGTTGCACTCAGTTTTTCTTGCCTGGAGTGAGTTCTCCTTCCCCTGCACCTAGATGCCCCCCTTCTGCCCCTTCAGCATCCTATGTTGCTTATGACTTTGCAACACTTACCAGACTGTCCTGTTTGTACCTGTGTGAATGTCTTCAGAGCAGAGACTGCAGATTGTTAATCACCGAATCCCAGCACCTGGCACAGGGTCTGGCAAAGAATAAGTCCTCAGGAAGTATTTGGAGAATGAAAACAGAACCTCCTAGAGGAGGGAAGATAGGAGGATGCATAATCACCACCATAATAGCAAACACTTTCGGCACTTACACTGTGCTAATTGTTGTCGATGCCTGATGTATATTAAGTCATTTCACCCCCACAACAACCCAATTTTGCAAGAACTATCATCATCCTCATTTTACAAATGAGGACACTGAGGCACAGACAGGGACAGTAGGTGGCAGAGTCTGGATTGTGACCCAGGCAGCACAAGACAGACATACGACAGGGGGAGAGGAGTGTTGTCAGAGAGATGCACACACGCCGTAGGTCAGCGGAGGGAGAAGTCACTTTCTAATGAGGGATCAGGGTCTTGAAGGACCGGTAGGGGTCCAGGGGGCAGAATCGTCAGAAAAGGTATGAAAGCAGTGGTGTGAGAGTGGCCAGTTCCTGGAATGGGCAGGTTCAGAGCACAGTGAGCTCCTGCTGCTTGGGGTAAAGGTCCCTGCAGAGGACCAGGGAGAGACAGGGCTTACTACGAGGTCAGAGGCAATTGTGTGGGGCTCAGGAAGCCAGGCTAGTAGTTTGGGCTTTACACAGAAAGCACTGGAAGGGTTCTTGGGCCAGAAAAAGGCAGGATGTACTCCAGCCTCTTTGAGGGCCAGGACTGAGTCTACTGGGATAGTCTAGGGGTTCTGGATTTTGTGCAACCACCATATCTGGGTTCAAACCCCTACCACGCCACCTATTAGCCCAATGACCTTGATCAAGTTACTTACCATTCTGTGCTTCAGTTTTCTCCTCTGTAAAAGGAGGAGAAAAAAGTCATGATAAAAATTAGGTTGTCGAGAGTCATGAACAAATAATAATCATAATGTTGTTGTTATTAGAACCTGAGAGATGTAGTATGGTCTTGGGCAAATTATTTAACTCCTCCGAGCCTCAGTTTCCTCATCTGTGAAATGGGGGAGAAAAATAGTACCCACATCAAAGGACTGAGATAAGGATGTAACAAGGCAAAGTGTGTGCGAAGTGCTTAGAACCATCCTGGCACATGACAAGAGCTCAATAAGTCTGTGCTGAGCTTGTGCTTGTAGCTGGCTTCGGGAAGATCCGTCTTGGGCTGCAGAAAATACAGGTGGAAGTGGGAAGAGGCAGTGTGGGAGGAGGACTGGAGGGGAGGAGGGGAGGTCAAGTGCCAGTGTGTGATGAGAGTGCTGGAGAGAAGGAAAGGAAGGCTGAGTGGAATGATGGCAAGAGGAGTGAGGCTCCCAGAGCCAGGGAAGAGGGCAGACAAGGGATGCCTGTGGGTTTGAGCCTGGTTGGTGTGGAGAGGCTGGAAATGTGAGCAGAGCTGCAAGTCAGGCATGCAGACAGGTTTGGCAAGAACCAGGATGGTGGGAGTTCATCATTAGATACTGAACAATAGGGAAACACACTGAGAATCTGGGTAATAGAACTATAGGTCATTTAGATATTTTCCTTTATGCTTTTTTATATTTTCTACCTTAAAAAATGAGTATTATTTTATATCTATATTTTAAATTGTAGCATATGTTTTCATATTGAAATTTGATTTATTTAAACAGATATTACATTCACATGAGTCTAAATTTAAGCGATATAGGGCCGGCCCGGTGGCTTAGCAGTTAAGTGCGTGCGCTCCGCTACTGGTGGCCCGGGTTCGGATCCCGGGCGCGCACCGACGCACCACTTCTCCGGCCATGCTGAGGCCACGTCCCACATACAGCAACTAGAAGGATGTGCAGCTATGACATACAACTATCTACTGGGGCTTTGGGGGAAAAAAAAGGGAGGAGGATTGGCAATAGATGTTAGCTCAGAGGCAGTCTTCCTCAGCAAAAAGAGGAGAATTAGCACGGATGTTAGCTCAGGGCTGATCTTCCTCACACACACACACACACACACACACACACACAAAATAAATAAATAAATAAATTTAAGAGGTATAAAAGGTGTTTTCAGTGAAAATTCTCCTACTCCTATTTCTTAGCTACTCAGTTCTTCTAGAACAACCAGTGTTACTCACTCGGTGTATATCCTTCCAAAGATAGTCTATGTCTAGTCTAGGATGTATTATTTTAGCATAACAAAATTATGTGGATTAAAAAAAAAGACTGTAAAGCACATGCAACAAAAGGAAAAATAAGCAAATTGGACTTCATAAAAATTAAAAACTTTTGTGCGTCAGAATACGCTATCAATAGAGTAAAAAGGCAACTCACGGAATGGGAGAAAATAACCATTGCACAAAACAATTGCAAATTGTTTATCTGATAAGGGATTAACATCCAGAATATATAAAGGACTCATAAAACTCAACAACAACAAAAAACAACCTGATTCAAAATGGGCAAAGGCTTGAATAGATATACAAATGGCTACTAAGCACATGAAAAGGTGCTCGATGTCACTAATCAGTAGGAAAATGCAAATCAAAACCACAACGAGGGCCGGCCCCGTGGCTTAGCGGTTAAGCGTGCGCGCTCCGCTGCTGGCGGCCTGGGTTCGGATCCTGGGCGCGCACCCAGGATGTAATGTAAAGGTATGTAAATAAATACATAAATAAATAAAAGATTTTATTTATTTATTTTCCCCCCAAAGCCCCAGTAGATAATTGTATGTCATAGCTGCACATCCTTCTAGTTGCTGTATGTGGGACGTGGCTTCAGCATGGCCAGACCAAATAAAATCTTTTAAAAAAAAAAAAACAAAACCACAATGAGATACCACCTCACACCCATTAAGATGGCTACTATCGAAAAATCAAAAAATTTTCACCTGTTTTCGTGTTGCATACATCTCCTTTGTTGACAACAAATTTTTTTTTTATTAAGAAAAAGAACCACAGAAAATAACAAGCATTGGTGAGGATGTGGAGAAATTGGAACCCTTGTGCACTGTTGGTGGGAACATAAAATGGTACAGCCTCTGTGGAAAACAGTATGGCAATTCCTAAAAAAACTAAACATATAATTACCATGCAATCCAGCAATTCTACTCCTGTGTTTGTACCTAAAAGAATTAAAAACAGAAGAGATATTTGTACACCCATATTCATAGCAGTATTAGTCACAATAGCTAAAATGTGGAAACAACCCAAGCGTCCATCAATGGATGAACGGATAAGGAAAATATGGTATATAGATACAATGGAATATTATTCAGCATTAAAGAAGAAAGAAATTCTGACATATGCTACAACATGGATGAAACTTGAGGACGTTATGCTAAGGGAAACAAGCCAGTGACAAAGAGACAATTACTGTATGATTCCACTTAAATGAATGAGGGACCTAGAGTAGTCAAAATCACAGAGACAGAGAGTGGAATGGAGCTGGGGCTGGGTGGGAGGAGGGGATGGGGAGTTATTGTTTAATGGGTACAGAGTTTCAGTTTTGCAAGATGAAAAGAGTTTTGCAGTTGGATAGTGGTGATGGTTGCACAACAATATGAATGTTCTTAATGTCACTGAACAGTACATTTTAAAATAGTTAAGATGGTACATTTTATGTTATGTATGTGTTTTACCACAATAAAAATAAATTGGAAAAAAAGACTGAATGTCAGGATGAGGCTGGAGTTGGAGATATGGATTTGGAAGTCACTCATGTGGATATGAAGTTGAAAGCGGGGAGTGGTTTAGAAGCCCAAGAAAGAAGGTAGAGACCTAGAAGGGAGGAGAAGAGAAGAGAGCTGCAAACAGTGGGCACCATGGTGTAGCGGCTGGCACATGGGCTCTGAAGTTCCGTAAACCTGGGCCTAACTCTGGCTTCACCACTTAGCAGATGTGTGAACTTGTCGAGTCACTTAATTTCTCTGAGCCTCAGTTCCTCAGCTGTAAAATGGGGATATATATATTGGACCTCACAGTGTCCTTGTGAGGTTGAAATGAGATAATGCTTACACAAAGCACGCAGCACAGTGCCTGCCACATTTTCAATCACTCAATAAATGTGAGCCTCTGGTACAGGTGCTATTAAAAATTTTTAACAACAGATATAACACAGGCACCAACCAATTGGAAGAAACACCACCTTTAATAAACAGATGCAGCCCAAACCTGTGTGTTGCAGCTGAATGTCCACCCTGGCCATGGGGCTGGGGAGCAATCGTCGAAGGGAGAACAAGGAAGGCGACCAGGCCCTCTGGGGAGTTTCTAGAAAGTCTGTGTTTGGTGGAGGGGATGTTGAACAGTTTAAAATGCTGTCTAGGAAGGCAAGACCCGAGTGAGGCCTTCAGCTTGCTGACCGCTGAGGAGCAGTTTCAGAGACAGGTAGGGGCCGAAGGCGAGCGAGAGCAAGGTGAAGGATCAGGGCCAGATGCAGACCCCTCACTCCCTGGAGAAACCTGGTGATGAGAGGGAGGGGAGAATGTGGAATGTATCCACGTTCTGGTATCATACAGAGTATTTTCACTGCCCTAAAAATCCTGTGTTCTGCCTATTCAGCCCTCCCTCCCACAACCCCTGGCAACCACTGATCTTTCTACTGTCTCTGTAGTTGTGCCTTTTGCAGAATGTCATATAGTTGGAATCATACAGTATGCAGCCTTTTCAGATTGCCTTCTTTTACTTAGTAATATGCATTTAAGCTTCCTCCATGTCTTTTCTTGGCTTGATAGCTTACTTCTTTTGTGAAAGATGACGTGAGTGGAGCCATATTAAAACAGAGCTGGAGCAGCCATTTCAGAGGAATTGCCTTGCTCATCTTGTTTTGTTTATCTTCCAAACTGGACCCAACTGCTATCATTCCAAGAAGTTAGTAAGGGCAGGAATAGCCTGTTTGTAAGGACTGATAAAACTGGACTTTGCTGATGACCGAATTGCTAACCCATCAATGAACTACAAGGCTAGCCTTACCTCATCTAGCACCAATGAACTCTTCTTTAACACAACTCACTTCATCCTCCCTTTTTCCCATAAAAATCATAAGCCCCTCTCCTGTAATGGGAACATGTTTTGGGTTTCTATCTGAATTTGTGTCTCCCGAATTGCAATTCTAATTGCCTAAATAAATATCTGCTATATAAATTGTAGTGATTTTTCCTTGGTTGACACTGTTTAGCACTAATATTTCACTGTCTGGCTACCACAGTTTATTTATCCATTCACCTACTGAAGGACATCTTGGTGGCTTCCAAGTTTGGGCACTTGTGAATAAAGCTGCTGTAACATCTGTGTGCAGGTTTTTGTGTAGGCATGTTTTCCTTTGGATAAATACCAAGGAGTGCAGTTGCTGGATCCTATGGTAAGAGGATGTTTAGTTTTGCAAGACACTGCCAAACTGTCTTCCAAAGTGGCTTTGCATTCCCTCTAGCAATCAATGAGAGTTCCTGTTACTCCACATCCTCATCAGCATTTGCTGTTGTCAGTGTTCTGGATTTTGGCCATTCTAATAGGTGTGTAATGATGCCTCATTGCTGTTTATTTATTTATTTATTAATTTTTTCTTTATTGCAGTAACATTGGTTTATAATCATTGCTGTTTTAATTTGCATTTCTCTGATGACATACCATGTGGAGCATCTTTTCCTGGGCCTATTTGTCATCCGTATATCTTCTATGGTGAGGTGTCTGTTAAGGTCTTCGGCCTATTTTTTAACCATGTTGTTTGTTTTCCTAATGTAGAGTTTTAAAAGTTCTTTGTATATTTTGGATAACAGTCCTTTTTCTGGTTTGTTTTTAAGACAGGAAAATCCAAAGTATGTTAATACGCAGATGAGCTGCCAAGATGTTGAAGAGAGAAATAATTAGCAGGAATACAAAACCGTCTTTCTTCATGTTATTTATAACTTTTAATTTTATATAATTATCAACTTATAGAAAATTGCAAGAATAGTACAAAGGACTCCCATATACCCTTTACCCATCACCGCCAATTGTTTACATTCTGCTCCAATTTTATTTTATTATTTTCCTTTGCTATTGAAGTATAATTTACAGTCAGTACAGCAGACAAACCTCAAGTGTACAGATCAATGCATTTTACACGTGTAAACCCATTGTAACCACAAACCAGATCAAGATATAGAAGATTCCAGTATCCAGATGGCTCCCTTGGGCCCCCTCCCATTCACTAACTCTCTTCAAAGGGAACCTACATTCTGGCGTTTGTCAATTGCCTGTTTTAGAACTCCACATAAATGGAATCATACAGTATCTACTTTTTTTTATATCTAAACTCTTTCATTCAATAGTATGTCTGTGAGAGCCATTCATTAAAAACAAAAAATAACAGCTTAATTGAAATATAAGTCACAGGCAATACAGTTTATCCTTTTAAAGTATACAACTAAGTGGTTTTTTAGTATATTCACAGAGTTGTGCAACCATCCCCACTAGCTAATTTCAGAACATTTTCATTGCCTCAAAAAAAGACCCCTCATACCCATTAGCAGTAACTTCCCATTCTTTCCTCTCCCCAGCCTCTGGCAACCATTGATCTATTTTCTCTCTATAGATTTGCCTATTCTGGACATTTCATATACATGAAATTGTACAATACATGGTCTTTTGTGACTGGCTCCTTTTACTTAGCATAATGTCTTTAAGGGTCATCCATGTTGTAGCCTGTATTATGTAGCATGTATGTTATAGCATTTCTTTTTATTGCTGAATAATATGCCATTGTAGGAATATGCCACATTTTGTTTATCCATTCATCAGTTCATGGACGTTGGAGTCATTGTGTTTTCTACATGTAGCATTTGTTTGTTCTTGTTTTATTTCTGTATAGTAGTCCATTGTATGAACACACTCAATTTATCTATTTCACCACTGCTAAACTTTTCTCCTCCTACTTTGGCTATGTTAAGCTGCTATGATCATTTTTGTACATGTCTTTGTTGGGTTTAAGCACTCATTTCTGTTGCGGATATACTTAAGAATGGAATTGCTGGATCATAGGGTATACATGTATATTCAACTGTAGTAGATACAGGCAAACACTTTCCCAAAGTGGTTGTAGAAACTTATACTCCCACAAGCAATTTATGAGAATTGCAGTAGCTCCCAATCCCTGCCAACACTTGGTATCTTAATTTCAGTCATTCTGTTGGGGATAGTGCTATCTCATTGTGGTTTTAATTTGCATTCTGTGATAACTAATGATGTTTAGTACCTTGTCATTTGCTTACTGGCTAATTAGATATCCTCTTTTATGTAGTGCCCATTCAAATCTTTGCCCATTAAAAAAAAATTGGGTTGTCAGTTTTTTTCTTTTCTTTTTTTTTTTGTGAGGAAGATCAGCCCTGAGCTAACATCCATGCAAATCCTCCTCTTTTTGCTGAGGAAGACTGGCCCTGAGCTAACATCTATTGCCAATCCTCCTCCTTTTTTTTTCTCCCGGAAGCCCCAGTAGATAGTTGTATGTCGTAGTCGTACATCCTTCTAGTTGCTGTATGTGGGACGCCGCCTCAGCACGGCCGGACAAGCGGTGCGTCGGTGCGTGCCAGTGGTCCGAACCTGGGCCACCAGTAGCAGAGCGTGCCAAGCCACGGGGCCGGCCCTTTCAGTTTTTTTCTTAACATAGATATTCTTGATAAATTCTGGTTATACCTCCTTTGTTTATATATATATATATATATATAGTAAATATATTGTAAATATTTTTTCCCAGTCTGTGGTTTGATTTTTCACTCTCTTAAATGTATCTTTTGATGAACAGAAATTCTTAATTTTAATGAAGTTCAATTTAGCAATCTTTTCCTGTGGTTTATACTTTTTGTGTCTTGTTTAAGAAATTTTGCCTACTTCAAGGTCATGAAGATACTCTCCTATGCTTTCTTCTGGAAGTTTGATTGTTTACTTTTCACATTTAGGTCTCTGATCCATCCTAAACTATTTCTGGCAATGGTGTGAGTGTAGGAGTCAAGATTCACGTTTCCACATGTGGATATGCAATTGACCCAGCACCATTTATTAAAACGACCATCTTTTCCCACTTATTTGTAGTGGCACCTTTGTAATAAATCAGGTGACCATATATATGTAGCTCTCTCAATTTCATTTTAACTGTGTGTGTATGTATAAAGATTTGAAGAAAATAACAAGGTTTGTTAATAGTTGATATATTGAGGTGGTTAGGTTATGGGTGATTTTTATTTTCTTTCTTTTTAGCATTTTCCATACCAACCATGACACCATGTTAAGACCCAGAAAAAACGGATGAAATTTTTTCTAAACTATTACAAGAGTAGACACTATCAAGGGTGCAGGTCTTGGAAGATAGAGGAGGCGTTAGGCTGGACAGCAAGTGGGAACACTTCCTTAGTTAGGGAAGCATCTAGGCTGGTGGATGGGGAGGAGAGAATTCAGCGCCAGCTGACAGAGGCCTTCCATCTTCTTAGTGACCTCAGTTTCCTAGAGAGGGTGGTGCTAGGAATCTGGGGGTGTGAGGAAAATGGAAATGATCATTATCAATAACGCTCTGTTGTAAGTGCACACTGCTTTGTAGTTTACAAAACACTTTCAGGTCCACGTCTCCTGTGTTCTTCCCAACAGTCATGCGGGTTGGGCAAGGCCCAGCGATTATACCCATTTTACAGATAAGGAAACAGATGCTGTCTGAGTCCTGCTCAAGCATTCACTCAGGATCATTTTATGCCAAGCCTTGTGTTAGTTCTCAGTCCACAGAGGCAAAGAAGACACAGCCTCTGTCTGCCCTTAGGCAGCTTCTAGCCTCGGCAGAGGAAACAGCAAGTAAATGGACAATTATAATCCAGTGTGTAAGTGCTATGCGAGAGATAAACGCAAGATGATGTGGGAACACAGAGGAGGGACACCTAACTGGCCTGGAGTGTCATGGAAGATTTTTGGAAGCGGTGACATCGAAGTGAGTCTTTTTCTTCCATTTTGGAAAAATTATGCAAGTGATATATGTGTTAGAAACAGATAAGCAAAAGAAAAAATCAGTCACAATCCTTCTACCAAGACATAACCTCTATTTACACTTTGATATAATGTCTTTTAAACCTCATTGCCTCTCTCTCTCTGAAACACACACGTACACACACATACACACACACGTCAGGCACCCACACACGTACAAACATTGCATAAAAATAAATGAAATCCTGCAGTATTAGCATTCTATAATTTGCTCTTCCTCAGTATATTTTAAATCAGTAAATACAAATCTACATAAAAATTTTAATCACTTTCTGGGTATTTTTCAACACATGGATCTATCAAAATTTATTCAATCAATCTCTTATATTGTACATTTATTTCTAATATTAAATGACTATAAACAATGTTGCAAAGAACTTTTTAACCCATATCTGTACACTTTTCCAATTATTATTATTTTTTTTGTGTGAGGAAGATCAGCCCTGAGCTAACATCCATGCCAATCCTCCTGTTTTTTTGCTGAGGAAGACCGGCCCTGGGCTAATATCTGTGCCCATCTTCCTCTACTTTATATGGGACGCTGCCACAGCATGGCCTGACAAGCGATGCATCCGTGCGCACCGGGATCTGAACCTGGGCAGCCAGCAGTGGAGCGCGCACTTAACCGCGCACAGGGCCGGCCCCTCCAGTTATTTTTTTATGATGAATTCTTAGGGAGAATTGATCAATTTACTTTCCCATCTGTGTGGGCATTTTTATTCTTTTTTTAATTTGATAGGTGAAGAACGGTATCCCATGTTGTTTTGTTTGCATTTCAGATCAATCTTTTCATAATTATTGGGGATTTATATTTCTTCGTTTTTAATTGCCTGTTCCTTTTTTCGTCATTTTTATTTTGGAGTATTTGGGGTTTTTCTCATGGACCGAAAAGAGCCCTTTATATACTGTTGATAGTAATTCTTTGTCACAGAGTTGCAAAATCTTTTTTCCAGTGTTCTTTTGATCATAAACTTTTTCTGAAGTTCCTTTGGAAGAATAGTTTAGTCATGATAGGAAGAACATTCCAAAAGGAAAGAGTAATGAGAAATTTGCCCTCTTGGATATAAAATGTATTATAAAGCTATCATCATGAAAGTATTGTGGAACTGGCACAGGAACACACAGAGATCAATGGATACAGCTCAGAAACAGATCCAAGCATATATAAGAGCTCAAAAGGTGAGGAAGGTGGTACCTGAAGTCAGCAGAGAAAATGGTGTGTGTACACCTGGCTATTACAAAAATTACATTAGATTTCTTCCTCACTCCAAAATCAACATAAATTCCAGATGGATTAAAAGATAAGTGTGAAAAATTTTTTAAAAATTTCTATCTTTTCGTAGCGGGCAGTAACCAAAAAACCCCAAACAAACCCAATTAAACATTTTGTAACAAAATCTGAAAGGAAGGGTGCAAGTTAACCACGTGGAGGTGAAGAGAGGTTTGGAAGGGCGCTCCAGGCAGAGGGAACCCCTCCGAGCAAAGGTCTGGATCCTATAAGACAGCAGCGTGCCCACTCTAAAGAGATGGTCAGAAACCGAACTCAGGGCGCCCGCAACGGATCCGGGCTGAGTTCATATCCGCCCCCGCAGGCCATCATAATTATGTAAAATAGCACTTTTCCCATATATGGTACTTAATATCTGTTCTTCTGGTAGGATGTCTTGGGACAGGGAAAACAGCTTGCGGGGCGGGGCGTCAACCCGGGACCTCCCCCGTCTCCTCCGGCCCGGCCTCGCACCGGTGCAGGCAACGCCCCAAAATCCCGGGCCGGAGGCCTCTGCGAGCCTCCTCATCCTGATTGGACTCCCTCTATGTCAATCCCCCTCCTGAAACCTGGCTGTTCGTTGGGCCCGCCCTAGGGGGCGGGCCTCCCGCCTAGGAAGCGGGGGGGAAGGTGGAGAGGGTGGAGGTGGGGCGGATGGGGAGGGCAAGTCCCCACCCCTCTGGCCCAGAGGCTCCGCCTACCCCATCCCACAGGTCAAGATGTCTGTCCATCAAGACCAGGAGCGGGCCGGAGTGGGTGAAACAGCCAGAGGGGCGGGGTCTTTCCTCCAGGCTCCTCCCCGGAGCCGGCGCCGGGCTGGGAATGGGCGGGCGGCTTCGAGGGCGGGGCGGGAAGGCGGCGAGGAGGGGAGCTGGGTGCGGTGAGGCGCGCAGATCACCGCGGTTCCTGGGCAGGGCACGAAAGGCTGAGCCAGGCTGACCTGCTGCAGCTCCCGCCTCGCGCGCTCGCCCCACCCCGCCGTCGCCCGAGCGCTCGAGAAAGCCCTCTCGGGAGAAGCAGCGCCTGTTCCCCGGGGCAGATCCAGGTTCAGGTGAGCGAGCCCCACTGGCCGGTCCCGCCCGGGGCGGGCGGGCGGGCGGGGCGGCGGCGACGGGACGCGCGGCGTCTGGGGCGCGAAGGCCAGCGTGTGGTTCTCGGCCTCGGCGCGGCGGGCGACCGGCGTGGGCGGGAGCGAACGCCGCGGGGTCGGCCCGGCACTGCATCCTTCCCTTGGGGGCACCGGGACCCCCGCGCGGACGCTCGGGGAAGGCGCCGCTGGAAGCAGGCCCTCGGGGAGCAGAGGGAGGCTTCGGGGCCGGGCGCCCCCGGAAACCCTCCATCTCCCCTCGCCCGGCGCACTCCGCGGCGGGGCACCCGGAGCCTCGACCTCCCCCTGCTGCCGGGCGCGCGCCCCGCCCTCGCCTCGCCCAGTGCCCAAGTTGGGCAAACTTTTTAACCCCTTCCGGGGAGCCTCTGTCCCTTGGACCCGGCCGCACGGGTGAGGGTAAGGTGGGGGGCTCGGGGCAGCGGCTCCTTTGGAAGTTTCCAGGCATTTTCGAAACGGAGGTAACGGGCAGGCGGGGACCGTTTGGCAGTTGTCAGGGCGTCCTCCTGACTCAGAAGCGGACAATCCTGCAGCAGACATTGCGCTCGGCTCAGTTTCCGCCCTGCGCTCCCGACTTCCTCATTCGCCCGGCTGCGAGCAGTGGGGCGGAGGAGGGGACGCGGAGAGGTGCGGTGGGTGCATGGGGCAGGGGGACCCGGCGGGTACCGGGCCGCGAGGCAGGAAAGACCCCCCCCAGCCCCTCAACCTTTGTCTTTGGACTTCTGTTCCCCGGGAGAGCGAGGCCCGGGAATGCCCGCAGACGTCTGCGTGGTCCGGACGCGCACCTGATCCCGCCGCACCTGCGGGCCGCCCACCGGGCGGGGGCGGGGGCAGCTGGGCTCTGCTCCTTTAGGGCCAGGCCGGGGCTATGCGTCGTTCCTGTCTGGGCTAGATCCCGGGTTTTCTATGCCCCCCTCCCCTACTTCCTGTGTAGGGGTCCTCACCCCATGCTGTCCTGGGGCCACGCCCAGGGCAGGACCGCACACCCCTCCCATCCCTTCAGAGCCGCGTTGTTTCAAACAGAAACGGAGTACCCTCCAGGACGAGGTTGCCTGCTGTGTTGAGGTGGGGGCTGGGTGACTGCCGGGGCTGCTGTCGCGGCCGCACCCAGCCGGTGTGGGGAGAAGGTTCCTGGGAAGTCCCAGGTCCTGGAGACAGGCGGCTCTCTCCTCTGGGCAATCGAGAGGCTCAGCGGCTTCGTGGTTCACTGCACCCTTTGCTGAGTTTAACAAGATTTCAAAGTAACCGTTGAGTAGCTGTTGAAGGGGAAGAGAGCTTTAGCTCCTTCCTGCAACACTGTGGCCATTTCTGACTCCACTGTCTGAGCCTGGCCTGATAACCTCCCTGAGTGGTTTATTCCCTTTTTGGTAAGGAGGGAGGCTGCTTTAAGGCCTGTTGAGACAATCGCTCGATTAATATTAGTCAATTTATATACAAGGCTGCTGGGGGTGGGGGGAGGGTACGCAGATGTGTAATCGAGCAAATATTTAACTGGCTTCTGTGTGGCAGGGACTCTACCAGGTGGTGGGGGTGGGGGTGTAAGGTTGAGTAAGACCTGGCCCCTGCCCTCTGGCACCTAGGGCAGAGCTGAGACAAATCTGTAGATGACTCTAATGTGAGGCAAAGATGACAGAGACCCCAGAAAGGTACTGTGAGTCATGGGGATTGGGAGAAGGGAGCCAGCCTATCTTTCGGAGATCCCCCAGGCCTTCTCCTGGAGGGGAGTTTACAGTCCTCAAGGGGAAATAGTGGCCGAATGACTGAAATACAAAGACAGCCTGTGATGAGTGTCCCAAGCATGCCACAGACAAAGGACTCGAGGAATTCCGAGGGGCCATTTCTGTCTGGGGCTAGGAGGGAAGCTGCCTCGAGGAAGGAGCACGTTGCAGCTTTGGTAAACTGAGGCAAGCATTTGGTGTTGGAAAGTGAGGACTCATTTAGTGGTTAACTGAGTGGTAATTAAAAGCGTCAAGAGATTGCTCGTTGTAATTTGAGAGCCGCCGGAGTGACACCAGAAAGCTCTACCATTCACATCCAGCAAGTCCTGGCAGTGCCTGTGGGCAGATCTAGGTGCCCGGATTGGCAGGCTCTGTTTGGGGAATGGCAGCCCGAGAGGTGTATTCTGTGGGGCTGCCGGTCTGAAGGGCACATAAGAGTAGACGAAAGAGAGGGTCAGGGCCCTGACTTCTGTTTTTTATTTATTTTTTTTAATTTTATTTATTTATTTTTTTTTGTGAGGAGATCAGCCCTGAGCTAACATCCGCCAATCCTCCTCTTTTTTTTTTTTGCTGAGGAAGACGGCCCTGGGCTAACATCGGTGCCTATCTTCCTCCACTTTATATGGGACGCCGCCACAGCATGGCTTACCAAGCAGTGCGTCGGTGCGCGCCCGGGATCCGAACCAGCGAACCCCGGGCCGCCGCAGCGGAGCGCGCGCACTTAACCGCTTGCGCCACTCGGCCGGCCCCTGTTTTTTATTTTTAAGCTTTTAACCTAAGGGGTTGGAGATGAGACAACTTCCCTCTTGCAGGATGAAGGATGCATGTTAATCACAGCCTGGCTTTTGCCTCTTGCTCCAGAAAAAACAAAACAAGGATCTGTTAGCTTTTTAAAAGGAGAAAAGCACACTCAAAAAATGCAGCATTGTTATGTAGCCTGGTAGGGTATTGCTAGAAACCAGGCGGACTGTGTTTTCTTCACTTCCTCTTCTAGCTAATCCTTCAGTAAAGTACTTAAGACAGCCCTTACCAGCTTGACATCTTTATTTCAAAAGGAGAGGAGGGGTTGGCTGTTGTTTTCCATTGAGCCGGGCCCTACCCTTCTCTTGGAGGGGAAGAAAGAGAAAGCCAAAGCAAAGGGAAAAAAAAGAATCCATGCCTTGACAGCTTCCTCCCAAGCATCATGTTCCAAAAATATTTAGAATAACAAAAATCTGTGTGTCGTCTTAATTAAACAAATGTCCTAATTTGCTGAGCATAAAACAGCATCTCTGCCCGCAGGGGCAGGAAGTGCATTTTCCCTTTGTGCAGCCCCGGAGAGTCCCTGCCTCTCGGCCTTAACCCTTGGGGTGCTGAGCCCCTGGGCTCAAGTCCTTTGGTGACAGCAGAGTGGAGCCCTGGCAGCTCCCTGGGAAGCCGTGCTCCTGGGACTTAACAGAATCGCATTCTTAGAGCTGGGAAGAATGGGGTGTGAGCTTTGGAGCTAGGCGGAGTTCAAAGCCTGACTCTGCCACTTACCAGCTTTATGACCTTAGGCGAGTCGCATAACCTCCCGAGCCTGTGTCCTCATCTGTAATATGGGAATCATGATACCTACCCTGCAAGTTCAGATGTGAGAACTGAAAGAAATAAGGTCTAGGAGGGCTTGATAGATGGTGGCTATATAAGTTTTTAAGAAAATATGTACATGATCAGCCTTAACTCCCTGGGTTGTCAGGTGAGGATACAGGGGAGGATGGGGAGATGGTTTTCCTAGCTCCTGGCTCCATGTTCTTTCTGCTTCTAAAAAGGGGTGCTCGTGGGCGTGCAGTGCTCGTGGGCTATGAAGCCCAAGTGGTAACAACACAAGTGGTTCTGGGGCCATCTGCTGATGCTTTTTTTTATAATTTTTTATTTTTTATAAAATTTTATAATTTTTTAATTTTTAATTTTAAAATTTTATAATTTTTATTTATTTATTTTTTTCCCCCCAAAGCCCCAGTAGATAGTTGTGTGTCATAGTTGCACATCCTTCTAGTTGCTGTATGTGGGACACGGCCTCGGCATGGCCAGAGAAGCGGTGCGTCGGTGTGCGCCTGGGATCCGAACCGGGGCCGCCAGCAGCGGAGCGTGTGCACTTAACCGCCAAGCCACGGGGTCGGCCCCCTGCTGATGCTTTTGGATGCTCTTGGGGGTGAGCTTGTGCTGACTAGCCTCGTTCCAGGGCCCTGGCCCTGGCAGAAGGTGCACAAACCAACTGCGGTTTTAATTCTAAAACGTGGTTTCCTGTGATCTAGGAGATGGCCAAGGGGTGACGTGGGAAGAGCACTGGACTTGAGTGGCTGGAGACCTGGCTTCCAGCTCTGGCTTTGGCTGGGGGAGTGTATGATTTTGGTAGAAAGTGCTATGTCGCCCTATGAAGACATCATACCCCTTCATGTGCCCACCAGTCATGCACAAGAGTGCTTGGGAAACTGAAAAATTCAGTAATTAAATTTCTCCAGGATGCCCCACTCTCATATCCTACTGATGAGAGTATAAGTTGTAACAACTTTCTTTTTAGAAGGTGGTTTGGCAGTGTCTGCCAAAGCAGAGTCCTTCTGACTGATTTCTAGGAATTCACCTGGCAGATAAATGGAAATGTGTAGAAGGAAATGTCCGAGGATATTCTTTGTGGCATTTCCGTAGAAAAAGACAGGAAACAAGATAACCATCCATCAAAAGGGTCAAAGAAATCACAGCACAGTGGTACAGTGGGAATCCTTGCAGCCCTTAAAAAAAATGAGGCCAATCTATATGTCCTGATAGGGCATGTTCTCCAAGATATGTTGTGAGTGGAAAAAACCAGATGCGCAGTAGTATATATGGTGCTCCCTTTTGTGTGAAACATGGTACATCACCTTAGTTCTGTGTGTGGAAAGATACCGAGACCCTGGTAATGGTGGTTGCCTCTAGAAAGGGCCCAGGAAGCATGAGTGGGCAGTGATCATTACTTTTCACTAAATGCGTTTTTGCATGTATTGTCCTTAAAGGGTCAAAAACTTAAAATTTTCTTAGTTTTATTATCTATAAAAATAAGTGGGTTGGCTGGCCAATCTTGTGAGTCTCAACTTTAAAATGCATTCCTCTAGATTGCAGATTCCATATTGAGTGCTTATTGTGTGCAAGGAAGGAGGAAGGGTCTTAAAGTGGACTGACTTGGAAGGGTCTTAAAGTGGACTGACTTGCTCTTCTGGTTGGAACATTTTGGGTTGTTTTTGTCTCCATGATGTCATATTATCACCAGAGTAACCCCTTAAACAAAAGTCTGCTCTGGTCCACTCCCTTGTATCCTGGAAAGTAGTAGATGATTGCTTTTTCTTTGCTATATGAGAAAAGGAAGCTGCAGTGTGTGTCTGGAAAGTATTTTGGGATACCCTTTTGCCAGGTTTCCCACGATCCCCCTGGCTCCAAGTCATACACTGGCCTTTCCTGGGGAGCCCTCCCCGACCAGAAGGCTAAACCAGGCCTTTCTTCTCTTGGGTCCTCTTCTTTTTTAAACTTGGGGTCATTGCAACCACTGGCTTGCCCCTTCCCACTCCATCCCCAGCTGTCTCTCAGACATCTGGCCTGTGGTTTTTATGTATTAATAACAGTGAAAAAGGCCAAATTCTTGATAAAATGTGATCAGAAGGGTGTTTTGAATTGGAGGGCCTTGATCCCCTTCTCAGGGAAGACCATCTTAGCCTGGTGTGATCTGGGTGCTGGAGAAGCTGCCAGCTCTGCTCACCACTGAGATGGCTCTTCTCTGAGGCTAAGCTGGTGGAAGACCCCTTCAGGGTCCCTGTGTCCCTGCAGGCGGCCTCCGGGCCTCCTGGAGGAATGGCATGAGTCACACAGGAGTACACAAAATGAGCCTGGGTCTAAAACGAGCCTGCTACCACATGGGCGGATGGTCTGAGGCCTGGATGCCAGCCTGTATCTGGCCCCTCTGCCCCACCTACCCCTCGTGCTTTGATGGCACCAAATATTTGGGAAGCAGGAGAGGAACTGCCCTCTTACGTCTGATGTGTGTCTCTTTAAAAAGTAACTTAGGCAGGCTTCTGGTGGAATTTCTCAGGCCCCCATTCTGCTGACTAGTTTCTCAAGCCTGAGGTGATTCAGCATCCGGAATGGGACACGGCACAGCCGGGCCTGGGCAGGTGGGCCGAGAAAAGGCTCTTGGCTGGCCTTTGGCTGAGGGCGAGGCCATCTTGGGATGTTTCTCCCTAGCCTGACCCCCCAGTCCTCACAGGGGTGCCTTCAGCAGCTCTCTTCATCTCCAGCCCAGTTGGCTACTCACCAGGAGCCCTCCTGCTGTGGCTAGGGGGAGCCCTGCAGGACTTTGTGGACGCTGCCGCTGAAGGGTGTGGCTTCCTGCCAGGGCAGGTGGGGCTGCTGAAGGTGTAGTTGCGCTTCCCCCACCCTCATGTCACTTCCTTGGTGCCTCTCGGACAGAGGTGCCTTATAATAATCCTTACAGTTTATAATAATCCTTACAGTACCACCCAGAGGAGCAAGGGGCCTCTGGGGCAGGTCCCTCTCTCTCCTTGTGGACATTTACCTTTTGGGAACCTTCATCTTAGGGTTTTTTCCCTTTCATTTTAACTCTAAATCTAAATGATGCCCCACTTAAAAGAAAAATCAGCAACAGTAAAATCCTCCCTACTGAATATTCTTAGGATTATAGAATGTCTGAGCTGCAAAGGATCTTAGGGACAATTTAATTGTCACCCCCCAGTTAGAGGAGGAGTGATTTGCCCAAGCTCATTCTGTGAGTTGGTGGGAGAAGGCTTTGCCCCTGGTTTCACTCAACCCCAGTGCCTTTCAAAATCACGTGGCCTCGTTTTAAAGTGTTTTTGAACTGATATCAGCCCTTTCTTCGCCTTTCTGCACTGTTTAGCCAAGCAATACTTAGTTCCTTTAATCTTTCCTCAAGAGTCTATTCTTCCACACCCTGGATCTTGCTCATTTTTTTGGAGAGGGGAGGGGCAGCAGGGTTAAGAAATGGGGTGGGAAGTGTTTTGGTTTTCTCTGAACTTCTTCCAGCTGGACAGGGCCACTTAGGCTGAAAGTTCCCACAGCTCAAAGATCAATATTTCACATGGGGTAGCGCCAGGCAGCAGGGGGCCGTTCAGAGAGCTGCACTGGCTTTCCACTGTCCTGCAGCTGGTCCTGATTTCTAGTAATTTTAAGTCCTTTAGTGTCTTGGGTGATTGATTTGTTGTATTTTCAATATGAAACTGACTGACAGAGGAGGGAGCAAAACAAGGGCTTTGGGATCAGGCAGAGCTGGGACGAGACTCTCGCCTTTGCTCCGCCTTATAGACTGGAGTCTCAGTTTCCTCATTTGCACCCTGGGGAATGCCTGCTTTTGAGGCTTGTGGTGAGGATTATTAACATATGTAAAGTGGCTTTTAAATATGTGAGTGGTCCAGTTCTCCTCCTCCCCCCCTTGCTCTCCTCTTCTTTTCACATTATCATCAACATCATCTGTCCTCAGGTGGTAGGAAATAGGTGTTCAGGTTTTAAAGATTTTAAATTTGTCCCACAAGCCTGCCCCTTGATAACAAGGGGCGGTGACTCAGATGACTGAGGAACCTGCCAGATTTGCTGGGCTTGGATGCTGCGGTTGTCAGGACCTACAACCTCTGCATCCTTTCTACTAGACTATACAGTTCGACTTGTTATGCTGTTCTGAGCTGGTGTAAGCGTTTAAGAAAAGGCCGTTACAAAGCAGTAGAGGCACCTTTATTTAGAGTTGTCTCTGTTCAAAAGCCGCCGTGTTTCCTGTGTTTGCGTTAAGTCACTGGGCTGGAGAAGGCAGCTTCCTGTCTGATAAACATAAAGAGAGGCATTTGGAACCGTTTGGGTGACTTACTCTAACTGGGCTGGAATGGGGGAGGAGAGTGGTTTAGGACCCACTGGCCTGTGAGGACCTGGAGGTCAGAGGCAGGGCCTTTTCTCCTTTCTTGATCCCAGGTTCTCACCCAGTTCTTCGGCTGCTCGTCCTTGTTGCACGAGGTGTGTTTAGGTCTCACTGGTGCCTTGGCCTGTAAGCCTTGGGACGTAGAGGCCCAGGCAGCCAAAGCTTTAGAGTATCATTTAGTGGTCTCTCCACTTTACAGAACGGAGATCCTAGGTTCTTGTCTGGAAGTCTCTGGGGTGAGAAAGGTGGGGCAGGAAGCCATGTTAAAGTTTTGTCTATCTTTTAATATTTAAGAGCCAACTACTGGGCATAAGGGTGTTGACCCCAAATTTCTTTGCCGAGTCAACCATCAAAGACTCCTTGGGCTCCTGCTGTGTGGCCTGCACTGTGCAGGGCTTGCTGGGGCTTCAGTGGGGATGGAGGGCAGAGAGCCCATCTCTGTCCTCGGGAGCCTTACCCTCTAATGGAGAGCTGGGACACTGAGAGAGAGACTAGCCACATGAGGCAGGCCCGTGCTGCCCTGAGCAACTGGAGGTTTCTGAGCATCTTGACCCAGGTTTCTGGAGGCTAGAATCACCTGGGAGGAGGAGGGAAGGTGGGCAAGGAAGGAAGGAAGGAAGGAAGGAAGGAAGGAAGAGGTTCTGGGGCAAGGCCACTGGCCTTGAATCAGGGTGTCTGGGTTGAATTTTGTTGGGCACTTGCCATGTACCAGGCGCCGTGCTTTTACGTGAATTGTCTCATTTAATTCTTACCTCATTCCTGTGAAATAGGAAATTAGCCCCATTTTACAGATGAGGAGACTGAGCAGGGATTCAGACTCCAGACCCCTGTGTGACCTTGTTAGTGCCCTTCCCTCCCGGGCTTGCCTTTTCTCACTTGACGGTGAGGGGAGGACTGGTCCCCAAGGCCTCCTCCCTCACCAGTGGCTGAGAGTTACTGAGAGGAGCTGAGCTCTGGACAGGCAGAATGGGGCCTCCCCATTCCATGGGCGGTTGGCTGCTCAGAGCGAGGTCGCCAGTTCGCTGGTGTTGCCTTGGCTACTGACTTTACCTTTAACCTCAGTCAGCCATTTTTCAAGTGTGTGTGGTTGGTCCTCAGGGAGGGCAGGTGAAAAGCCCGTGGCTTGGGCATCGTAAATCCCGACTGCTCTGCCTGCCTGCTGTTGGCTGGGCCCTGGCTGGACTTCACTGGGGAGCCAGCCAGCCAGAGGGCCCACCGCCCTCTTGACCACTGAGTGCTTCTTGACATCAACCCATTTGCAAATTTGCATTCCTTTGTTCTTCATTCGTCCATCTGTCCATTGTCGATCAGTAACCACTCCTCAGAGCTTACTCTATGTGCTGGGCACTGGGCTGGGCGCTGGGAATACGGAGGTGAAGGAAGCGGAGAGCCTGTTTCCCACCAGATACAGAGTGCTGGGGGCGCAGAGGGTTCTGAGAAGGCTTCTCGGAGGAGGCGACATCTGAGCTGATTGCAAGGTAGGGATATGGCATGGCATGCCCAGAGAGCAGGGCTGGGACCTTGTTTAGTCGTTCAGACTGCAGTGGAGCTTTGCTCGGGTAATTTGCCAAGGCCCTCTGAGTCACCCCAAGCTGGTGAAAGATTTCCTCTCCTCCTTGACAGCTCCAGGCCCCTCTTGTAGCCTCTTACATAGCCCAAATGGCCCATGAAGTTCCACTTCTCTGGGCCATTTCCTGGGAAGTGTGAGAGTGCAGGATTCCACTCCCAGGTCGTTAACCCCTGGGTGGCTGCTGGGAATTCTGCCTGTGCCCTCTGCTTATGTAGTCAGCGCACTGTTCCCAGCTGAAGGACTTGGGATGTGATTTTTCATGGAATGTTGAGAGAGACATAATTGTTACTAGAATAGGTTCCCTATTTAAAGTGGAAAAAAGAAAAAAAGGGAGGGGTTGTTTATAGCACAAACAATATAATAACAAAGCTGGCAAGAAGCAAATTTGTCCCTCATCCCATCCCCTGTTTGCATCTTTCTGGGTTTCCTGTTCGTATACACACATATTTTACAAAATTATAAGCAGAGCAGATACTGTTGTGTGTCCTGACTTAGTACTATTTAAAGTTTCCTATGTTGCAACAGTCTTCACATTTATTATTTTAATGGCTATATTATGGTCCACGGAGGGGAAGAACCATTGTTTATATTGCCAGAAAGCTCCATGGGTTTTATTGACTCCTTTGGAAATTCATTCAGCAAAAATATCCCGAGCATCTGTTCTGGGGCAGAAACTGCTCGGGGGGTTAGGATGCAGATGATGGAGACGTCACAGGCCCTGCCCTCAAGGGGCTTACAGTCCAGACCCAGAGAAAAGTCACTTCACTTTGGAGTTGTGAGAGGTGAGCCCAGGAGAAAGTGGCAGCTCAGACGCCCAGTTTGAGTTGATGGAAAACAGGTAAAGCCACTTTGTCATTAGTGGTAAGAAAGGTTAGAGCATGGACCTGGGAGATCTTCCTGGGCTCATTGGAAGAAGAGCTCCACCCCAAGCACCCCTGAGAGAGACCCCTGGGTGACTGAGGGTGGGGGCAGCAGGGGTGGGTTGGTCTCTGAAATGTCCAGAAGCCCCTGGCAGGCCCCTTGCGCTTTGCTGTGGCTCTTCCCTCTGGTGGAAGGTACCAACTTGTAGCAACAAGTTGCAACAGTGTAGTTTTGTTGTAAAGAGGAAGTTTCAGAATCCTAGTGGCTGCTTTTGAGCAGATGGATGTTTACAACACTAAGGGAGCTTTTGGGGGTGAGCTGGGCTGGGAGAAGAGGGGTGGTCAAGGATCTAGAAACTGGAATGCAGTCAGTGTTTTAGTCTTTTCTTTCATTCCAGATACATGGCTCCCTTGCCAGTGTTCCTTTCCTCTTTCCAGCCCCCCAGTGTCCCTGGCCCCCAGCCTCAGCTCTGTGCTCAAGGGAGCCTGACCTGAATTCCGCTATCTTCCTAGAGAGCAGGAGAGCAGTCACTTGTTGTCACCCACCCCACCCACCGAGGGGATGAGGAGGAGGTGGGCCCCAGACGTGGTCACTGGGACCCTTCCATGGTCCTGTCCGTGTTTCAGGTTTGTCGACCTCACCGAGTCCCCTCTCCAGCCTGCAGTGGGGATTTGGGTCAGTATCAGGCCACTTGGGTTTGAGCTGTGACTAGGAGAGCTCTGTCATGCTCCTCAGTGTCCTCCATTAAATATACACTCAAAAAACCAAAACCAAACTAACCCTAAACCTTAACCTAATGTTATTTTTTTACATATTGACTTAAAATTAGTAATAAGACTAACACATGGGAATTTCAGCACTTGGCAGATTATAATATAAAGTTCTCTGTGGTTGAGGTGTGGTCCTTTGTGTTTCTTTTCTATTGATCTCCTGTCACCTTGTTTATGCTACTGTTTGGTGGTGATTATAGGCTAGAGATTATCTTTGAATTTATACTATTTTAAATTATTTACCAGCTCTTATATTGGAGGAGGCAGAGGTGGGTGCGAGGAAGAGAATTAGATAAAGCAGGAGGAGGCAACAGGCGTGGGGAGGGAGATCGTGACTCTGGGAGCAGCAGCTGGGTTTAAATCCCATTTTCTCTCAGTGTATTTGTTCTTTAAATATGTATCAAGTGCTGGCTGTGTGCTGGAGACTGTGTGTTAGGTGCTGGGGTTACGTGATTGAATAAAACAGCCAAAGTCCCTGCAGTTCCCATTCTAGTGGGGAGAACCAGACAGATAAGCTCACCGGGGCGGGTGGGGATGGTGGTTGGTGCTGTGGACAGTGGTCTGGTGAGGGCATGTACAGAGTACTGCAGACTGGGGAGGCTTACACAACAGAAATTTACTTCTCACAGTTCTGGAGGCTGGAAGTCCAAGATCAAGGTGCAGGCAGGGTCTCTCTCCTGGGCTTGCAGACGGCCGCCCTCTTTCTCCCTCTTTGCATGGTCTTTCTTCTGTGTGTGTGCATCCTTGCTCTAAATTTCCTCCTCTTACCAGGACACCAGTCATACGAGATTAGGGCCCACCCTAACGGTCTCATTGGAACTTAATTGCCTGTTTAAAGGGCCTGTCTTCAAATAGAGTCACATTCTGAGGTCCTAAGGGTTAAGGCTTCAACATATATATGAATTTCGGGGGACACAATTCAGTCCATAACAGGGAAGAAGGGAGTGGGTGTGTGTGTGTCAGCAGAGGCCTCTCAAATCCAGGGACTGTCTATCGGTTCCTCCAGGTGTGAGGGACAAGCCCTCCTGGAATTTTCTTTACTTTGCTAGTTGTTTATTTAACTGCTTTCAGCCCCAGTTTCCTCATCTGTAAAATACGGTTAGTAGAACCCGTCTCTGGGTGTCCTTTGGGTAGCTAAAGCATAGAAGGCACTCAGCGGAGTGTCTGTTCATGGTGGATCCCCAGCAAATGTCCATCCTGTACCCTCTCCTGCCCCTGCCTGCCCTTGGTTCACCAGAGCGCCTTTTCCTTCCATTGTACTTTCGTCCTCTCTGCTCCTGAGTTCCCCTTCTGGTGAAGGCGCTTTAGTAACTGGGCCCACGGAATGGACCAGGAACAGGGCTGCCGCGGCTGTTCCCAGCTCCCTGGTCGCTCTGCCTTCCTCAGAGGGGTGATCGCACCCACCGTCCAGTTCTTGTGGACCAAGCATTCTTGGAGGTGGCTTCCCCCCTCTGATGAGCCATAAACACTGTTTTACACGAGCAAGGAGTAATACTTGTACAAAACTGGTGCAGGACTGTAAACTTAAAATCCCAGGACAGGGGGTGCCTCAGCACTTCTCTGCACTGGCCTGATTGCTGGTCTCGCTTCCCCCGTTAGAGGTGCTGCCACCGGGACCTTCTCCACACTTTGTCCATGGTAGGCACTTCCTGTGTGCTTGAGAAACAGGTCATAGATTCATGTGTGAGTGCGGATCGGACAGACTCTGGTTCAACGTCAGCACCGTCCCGTAGCTCTGTGTGACTGGGGTAGAAGGCTCTGTTTCTTTGGGTTCTGAGGCTTAACAACCATGATGTGTATTTGTCTAGTTCTTGTGTAAATAGCAGGGGCTCTGGAGTCAGGCCCTCTGTCCTAATCCTGTTTCTCCCACTTGTCGGTGGCTCTTTGACCTTGGGTGAGTCATGCAACCTTTCTGTGCCTGTTTTCCTTGTTTGTGTAATGAGGAAAATGAGAACTACCATGGAGGATTTGGGTGCTCAGTAAAGTTTAGCTTTATTGTTTATATGTTTTATTTATATGCAATTTGTCCAGCACAACGCCGGGCTACCTGTTAACAGTCATGTTTCGTTTAACGATGGGGATACATTCTGAGAAATGCTCATTAGGCTATTTCGTGGTTGTGTGCACATCATAGAGTGCACTTGCACAAACCTGTGTGGTATAGCCTGCTCCACACCTAGGCTATATGGTACTAATCTTACAGGACCACCGGCATATATGTGGTCTGTCCTTGGCCAAAGCGTTATGTGGCATATGACTATAAATATATCTATTTTTATAACCTATTTTATAATAGATTATATGTATATATTTTTAAAAACCTATTTTAATCTATTTTTTCTGTCACTATAAAATTTGAAGTCACACTCAGGCTATTGCAATTAAAGTCTCCCAGCCCCTTGAGGGTGGCAGTACTAATGTTCCCAGTTTATAGCTGGGAAAATTGAGACTCAAAGAACCTAAGTGACCAGCCCTAAGTAGCAAGTGAGAGATCTCAGGCCCTTCCCCAGCTCCTCTAATTTTCAGGCCGATTATTTTCTGTATCTGCTTCCATTGCCTCTTCTGCCCTCTCATCCCACTTAACCCAAAATATGGGTAATGCTTGTGAAGTTGGGGGTCTGTAGACCTTCATGCTTTTGTGCACAACCTTGAAGCAGTGGTCGTTGAGGCCCAGTGCCTCGCTAGCTTCTGGGGCCGGGTGGAAAATCCAGCCCTCCCTGTTCCATTCGGGGACAGCAGAGGTGGGGGCCAGGTGTTTGAGATCTGGGCAGCCTGGTGCCTGCAGGGAACTTGAGCTTTTCTCCCTCAGCCTTCCAGAGCCGCCTTCTCCTAGCCCACCAGCGTTCTGTTCTCAGCCTGCCTTCTGCCCAGAGCTGGGCCTGCTGCCCACCAACTGTTTCCTGCCTTTGCCAGGGTGAGGAGGAGGCAACTGTGTCTCGCCAAGTGCTCATGAAAAATGCCTCATTATGGGATTAATTACTCGCCACTGAGCACTGTGGAATTCACAAGGCCCCGTCAGTACTGTGACTTCTCATCTCCCACTGTCTCCACTCCTTCCTCCAAACCTACTTGGAGTTAGTTCTGCTGACTTTCTGGCTAGCACTTTAAACCTTGTGTCAGACAGGGAGGAATAGACAGTGGCCGCTGAGGCTGAGGCTGAAGATCTGGCAGCGTCCCTCCCTGCCACTTACTAGCCATGTGCCTTGGAGCCTTGGCGTCTTCAAAGTGGGGACCCTGGGCCGAGGGCAGTTCCAGGTTGTAAAACCCTGTGTGTGTTCAGACCTTCGCAGTATCACACACGTGGGGTAGACCAGCGTATTAAAGAGAGGCTGCGAAAGGATGGCTCTGTTCCCCTCTAGAATGAGTCCCAGGCTTTAATTATCCTTAGGTTGAAATGGTGGAGTTCCCGCCCTGCCCCCCTCTGGGTTTCAGACAAGAATCTGAAGAATGTGATACTCCATTGTGGACCTGAGTGAAGATCAGGGGACTCAAGGCTCTTCCGGGGCTCCCGGACCTGGGACATTCCGCATTGGTTGTGGTCAGGAGTTATCACGACCAGAGGCGCATTAAATTCCTGCCTCTTCAGTGGGATTGCTGGGGACAGCTGGGAGGGGCGGGGGAGATACATACTCCTGTCCCTCCCAACACTCTTATCTTAGAGAAATCAGGTTAAAAGGAGTTTGGAAAGGAAATCATGTATCAGCCGTGAGGACTGTTTCTGTGCTTTGGTTCGAGGTGATAGGGACGATCGAGAGTCATGCCTGCTCTTTCTTCTGGTCATCGCTGACTGCTGTTTACCAGGTCCTAGGAACCTTGCTGGATGCTCTGTGTGTTTGCTGCCTCACAGTGTGCTCAGAGGCCAAAGCCAGTTAGAGTGAGCCAACAGCTGCTACCTGTGTGCTCTTGAGCAAGTCGCTTAAACATTCCGGGCTTCAGTTTCCTCATTTGCAAAACAGGATACCAATAGAACCTACCTCACAGGGTTGTGTGAGTTAGTGAGGTCTCATGTGAAGAGCACCTAGAACTGTTAGCAGTTATTATTTAATTGTCAGAACAGTTCTGTGACGTGGGCTTTGTGATTCCCATTATACAGATGAGGAAAGGGAGGTTCAGAACACTTAGTAATGTTCCCAGGTGCCCTCAACCAGGGAGTGGAGACTCCAGCGCTCACGTCCAGGGAGGCCCGACTCCCGAATGTCCTCTGGGGAGTGTGTGTGCCCATGTCTGTGTGTACACGTCCGTGAGTGCACATGTTCATGTGTGTACAAGTTCGTGTGTGCACGTCGGTGAGTGTGCACGTCTATGCATACATGTCCATGTGCGCACATGTCCATGTGTACATGTCTGTGTGCGCATATGTCTGTGGGGGAGGGGGCGGGGCTCTGCCCAGGGCATGATCTCATGGCTGAATCTGGCAGCTCTCTAGGGCGGGGCGGCTCGCTTCTCTCACGTGCAGCTTCAGCCTTGGCCCCTTTGGAACCAGACTGTGGCTTGGGCAAGGGAGCGATTCCTGGTGGGTGGTAAAGTGAGCAGCGGCCAGGTTTCCAGTGAAGGACGTGGTGAGGTCATCCCTGCAGCCAGGCCACCGCAAGGACAGTGGGCCGGCCAGCCTTTCAGACGAGGGTGCTATCACAACCCGCTGTAGGAACTGTAATTTAATTTTTCTATAAAGTGTGAAATAATTGGGTTTTATCTTCACTCTACGGCTCATATTTGGGTCATTTTCAGGGAGGCTGAAGGCTCTGGGATGCTGCTTTTGCACCCTGGCTTCTCTGGAGAGCTTGGCTCAGCCCTCCTGCAGCCCGTGCGCTCAGGGCTGGCTCAGTTGAGAACAGGCCTGAGGGATGGACCAGGTAGGGAGGAGAAGCAGTTTGCCGTTCAGTTTTGGATTTCTTGTTTCTGCAGTCCAAGGCGATCCAGAGCAGCGCAAGGAGAGTGGCCTCCTGCCCCCGCCATCCCAAATCCTCCCTTCCCACGTGGACTGCCACTGTTGGGTGTGCTGACTGCAGCTGTGCTCCCTCAGACCTCTGGAGGGTGATGAAGGAAGAGAATCCTCGCACGTCTTTGCTCACGTTGCCGTGGTGGAGAAGGAGCCACTCCAGAGCCCCTTTGCCTTTGAGCTCGTAAAAGTCCATGGACTGCACTTGAGGGTCTCTGTGAGCCCCCTAAGATGGTGTGCAAGGCTCACAGCCTTCAACCAATTCTCAAAGGGGTCCTTGATGGCTAAAGTGTTAACCACTGATCCAGAGAGATGGGAACTTTGGGTTTCCTGTTTATAAAGCGTGTGTGTGTGCGCATGCGCACCTGTGTTTGTGTGTGCTCGTGCATGTGCACGTGTGTGTAAGCAGATAGGCGATCAGTAGGCTATTATCAGGCATGAAGGTCTGTTCATTATAGGGTTAGGTTATGCTGCTCCAGGGATATAAACTACGTGGAGAGTACCTTCCCTATCTCTTCTCCGTAGGACAGTGGCCTCCTCTCCCGTCTGATCTTTCTTGTATTAAGCCTTTAATATCATACCACTTCTGGGCGTCTCTTCGTCGCGGAGCTGGGCTGGAGCTTTGAGTGGTGATGTTTGATTTTAGCGGTTTTGATCTGCTGTTATTCTGTTTTTTTTTGTGTGAGGAAGATCAGCCCTGAGCTAACATCCACGCTAATCCTCCTCTTTTTTTGCTGAGGAAGATCGGCTCTGAGCTAACATTTATTGCCAATCCTCCTCCTTTTTTTTTGCCCCCCAAAGCCCCAGTGGATAGTTGTGTGTCATAGTTACACATCCTTCTAGTTGCTGTATGTGGGACACAGCCTCAGCATGGCCAGAGAAGCGGTGCGTCGGTGCGCGCCCGGGATCTGAACCCGGGCCGCCAGTAGCGGAGCGCGCACACTTAACTGCTAAGCCACGGGGCTGGCCCTGCTGTTATTCTGGATCCTGAGGAAACTGGACTCTTCCTTCTGTCCTCGTGGTCTTCCACCTGGCCTCCAGGTCCTCAAAAGATCTTTCCTAAGCCCCCATATCCAGGCAGGTGGCTTCACCTCCCCAAGCCTCTGAGTCTCTTTTAGAGGGAGGGTGGGGAGCAGGGGAGTAGGTGACTGGCTTGCTCTGTAGGTCTTACCTTCCTGAGGTTTACTCCCCCACAGAGCCTTGCTTTGGCCTTGGTCTTGAGCTTCTGCTTGGCCTAGGTCGCTGTGTCATCTTGGAGAAGTCTGGACCACTGAGCCTCATCTACCCGGTGACGGTTGAATTGGATGGGTGTTTTTCATACTGTCAATTCAGACTCATTGGTGGGTTGTGAAATTACTTTAGTGGGTGGCAACCAGAATTTTTAGAAACGAAATAAAATAGACTCGAATGGAAAATATCAGAGTGCATGGCATGTATGTATATATCATTTTGTGAAGCTCTTGTTTTACGTGTTTGTGTGTATTCATGTTAAAAAGTTTTTAAATTAATTTTTTTTTCTACTGCGGCTTGAGATAAAAAAAATGTTGGCACCCCCAGGGTGAGATGCTCTGGGGGCCTCCTTTCAGCCCTGACTGTGTAGTTCCCACCTACAGATCTGAGCTGAGCTGGGTCTCCCCAGCCACTCCCGCTGAGCCTGTAAATGGAGCCCCTTGCAAGATCAAACTCTTCAAAGTTCTTTACAAAGTTCTGGGAAATGAGTTACATTCCTGGGGTGAAATAAATCATGTTGAGTTAGGCTAGGCAGGATGTGACTGCAAACCCCCGAAGTGGGCTGTGTGAGGGCAGCGCCTGTGGCTGACTCATTATGAGCTCAGTGGCGACATAGACTTCTTGGGAGAAGAGGCAAAGATTGTGGGGGAGGGGGCCGGCAGGCCCGGGGCACCGCCAAGCACGGTTCTTCCCCCGTTAGCTCATTTTGATCCTCACAATAGTTCTGTGAGTTGAGCAGTGCTCTCACTGCGTTGCAGACACCGGCTGTCAGCTAGACCCGCTGGGGGCTGCGCTGCTTGCCTGCTCTCGTGTACTCGTAGCTGTCCTGGAGGGTAGCTGGTGGTACCTTCATTTTATAAGTGGAGAAACTGAGGCCCAGGGGCCAAATCAACCTGGCACAATTTGTTCTGTTAGTTAAGTGATGGGTCTGGAATTCCATGGCCAGTCTGGCTGCCTCCTGAGTCTGGGTCTTTCTAAGGCTCCTTCTGTAAAGGTCATGACTAAGTTATCGCCATTTGGAAGATCTCTCTCCTTTCAGGGATGAAGCTCATTATCAGAGTCGACCTAAATGACTTCTGGATCAATCCAGGAAGATTGTTGTTGACCCCTGGCCAGCTGTGTGTCTCTTAGAAACAAAATGAAGATTAGTGGACATCAGATTTAACTGGAAGGGTGAGTGATGAGAATAAAGACAGTGATAGGATCCTGAACAGCCACAGAGAAGCCTCGGCCCATTTGGAGCCTTTGCTGCCTTGCATCCAACAGGGGGAAATGAATCACACAAGAGTCACGTTATGTTTGGAAAATAAAATGTGGGCTTATTGGGCTTATCATTTGGCACTTTAAGAGTGAGTGGTCAAGAGTCTATTGGACTCGATCCCTGGAGTTTGGACCCTTTGGGAGACTGGAACCTTCTCCATTACTTTAGTTCATCAGGATTTACTCAGCACCCACATATGTTGGGCAACAGGGACCCAGCGATGAGTGGGACCCATCACGGCCTGAGAGCTCTCAGCCCAGCGGGAACAGGGTCAGGATGGCTGTCGGTGGAAGTGGCTACACTATTCAGGTTTTTTGTTTTTTGTGTTATTTAAAGATCACTCAGAGAGTAACAAGCTGCTGCAGGCCTGGTGGCTTCTGGGCTGAGTGGTCTTCAGAAATCGTCTTTAGTTTCTGATCCCGAGTTGGATTTCTCAGCTGTCATGACGTGGACGCAGAAAGCCAGCATGCTGTACTCAGCGTACCCGTGAGACAGCGGCTGTATAATTAGATCTTTTCTGTGTGGTTATTTTTCTGTGTTGGGTTTCAGCAAACTGTGCTTGCAGGCTTGGGGAAAGGAAACCCTTCCTATCAGGAGAACCGAAGGGAAGGAATAACTTCACTGCAGGCATCTGAAGGCTTCAAGTTGCCCCTCGTGCGCCTGTGGGAAGACCCGGGAGATGCTATCTGCAGGAGGGCAGGGTCGGCGTGTCGGCGCACAGTTCCTATCTGGAAGGCAGCCAAACAATTCTGTCACCCTTGTCAAACCTGGGGCGCTTCTGAGGGGATAATCTGCGCCTCGATGTTTGGGGGGGACACCGCCCCTGGATCTGAAATGACTTACTTCTCTTTGCAGTTTCTCCCAGGTGGCTGAGTGCAAGCTCATTACTGAGTAGGTGAGGCACATGTGTGATCTCACTGCGCAAATATTGAACGAATTACAGCAGAGTCAGGGGTCCAGTGCGATGACTGAGCTGCAGATCCAGCCGGTGGCCTCTTACCATTGAGTGAAAGCTGCTCAACCTGTTGCTTATGTGCCTCCCCCGCCCTCGACGTTAGACCTGGGTGGTGAGGAGGGTTACCTTTGGAACAGTTATTCTCTTGGACAAGGCGGGTTCCTAGGAGGCACAGTGTGAGCAGTAAACCCGCACATTTGAACAGTTCGCTTCAACAAGCATTGATTGAGGACCCTTTCTAGGCAGACTCTGGGCTCTGTCAGCACCTGAGCAAGGAATGGGGGGACAGACCCTGCCTTCAAAGAGTTCTAGGGACAACGGTGAGAAAGAAAGAGAAGCAGTGGTTCTGGTTTCTGTCCTCTGTATCTCAGAGGATAAGAGAGGTGGGGCTGGAAAGAGAGTTGGGAGGCGCTGGGTGGACTAGTTGGAGTTGGCCGTGGGGATCTTTCTCTCTAGGTGCGATGGGCTGTCATTCTGAATGGTGGAATTCTTGAATGGCAGGGCTGTCTTCAAGTTCTAACCGCTTTCTGCCCTGATTGATTAGTTGATTGATTCATTCATTAAGAAATAGTTTCTGTGCCCAAAGCCGTGTATGCATGGCCCTGAGGACAAGGATGGTACCTTAGTGGAGGAGACCCAGTTGGACACTTTGGTCTGCGTGACATATGATGCATGACATCTGTGTCCAAGACCCTTTGGAGACACTCTGGCCCGAGAGTTCCTGGGATGCTGGGTCACTTCTCACTTAAGAAGAAATGACTGCAGTGGGCATTGACTCCCAGGATTCTCCCTGAGCTTGGCTATTTAGTAGATCAGAGGATGACATCTTGCCTCATTTGTCCTTCTCTCGTGGCATTTAATCACTTTCTCCCTAGCCTCCTCATGGAGCTCTCTTTTCCCCTCTCTTAGATTGGGAGCCCCTTTGGGTAATCCATGGTACTTTCCAACTGCTGACCTCACCCCCTTAAATTGAGGTCAGGGAGGATAATCTCTTTAAAATACAAATCCAATGATGTCACCCTCCCCTGCCTCCCACCTCCTCTGGTGGCCTCCCCTTGTCCCTAGAATAAAGTCCACATTCCTCAATATGGCTGATAAGGTCCTGGGTGAGCTGCTGGGCTTCTCCCCTCCAGCCTCATCTCCAGCTTCCCCCTCTCCTGTTCTGTACACATATGGAAAGAAGGAATCTACGCACAAAATTCTGGTGTCATTTTTTATGGTCTGGGTTTGTTGGGTGCAGGGCAAAGTCAAAATAACCACAGGCCCCGCCTTCTGCAGTCAGGCAAATGTGACTGAGCATTTCTCAGTGTCCCCCCGGGGCTCTCAGGAGTCCTGGGAAGCCCCTCCACGGCCTCTGAGGAGGGAAGGGCAAAGGGGGTGGGTTCTGGGGCTCTGGTGCTAAATTCCTCACTGGCCTGTCTCTGGTCTGGTTTTCTTATCTGCTAAGCATCAACGCAGGCTTGGGTTGGAATTCTGCTAATGGAAACAAGTCCCAGCTTCTTCTGTAAGCAAACAACATTCCTGAGGTGGGGAGGGAAGGGGCCCATCCGCCATCCTCCCAGTCCTCAGCAGCTTCTGGCCTCTGGGCACTGGAGGACCCTCCCCCTTCACAGCCTGGGGAGAATGAGCACCTTAGGGTGGGGGGCTGCTGTAAGGTTGGCCCTGGGTGGCAGAGTGGCTGCTCCTCCCTGTAGATAACTCCTCTGGTGTTTATGCAGGGCGGCTCCTGTGGTCCATTATCTCGTTCAAGCCTGATAGCACTGTCAGCTGAGCAGGTGACATCTATCTGCAGGGTTGCACAGCTGGTCAGTGCTAAGCCAGACTCAAATCCAGCTCTTCCTCCACCAACCGTGTGCGCATCCCACCAGACCAGCATTTCCAAGGCCAGCATCAAGAGATACTTTTCCTGCAGGATAGTCCCGGGCCCTAAGCCTGATGGGACAAAGTGAAACAGGTTTCCTTACTTCCGGCTTCTCAGAACCTTCTCTGTGCATCCTGACTCTGCAGCGTTTCCAACCTTCCGTGGCCACGAAACCCTCTTCCCTTATGCAAGTCACTGTGGTTGGGAGTCACCGTACTGTACCACATCCTCTGAGGGCTGGTGTAACCTGAAGAAAGAGTCATTAAACTTCTGGAAGCTTTTCACAGCCCCAGGTGTCATTCTAGGAAGGATTAGGATTAATTAGGTCTGGAGGACCAGATAGAAGAGTTGGGAGGGGAGTTCCTATTAAGTGATTCTTTGCCTTGGAACTTGAATTACAAGTACTTGGATAGTAGGTATTTTTTTCTCATTCTAAAGCTAGGAAATGGAGGTGTTAACAGCGTCAAGATCACAGGAATCTGGGGAGGGAGGGATTCAAATCCAGGTCCATCTGACTGCAAATTCACCCCCATTCCATTCCATCCTGTCACAATATTTGCATTACAAATATTTATCTTGGGATTTGCAGAATTGGTGCTCCATATGTCGAGTTTTTTTCCCAAGTTCATCTCTCTGTTCTGAGCTGGTTCCAAAGATGGGTGCACTTGCTTAGCAGACGCAGATTGAGTGCTCCAGGAGAGGCAGGAAGGGCAGCCTTTTCGTGGATCCCAAGGAGCAGAACCCACGCCAGACCACACCAGCTGAGGTCCTTTCTGGTATGTCTGGTGGTAGATGTTAGGCGCCTCCACCTTGGTTAATCAGGGCGTATTAGAAGGTTCCAGAAAACTGAGATGGTTTATTCAACCTTATGCAAAGCTTCCTGGGGACCAATTAATTATCTTTACTCCTATTTCTCCTTGTAGTTTGAAAGCCCCAATATGCCTTCCTTCCCTTCTTATTTTGGGGATATAAAAATCAGTCTATAAATGGCTTGGATTTTGTAACAAATTTGTTGTGACCCTTGTGTGGGCTTTCAACTTGGGTCTCCTTGTTCACTTCGGCTCTTTAACTCCGGCCCTCTTTGCACAGCTCAAGGGGATTTTCCAGCCTCTTAGAAACCTTCTCCATTACTCCTTTTTCCTCATCTTTGCCTTGTTTCTCTTTCCTTCATTCAGGACACTTCAGCTGAGCACCAGCTTAGGGTCAGGCATTGACCTAGACATTTGAAATCGAGATGAATGAGGACCCGGTCTCTGTCCTCACATAAAACTGCAAATAATGACAATTCAGCTGTTTGCTTACTGCAGTGGAAACAGTACAGAGCACAGAGGGGAGGGACACATGGGAAGTCTTTTTGCAGCAAGGGCCTTACAGAGGAGGGAGCTTCTGAGCTAAGATTTGAGAGAGGGTTCCTGGTGCAGAGGACACTGTCTTCTTCGAAGGCCTGGAGCACAGGAATTGATTGTGAGGATTTGGGGGCAACTGCCACTGGGGCAGAAAGGAAGGCCAGGAGCAGTGGGGGAGGTTAATGGGTGGGGTCACAAAGGGCCTCCTCACCTGCAGAGATGATTAGATTTTATTCTGGAGATGTCGTGGAGCACTGAACTGTCTTGAACTGGCGAGTAGTATCAATAAAATAGGAAGTAGCATGAATAGAAATGGAGCTGTGAAGTCATCCTGAAGGCAGCTAGCGGGGTGGATTTGAAGGAGGTAGGAGGCTCAGGGGAAAGTTAGTAAGGAGGCCGCTGTGCAGCCTAGAAAGGAGGGGATGTGGGCCTGGACTAGAGCGGGGCGCCAGCAATGGGGTTGGCAGAGCGCTTGCTGATGGACCAGGGAGGAGTTTATAGCGACTGTCTTGGGTGACCAGATGGACAGTGTCTTTCTCATAGATGGAGACCCAGTAGAGAGTGCAGATTTGGGGAGACAAGGGTGGAGGGAGTTCAAGTGTGATGGTGCTTGTGGGTCCTCCAGGTGGAGACATCCGTCTGGTAGGCAATCAGGCATATATGAGGGGGCTTGGGGGAGAGTTCTGGGTGGGAAACATTCATCTGGGTATCATTCCTGGGACTAATCCTAATTTGGCAAAACTATTCAATAAATAGCATTTGAAGGAATTCCCTGGATGATGGGTTAGCTTGCACAACCATGGGAGCACCCCCTCTCCCCCCAACGTGGCTGCTTCCCATCTTCCATTAACCACTTGGACTTCTTGATGCTGGTGAACTTTGCTTGTGAATCACTGGAGGCTCTGAAGGAGGTTCATGCCCTGCCTGGAGAGGCACATCGGCCTCTTTTGCCTGATTTTTTTTAAATTGGGCATTTAGGAATCTTTACAGTCCCGTCCAGTAGTGAGTTCTGATTGGATCCCTTAAAGTACAGAGTATTACAAGGGACAGTCACTCCTTGGTGACAGTGTCATCCATGATGGTCATTGTTTGGGCCCTGGGAATCATTTTGCTCTGAAGACTTCTGTTTGGAGGAGATTTGCCTTGTGCACTTCAGAGCTGAGAGAGTATTTGCTAAGCAGAGGTCTGGCTTTTGTGCATCGTTTGCTCATACTAACCCCTTAAATCAGTGTTCTCAACTGGGGGCGAATGTTTGGTTGTCACAACTGGGGACCGAGTGCCTCTGTCATCCAGTGGGTAGAGGTCAGAGATGCTGCTAAACATCCTACAATGCACAAGACAGCCCCCCACAGCAAAAGACTTCTCTGGCCCCAAATGTTCCTGGGGTGCTGAGGTTGAGAAATCCTGCGTCAACCAGTCACAGCATTTTATGGTTCATGAGAAACTGCACCCTCTGCTCCCCTGGCCTGGAATACTTTTCTGCCATCTCTTCTCTCCCGCATTAATATTCTGCCCATCTTCCAGGACCCAGCTTACTGTCATCTCCTCCGTGAAGCTCTCCCTTGAGCTTCTAAGTTTTCCACTGAATTACCCCTTTCTCTCTGTTCCTACAGCAAGTTGCTTGTTCCTCTGTCTTCCTTCACTGAGTCTTGTGTTAGAGCTGGTTGTTGACAAGGCCTTCCCCTCTGCAGTGCAAGTTCCACAACGACAGCTGTCCTGTCTCATTGTTACGTACATTTAATGAGTCTATGTTGAATTAAGCAGCCTTGACAGATAGAGAAGGTGGCATGAAATATCCGCATTTATAGTTGAGCCAGAGAGGTGGCACATCCCCAAGGTCACACAGCAAGTGCTTCCTTTTCACCCATCTGTTGGGCGCCTACCGTGTTTGGTGTTGAGTGCAGCGTGAACGAGACAGAAGAAAACCAAAGAGCTTGCTTTCTGACCGCTCTATGCTCTGTAAAATCCCTGATTGACACTTTAACTAGAGTATCTTATCCTCCCATACATTATAACCTCCTTGGGTCCTTTACACCTTTGTCATGATATTTTTGCACGTAGATCCCCAGTATGTATTAGTTGATTGAATAAGTAAATCTAATGAAAATTTCTATATTATTTCAGCAACTGCTTTCGTAGAACCTTCCTTAACAGTGGAATTCAGGCACCTTGATAGTTTCATTTAACTCAAGAGCAATGGCTGTAAGGACGAAGAGAAGGGACATGTTCATCTGTGTTCCCTGGGATAGAGGTGGGGATGAAGAAACAGAGGAGCCTGCTTGTGTACGTCAATGATTAAGCTGGAACAGGCTCCGGTGTCTGGGTTGAGGCTGCCTGGGTCTCTGAACTGGAACCTCAAAGAATTTAAAAGTCTCCCCCAAGGTCCTGCCTCTCACCTTCTTACCTTTAGCTCCAGTGATGTAAGTTGGCAGTGTGGAGTCCCTTGTACAAACCAGCTCAAGGAGATGGAGTTTGTGGCTTTGAGTTGACGTAATTAATGTCTGTTTTACTGGTTTGCTTAACCGGGGGGTTCTCAGTTCATTTTCTCCCTACGGCTCAAGAGAGCTCAGGGGAAGGCAGATTAAGTGGACGCTGAGCAGGGCATTGAAGCTGAGTGGGTCTGAGTTTGAACCTAGGTTTTGTGACCTGTCTGAGCCTCATTTCCCTCACCTGTGAAATGAATGTGATGATATATACACCTTAAGAAATTGAGTGAGAAAATGGAGTGTATTAGCAGGCCCTCGGTACGTGGTAGCTTTGAGATGAGTTGGGATGACTTGAAAGTTCCAAGCTTAGAGCTTGGCCCAGGGAAGGCTTTACATAAATCCTAGTTGTCTTAATGGAAAAGCTCATTGTTTGGACCAGTGATTTGTCCTAGTAGAAGAAATTCTGTCTTTAAGGGGCTAGCAGTTTCTTTTCCAAACAAGTACACAAGTAAGTATAAACAGAACCAACTGGAGAGAGGGAGGGAGGGAGAGGATTCCTTGGGAAAACAGGAAGGCGTAAAATATCCAAATGGATGTTCTGGGGCAAGGGGAGAAGGCACATAATCGAGGAATTACATTTTGGGTTGAAAGCAGAGGTTTTTGGTCAACCTCTTTACTTTCAGTTTCATCATTTCCTGAGAGTCCTAATTTAGCCTCTGGTTGTATCCTCTCCATTATGGCCTAAAAAGGCAACTACTTGGGTTTCTTGGAGTTGGACTGGCACCCGCAGGAAGCCGGCATGGGAAGGGCCGGCCTCAGCCCGATCTGATCTCCATTGGGCGAGAGCTGCCTTCCTCTTTAACTCCTTGCTGGCCTGCCGAGTCCTGCAGTTCCCAGGGCTTCCTGAGGTTCCCTAATCTGAGCCACCGAGGTCCTTCCTGCAGACGGTTTTCTTAGTGCCGGCACAGGTACCCTGCTCAAAGGGGCCATGCACACCAGTCAGCCCTTCCGGAAAACATTTTCATAACACATCTCAGGGCCATAAAAATTTCTGGATGACCCTTTGCTCCAATAACTCCACTTCTGGGAGTTTATCTCAAAGTGGTTCACTAGATAAGAGGAAAAAACCTAGTAAGTGGCGGTTTAAAAAAAAAGAAATCTCTTTGGAATATTATGTAGGCATTAAAAGTGACCAACAAGGAGGCCTTGGAGTCGGGAACCCTGGGTTCGGGTTCTCACTCCCCCAGCTATGTGACCGAGTGGGGTTACTTCCCTCTCAGAGCCTCTGCATCATCACCTATAAAGTGAAGTGTTTGGGTAAAAGTGATCAACAAGCAAACTATGGCCCTGTGGGGCAATGGTCATGATAAGTAGAGAAAATGCAAAATGTGAAACTCCATGCTCTGCCTATAATGGTTAAAAATCAAGTGTTTCGGGGCCAACCCGGTGGCACAAGCAGTTAAGTGCGTGCGCTCTGCTGCAGCGGCTCGGGGTTCGCCGGTTCGGATCCCAGGCACACACCGACGCGCCACTTGTCAAGTCATGCTGTGTCAGCGTCCCATATAAAGTGGAGGAAGATGGGCACGGATGTTAGCCCAGGGCCGGTCTTCCTCAGCAAAAAGAGGAGGACTGGCAGATGTTAGCTCAGGGCTGATCTTCCTCACCAAAAAAAAAAAAAAAAAAAATCAAGTGTTTCTATGAACTAGGACTAGAAGGGATCACTGGAAAAAAAAATGATTTTTGGGGGGAGAGTGTCGGGAACTTAGAGGGATATTTTTCTTTCGTTTTGAAAACATATTATGTGCATTTTTAAAAAAAGATTCAGAGAGGCTGCTTCAAAAAGGCATGGTCCCAGGACACAGTGAGGGGAAGTGGCTGCTGTGTTTAGTAGACTGCCTTCCTGGTGTCTGTTCTCTAGAGCCCCTTATTTCATTCATAACAGCCCTTGACAGTGGCGGCTTACTCCACCTTTGTCCCCGAGAGGTGAGCTTTAACCTGTTAACCTGTCTGCATCGCTGGCTTCCCTACGTATGTGAGTCAGCAGCTGCCGGGGCCCAGGAGCCTCTGCCTGACACAGGTGGAGACGGGAGCTCAGCTGCAGCCCTGTGGCCCCCCAGTCACTGAGTGGATGTTCCTGTCCGGGCCGCGTGGGAGGGCTTTATAGACACCCCGTTGTTTACAGCAACCCCTCTGGCCCTCCCCACCAGTTCAGCCCCTGTATTGATCTTGGCACTGCTACTCACCCACATCGCTCCAGCAGAGCTGCTGAAACCAAATAGCTCTGTCCTTGGCCTGGCCAAGCAGAACCCAGCTGTGTTAAATGAAAAGTTCTGCTCAGAGCGAGGTGCTGAGGTGGACTGGGACTCCTTAAGCCCACCGTCCACGGGGGCCTTGGCATGCCTGAGGCAGAGGGGTGCAGCCTTCTGTGTTGGTCCAGCTCTGAGGGGACGCACTGTGCCCCACTCTGTTACAGGAAGTGTGGCTTGGCCCCCAGGCCTCTGCTAGCCATCATGGGTAGACGGCGCTGGCCGGTAACTGCCCCCTTCCCTCCCACCGAATGAGGAGCTGAGGGTGGTGGGTCTGGTGGAGTTTCTCCCCTCCAGCTGCTGTAAGGTTTATGGCCCTTCAGCACAGGCCCACTGATGAAAGGGCTGGCCAGCTTACCCCGATTTCCAGGGTAGGCCGAGTGCCCAGGGCCTGAGCCTGAAGGGAGTCCGTGTGCTGCCACGAGGCCAGGCTACCAGATGGGTTCTTTGCTGCTGGTCCCACCAGGGTTGGCATTGCTGGGATGAAATGGAATTTGATGAGGGCCAGAGGTCATTCTGCCATCACTGATGGGCTGCTCGCTGTTGACAGTAGCAGGCCGAGGGAGTGAGAATGTAGAATTTTAATGTGCTCTGCTTTTTGACGGGCCACATGGTCCACACTGGGAAAGACTTGCTCTCAACCTCCCCACCTGCCTGATAACACTCAGTAAATGTGTTGAATGCTGTGGAATGCATTCCCCCGCACTCCCTGTGTCCTACTCAACTTATCAATAGTTACAGCCCAGCTCCAGTGTTAGCCTGGCTTCTTCTGTGAGACCCCAGGCACAAGTGTGCTGGGAAGAGCCCAGGCCCAGGGGCCAGGAGGATCTGGATTGGAACCTAGTGCTGTGACTGGGCTGGGTGATCCTGGGCAAGTGACCTGCCCTCTCTGAGCCTGTTTTCTCATTTATAAATTGAGGATAATAAAAGCTCTTTTCCAGGGTGATTGCTGGTTAAGTGAGGTTGTGAATAAACTGAGCGTGATGATGGCAGTAATACTTAATCACTGCCCCCTTCCCTCTTTCTCTGGGAGGAACCTCATAAAGGGCATGCGACATCCTCAGGTATCTTCACTGGGCTGGGTCAGTGGAGCTCCTAATCAGCAACAGACTTAGGATTTTTGGGGACAGGATTCACGTGAATTTTTGTCTATGCATAAGAGATTGTCTTATCCTTTATGGGTTTGAGGTCTGCACAGAACCAGCAGCCCATAAGGCCCTGTGCTCTGTGATCATTGCAAGTTCTCAAGCAGGGCGGTGGCATGATGGGGAGACTTTGGGGAGACTGGTTTCAGGAGCCTGAGTGCTGAGACTTTGGGGAGGCCCACTGGCCAGTGGTCAGATGGACGGCAGAGAGGCAGGGGACAGCTGGCATTTACTCCGGCAGAGAAAAGCCTTTGATTTGCTTGAATGGACTGGCCAGTGTGGAAGGGAGGACAGCCAGAAGTAAGCTGGCAGGGCCCAGGGCGCTGCCACCTGCCCAGACCCCAGACCCACACAAAAGACAAGGGCCTGCAGGTGCTTTGCGGGCGTCCCATTCCTGCTTTGTTTGCTGCTGCCCGACTCTGGGCCATGCCTTCTCTCAAAGGGTGGTCCTTGCAGGTGGATGGTGCCCCTGTCCCCCGAGAGGGGCTGCCAGGGTTTGCTTGTGCTGGGAAGGTAAACAAAGCCGCCAGCTGAGGGAGCTGGGGAGGCTGCCAGGCTCTGCTCCTTGGACTTGCCTTCCCTCCTGTTGTGGGGGAAGGGAGCAGATTTCCTGGAAAACAGCCTCTCCTGGAATGAGTCCAGGGGAGCCCCTCAGCCTTGATCTGGAAACCATTTAATGAGCCCAGATAAGAAGGCCTGGGCAGCCCAGACTTTTCCTTTTGTTCTCTCCTGCCCAAGCCTCCAGCCTCCTTGCATCCAAGTTCCCGTTAGAATCTGGAAGCATGAAAGCCCGTGTGACTCTGGATTTGGATCCGGGGTCCTCCTGGCTTCCCTGAGGAGGGACCTTGATCTAACAAGGGAAAAGCCTTCCTGTGTCATGAGCTAGGCAGTGAGCTCCTGGGCTGTTCCTCTGGTGTCGATGGGCTGGCTCTGTCTTAGGCCAGGGTTTCTGAGTCCTGCTTCCCGTTCACTCAGGCAGCTGTCTTCTCAGCTGATCCCAGGCTGAGCCGTTGAGCGGGGATAAGTGCCACAGTGAAACTTTGGAAAGGCCACGGGACCAGGAGTTCGGAGTCCTTCCTGGGCGACTCTGGACAAGCCCCTCACCTCCAGGGAGCTTCTGTTTCCTCATCTGTAAAATGGGATAACAACACGTACATACCCACCTTACAGGGTTGTTGTGATGAGGATCTTTTGAGATAGTGAAATGTGTGTGAAAGCATTTCATGAACTATAAAACCACACAAATGGAAGGGATTATTGTTTCATCATCTTTATTTTGCAAATGAGTTTTGAAAAAAGCAAACACACATGTGCTGAAGTTCTGGCTCATCAACTGTGAGGGTGGCCCATTCACATTAGTGCCCCAGAAAGGAAGCACTGTAATTCCTCCCCATGAGGTTACCTGGAGCTTGACTTCTTTTCTTCTCGCCTTAGGTCTTTCGGCTGTGTTATCAAGATAAAATTAAAATCTGCTGGCAAGATATCAGTGTTTTATTTTCTTCACTTGGTTGACTCTGTGAAATAAGAAAAGTTTTTTAAACTGGAAACTTCCACTATGTGCGGTTGTAGTCAGTTGCCTTTTGGGCTAATTAGAAACCTGCTTTTGTTGGAAGTCCTCTTAAATTGTGTGGTCACTTGCCTGCCTTAGCAGGTGTAGCTTAGTGACTGTAATTGCATCTGTCTTTGAGATTCTTATGCTCATCATTTGGCACAATAGTTGTTTATAGGTTTGATTGTGTATTGATCCTAGGATACACCTTACCATTAATGTCTTACAAAATCTCTGATAACAACTTGTTTTTTTTCAGCCATATACATCTTTCTCCCAAAAGTGGAGAACAGGAAAATTCTGGCCAATTGTGCAGCCTGGTTCTAGAGAGTTGTACTGTGCTATAATGCTATACAGTTTGCAAAGATAAGAAGTGAATGTTTGCAATCCTTGTGTGGCTGACGTAGTCCTATCTAACGTTTTGTCCTTTCTTCTCCCTTAGGTCCTGGCTGTAAGTCACCATGGCGCAGCAAGCTGCTGATAAGTATCTCTATGTGGATAAAAATGTCATCAATAACCCACTGGCCCAGGCCGACTGGGCTGCCAAGAAGCTGGTATGGGTGCCTTCCGACAAGAGTGGCTTTGAGCCCGCCAGCCTCAAGGAAGAAGTGGGTGAGGAAGCCATTGTGGAGCTGGTGGAGAATGGGAAGAAGGTGAAGGTGAACAAGGATGACATCCAGAAGATGAACCCGCCCAAGTTCTCCAAGGTCGAGGACATGGCAGAGCTCACGTGCCTCAACGAGGCCTCCGTATTGCACAACCTCAAGGAGCGCTACTACTCAGGGCTCATCTATGTAAGTGGCGCCCGGGGGCTCTGAGGTGGGAGGCTCCAGGTCTGCCCCGGCCCCCTCACATGCCTGAGTGCTGGCTCTCTGGGGGAGAAGGGAGCTTTAAGGAATACTGGGGTGATATCCTTGAACTATGGCATCTGAACATCCTAATGGAACGTTCTTGTAGCGTTACTTTTGTCTCTTCTCTGCGTAGCCAAAACACACAATAGGAAGCCTGCTTTAGACCAGCTGCAGGGAGGAGATCATGCATGACATGTCTAGGGTCTGCCCACCTGCTGGCCTTGGTCCTCGATCTTGGTGGAGATAGGAAGGGTCAGGCCAGTGTGGTCGGTTCCTTCTCAAGGAGAGGAATGCTGTGTTCTGGTTTCCCACCTTGTTCCTCCTGCACCCCCTGGTCCCCTCCCCTCTCACCCCTTTGCTCCATCTCTTTTTTGATATCTCTGCCATCCTGTTCTTTGTGGAGGCCTGTCGGTGTGGCTTACTTCCCTGGGGAGTGTGCTTTGAGCAGAGGTGAGCCACCAAGAGTAAAACTTGAATCACTAGTCTTATCTGGTGATTTAGGCTGGTTCCGTGTGTGGCTTAGAGTCCAGAGAGCAGCATGTACAAAGGCCCAGAGCATACAAAAGATAGGGAGTGGCCTTTTCTCTTTCCTTTTTCTAGCAGGGCTGCATTTGCAGAAAGACAGCTCCTCACTATTTTAGAACACGTCAAGAGATGATCATTCACCCATCCCCTTGGTAATGGGCTCCAAGCTCTTATGGCCCTAGGGTCACAAAGCTTTCTAATGTCGATCCCAATTTCTTCTGTTCAGTTCAAAGATATTTCCTTCTAGTTTTGTCTTCAGTAGGGAAGAAGTATCTGGTTCTTACCATTCCTAAAATAGTTCTTTATTTAAATATGCTGTTATATTCACCTTGGCCTTCATGGTCTCGGAGCTGAATAAAACAGTTCTCAAAATTTTTTTGAACTGGAGAAAGAAAACATTTCAAGATTATTACAACCTTCTCATTTTATAGATGGGAAGACCAAGCCTCGGACCAAGGGGTTTGCTCATGATCGCATGTGTAAGAAAGGGAGGTGCTGGGCTCATCCTGTTACAGGGATGGTGAGCGCTCCCAAAGAGCCAGCCACTTTCTTTTCTATACAGTTTTAGGATGACTTCAGCACACGTTTCCACAGGGTCCTTCCCTTACCCGCTGGACTGGTACTTCTGAATGCTCTACAACATGCCCAAGCCCTCTGTTGAGCCACGGGCCGTTTTGGATTATCCAGAAGTCTTGCTTGGGCCAGACCATGTGCCAGGACTGCATTATCTTGCTGATTGCTAAATCTGTCCATGATAACCAGTTCCTTGTTTCTTGCCATTGATGACCGCCCTTTGGGGACCAGTCTGATTTAGTCAATATGGAGATACACAGAACTGTCTACCTGGAAAAGTCCTTTATAGACCAGCTTAGCCCAACCTTCCAATATGGAAAGAGGGAAGAATTGAAGCCCAGAGAGGACAAGGGACTTAGGCAAGGTCACACAGCTAGGTATTGGCAGGGCTGAGACTGAAACTCGGGTTTCCTGACTCTCAGCCCACTTATCTCTCTGTTTCTTGGTGAGAATATTGTGTGGACCAAATTAAAAGCACCAGTCCTTAGGGGTGTTAACTGCTGAAATTCAGAATTAGTGACATGCAGAAAAATGCAGGGCCTTTAAGGAAGCATTGCCTGGGGGAGGTGGGGGGATGGGAGCCATAGTCCCATTGTCTGGGAGCGGGACACTCCTCTTGGCAGGCTCAATAGCTTATGTTATACCCACTCTGCTGTGCAACTAAGAAATGGTCTCTGCTCAGTAAAGCAGAGCAATTAAGGGCATGGGAGTTGGAGCCTCCAGGACCTGGTTCAAATCCCAGCTCTGCCCCTTCCTGACCGTGTGGCATGACTACGTGGAGCCTCACTTCCTCATCTGCGAGGATCTGTGAGAACCTCGTGAAGCACCCACCAGCACCTGCTCACAGCCAGGCCTGGACTCGAGCTGCTGCTGTTTGTTACCAGTGAAGGTGATTCCCTCCCTCTGCTCGGCCTTTTCCTGGTGTCGCTGTTCCACCCTGGTCCTGTTAGAGACTTGCTGAGCCTGAAACAAGTCCAGTGGCCTGACTTGCCTTTACCAGCTGGCTGCAAATGGTCTTTCCCTCCTACAAAGGGGATATTAGTTATTAAAGTGCATTCAACGTTAGTTGCTTCATCTTTTCCTGGAAAGCTTGGGTTTCTCTCTGTAAGTGGGCACGATGGGAAGGACCTGAGCTTTTTCTCTTGAATGCTCTGGCTGGAGGCATTAATCCCGTTTCTGCTCCTTTGCCGTCACCTCCTGTGTGCAGTTCCTCTGCCTCCCACCAGCTTCCTCCTAAGCGTCGTCACCAGAAGGGAAGCTGATTTTCTCTGTGGTGGCCCAAATGGAGACCCCAGCAGGTGCAGAGCTGCGGGGAGATCAAAGCTGCTCAGTGGGGCTGCGTGGGCAGGGGCTGCTGCCTCAGTCACCATCTACTTCTCTGCACACGACATTCCAGATTGCGACCCCGGGAGCCTTTGTGCAGCGTATGTGCCTGATGTTGTGGGCGGCCTGGCTAATTCTGTGCCACAGCTGCTCTGTCTGTTTCTTCGGGGGGTGCGGCCCTGGGATAGGGGGCGGTTGGGCACAAAGAGCCTCTGTGGCCCGTGAATGGAGCAGCTCCCTGGCGTGGCCATGTGGGAGCAAAGCCACTTGCTCAGTGTCTGCGTCTCCACGGGCATCCAGTGAGAGTGGCTCACAGTCGAGTCCCCTTCCTCCCACCTGAGCTGCAGCGCCCATTCTGTGGGGCTTAGTTTGATCACATCCACTGATTTGATGGGATTACCCCACAGAACTTTGAGGCCGCATAGAACCCTCCACAGGACCATCTGCCCACCCAGCTGTCAGAAAGACTTGCAACCCCCAGTCCCCTTCTGCTGTCACCACCAGCTGTTTCCAAACATCTGGCTCTGTAGCACGCCCTAAGCGTGGGGCCATGTGTCCTTCACTTTCATGGGGCTGGATTTCCTAGAGTGTGGGTTTTCTTAGATCCCAGGAACAAAGCTCGATTGTTTCAGAGCCCCTGGGATGACCTTGCTGCTCCATGGCCTTCTTTCTTGTCCCCACTCCTCAGTCACATGGAGGGAAAACCAGGAGTCTTCCTGGAATACCGGGCCCCAGGTTGTCAACACCTCGTGTGGACGTCTTTGCTTCAGAGTTTCCCTGGTCCCTTGTGAAGGGAGTAGTCGGAGGATTAACAAATGGCTGGTTATCCCAGGAAGAAAGGAAATTGAAGGCCCCGCGTCCCCTCCTCCCAACAGAAGAGGCAGCCAAACAGACTTGTTCATTTCCAAACTCAGCTGCTCTTTTGCATGCGGGCCAGTGTAGGGTTGGTGGGTTCCTTCCGAGTTCTGCTTTCAGTCCAACTTCTGCTTGGAAAGTCCAAGTGCTGTAGCCCTTGGCCAAAGCTGGGAAGACCTTTGTCCTCACGACTGGTTCCTGTGTGGACCCTGTCTTTGGGTTCAGCCACAAGATCCATCCTCAGTTTTGGAGGAGTGGAGAGGGCAGGGGTGGAAGGGGCTGGTTGACACCTAGCACAGCCCCTCAGATGTTGGCTGCTGTTGGATCGAGGGGCAAAACCATGCACAGCGAGGGTGGAGGCCGTTTGTAATGAGGAAAACAAAAAAAATTGAGGAGCTCGGAGAGCTGGCCTTCACCACCATGGAGGTCTGCACTGGACGGTGTGAGACTTGGGTCTGCTCCCAGCTCTGCCCTTAACCTTCAGCTGTCACTCAACAGAGTCAGGGCTGTAGGTGTGTGACTCATGCCGTCTAGGTCTGCCTTAGCCAGTCATCTTCTGGGCCTGTGGCACATTTTCCTAGGAAGAGGACGTTTGGGTTGCTCCAGCTGATAAAAGAGAGCTGCGTCCCCCCAGCTCAGCATCTGTTACCTGGTTGGTGTCGGGAGTCTCATCCAGCTGGTAGGAGTCTGTTTTTTTTTTTTTTTTTTTTCGTGGAGAGAGGGATCTTGGAAGAAAAAATAGCAGGAAAATTATTAAAAAAAGAATTAGTGGTCACAAGTTATTGTGGATTTACCTTAAGACACTGAGGCAAGGCAGATCTGTGTAGACTTGCCACTGGAAGCTGCTCTCCTGGCCGGAGCTCCTCTTCACGGCTCTGCTAGGTGCTGTGCCAATCCTTATAACCTCTCAGTGAGGTATAGATGTCTGCCTGTCCCCTCTTTACAGATTGGGAAATGGAGGGAGAGAGAGGTTAAGAAACTTGCTCTTGCTGGGATTTGAACTCAGGACATCTGACTCTGGGATCTGATTTTAACCTGGTCAAGTCAGACTTGGAGCATTGGGTCTATTTTTGGGTGCTTCACATGAAGAGTGTTGACTAATTGGGTCCCCTTCAAAGAAGACCTGAGTCTTGGAGAAGGCTCACAGGGGACATGAAAGTTGGCCTTAAGTTTTTTAGAGATTTTCATGTGAATATCTCTAGAAGATTCTAGGGAGAAAGAGATGTTTAGTGACCTACTAGCCCTTAAAAGATCTAGATGGTTGAGGAGCACAATGAGTTTTTCCTAGTGCTGGAAAAGTTTAGGCTCGACTATCTCCGAGAGTCCTTCAGGGTAGAATAATTTGTGTTTCTGCAGTTTGCTTGTGCAGCTGAATCCTTTTCTCTTTGTGCATCTCTCATGATGACAAACACATCTCTTATTGTCCTTGGATCCGGGGACTTCTACTGTCCACGAAGCTGGCCACGGGTCTTGCCTGGTGCACACGCTGATTGACATGCAAAGCTGGCAGCAGTCATGCGGTAGAGCAAGGACCCTCACTGAAGGAGCAGAGGTGGTACCAGTGCCCCCATGCCTGTAGCAGATCTGCCGGGGTCAGACACAGAGAGTGGGGGGCTCCAGGGGTGCTTGCACATCTGGCTGAGTCAGGGTCCTGGGAGGCAGCAGATACTTACTTGGTCGTGAAGTTTGCATGCCCTTGAGAATCAGACTTCCTAACCTGTTCCTGTTGGCTGCTCTTTTCTTTAGACCTATTCAGGCCTGTTCTGTGTGGTCATCAATCCCTACAAGAACCTGCCCATCTACTCCGAAGAGATTGTAGAAATGTACAAGGGCAAGAAGAGGCACGAGATGCCCCCCCACATCTACGCCATTACAGACACCGCCTACAGGAGTATGATGCAAGGTGGGTGCCATGGCCTTCCTGGGGATCAGTTTTTACTTGCAGCGTCGTTGAGAGCTTTGCAGGTGCTCATTCACGTTCAGTGTCACGGTGATCTAGGGGCTGGATCAGTGTTGATGGCACTGGTGATGGGGCAGCGCAAATCGTGGAACTCTGTAAGCCACTGTGTGAGAGCCAGGGCCAATGGCTATCAAAGGAGATGTTTGTATGTTGGTAGAATGTTCTAGAAGCTTTAAAAAATATATTTTCTAATTATTTTCCCAATTTCTCATTCTTATCAAGAGCTCCTGGGCCAGTCCTCTCTGCTTGCTTCTTCTATCGCTTACTGCCTTTCCTCCTTGTTTTTCATCTCTTCATCTCTTCCCCACAATCTAGAAATGTGCTTAAGATTTTCCCATCTTTTAAAAACCAGACACAAAGTCTGTCCTGAATTCTGCACCCCACTCCAGCTTGTCTCTGCTGTCTCTGTCCCATCGCAGCAGAGCTTTTTAGAGGAAGAATCCATGCTCACCGCCTCCGATCTTTACTTCCCGGTCACGCTCCTGGCCCTGCATGACTGGCCCCAACTCTTCTCCAGACTGTCTGACAAAGGTCACCTTCCCTCCTGTGTTGCTAAATCCATTGCATCGTGAGCTCTTCTCTTTCTTAACCTCTCTTCGTGTTGGACACTCTTGACTGCTCCCTTTTGAAATCCCTTCCTTTCCGTGACTCTTCCTCTGGTTCCCTAGCCTCTGCCGTCCCCGCCTATGTGGTTCTCTCCTGTTACTCCCCATATCCCGCACATGTCGGTGTTCCTCAAGGTCTTGTCCGCTCCCTCTGAGTATTCCCCTGGATGATGGCCCCATCCACTTGAGTGGCTTTGCTGTCACTTTTCAGCGGAGGGCCGCCACTGTCACCTGATTGCTGCCAGCCACTTGCTCCCAGCTGCCCTTTCTCCATCTACCCAGTCACCCAAGCCTGGAACCTGGCTCATCTTACACTCTCTTCTCTCCCTCACCCCTTTCTCCAAGCCAGTCAGCACTTTCTATAGGTTTTATCTTTGTTAATGTCTCTGACCCCATTCCTCCTCTTATCCTCTGGCCGTGGCCTTACTTCAGGCCTCCAGAATTTTTTGCCTCCACTACTGCTGTGACCTCTCAACAGAACCCTCCCTCTGTGCTTCCATCAGAGGGTCATCTTTCTAGAAGGCAAATCTGATCCAACCCACTGATTTGAAATCTTGAAAAGGCTCCTCATTGCCCTGAAGATAGCACTTAACCCCTTTAGCAGCTTACAGTGTCCTTCATTATTGGCCTCCTGCCTCCCGCCTGCCACTCCAACTTCCCAGCTACATGGAACTCCTTACATTTCTCTAATAGGCCTTTTATGCCTCAGACCACCACACCTGCTCCCTCTGCCTGCACTACCTGGCAAGTCCCTACTCTTTTGTTAAAGACACGGCTGAAGCGTTACTGCCATCCAGCCAGGATATCTGGGCTAGATTTGCGTTAGTTTATTTAACTTAGGTGTTTTACACATTTGTTTTTCTCTCCTAGACGTGCACAGGGCCCACGCCACCTTTATGTTCTCAGAGCTTAGCCAGGTACCTGACAAATGGTGCATTTCATGCCATTCTAAGTCAAGCCCAACTTTCAGGAAGGGCTGTATTCTCATATCTTGTATTGATAGTGGTTTTTCGTGTCGTATTACATGCTCATCCTTTTTCTTTAAACTTTGTGGTCAATCTAGGCAGTGGTGGTAATGAGTCTTGTTATATTGACAACTTTATCCCTAGTTTAGTGGTTTAAGATGGCAACATGTGGGTCTGTCTTGTACCCTACACATAGTGCTGTGGAGAAGGTGCTTCACTGACAAGCTTGATGAATTATGTAGAACGTGCAAGCTTGGCCCAGCCTTTGGCTTAGGTTCACGTCTATCAAAATTCCTTGAGGAAATCAGCCCTTTAGTTTAAAAGTAGGATGCCTGTTTCAAAGTGCTAACTAGAACAGTCTGGTAGAAGAACATTCTGTGAGATTCCAGAAGAGCCTGAGTCTGTGTCTCGAGAGGTTACAAGCCAGTTTTCTCCTGACTCTCTTCAGTGGCCTCGTGCAGGAAGCTAGGGCATGTTCCCACACTTGGATCCTGGATTTGAACGGTATTCTAGGAAGTGGGCTTTTTCACTTTTAGGCAAACCATTATGACAAGAATAATGTAATGTTGCAAAGCATGGTGCCAGGAGTTGGAATCCTTGGAGCTGGACTTCCAGCTTTTCTTCTGACAACCTGTGGGACTCCTTCCCAAAGAGATTTGTCCAACTTTTACTTGTTAAACAATAACAAAAAAATTTGAGGTCAATATAGAGCAAAAGTCAGCTCTATAGTTTGGAGATAATAGAAAAAAAAAAAATGCAGAGAGCTGGAGCTTCCCTTTGTGTTGACCAGGAAGTCTTGGCTGAAATGGAATGGCCTTGATGGGAACCAAGGAGCCGCCCCAAATTATGAGTGCAAATGGGTGGGTGTTTTCATCTTTTGGAGACCAGGGGTAGGAAATACATTTTCAGGCACGGGGAACCTGAGGTCTTGGTGCTTCTTTTTAACGGCCTATGCAGGTGCTGCGTCCACGGCTTCCTAACCTCAGTCTGGAGGTTTTCACTCACTTCTGCTTCATGTTGGACTTGCTGCAGCTCTTTAGTCCCCATGTTGACCAACTGAGGACATTTCCAAGTTCCCTCTCCTTGTACACAGTTGACCTGCAAAGCAATTAGCAATAGGTTTCTTGTTCTTGGGGGGGAGGAAGTTAATTAACAGAAGTTGCCCCTCTTATGACAAAATGGTTCACCCAGAAAGAAAGTTCTGGAGAGGAGACTTTGGTTCTTGCCCTAAGTCAGGTATCAGCAGTGGAGCCTTGGGGTCTGCATACTGTTAAAATCAGCTCCTCCCTTTTGGAGAACTTGTCTTAGCACATGCTGCCCCCCTGGCCTTGGGGAAAAACAGGTTTGTTCTCTGCCACTCACATCGTAAAAGACACGGCCAGACTGTTCCTTTACTTTAAACGAGAACTAGAAAAAGACTTCCTCCCTGAGCTGGCTGTGGCTTATGACATACTAGTGTTTATTCTGCCAAATAGGGTAGTTGGTGGCTTTGTCTGGGGACTTTCATGAGATGAGCTCTTAGACCCTTCCTGGGGACCTCCCTCCATCTTTCATCTCTCAATGCTCTGGTTTGCCTGCAAGTCCTGATTTGTGCGTGCTGTCCTGCAGTTAGTATTAATCATGTCCTCTTTCACTTTTAGAAGTGTCCCAGTTTGGATGATAAATTATGTGGTTCCTCTACCTATTTGTCAGACTAAGCCAGAGTTTCTCAAACTTGACTATTGACATTTGGGGTCAGGTAATTCTCTGTTATTGGGGCTGGGTGCGGGGCTTGTCTTGTGCATTGTAAGATATTTAGCAGCATCCTGGCCTCTACCCGCTAGATGCCAGCAGCACCCTCCTCCAGTTGTGACCACCAAAAATATCCCCAGATGTTGCTACCAAATGTTCCCTAGGGGGCAAAATTTGTCCCCATGTGAGAACTTCTGGACTAAGCTTTGCAGATTGGTTTACTCTGAGTGTTGACTCCCATCAATTTGTAGTGGCTGGTCCAGCCCTGAGTTGGCAAGGATCTGAGACTCAACGCCAAGGAATGCTGGGATAGATTAGTGCTGTCTGCCATGGGCACAGAATGGGACAAGGCCGCATATGGCGCCCTGGATGAGGCCAGGGAGATAGGAGATGGAAAGTGCCAGAATACCAAGTGGTTTAGTACATTATTCTGGCACTGGAGGCACTGGCAGTCCAGGTGGAGGGATGATACATGTCTCTACACAGATCTGTAGCTGCAGCCATATAACAAGACAAGTTGCTACGTACACCTGGTACCAAGACCACTGTAGCAGGTGTCAGGTGTCTTGGGAGTTTGGAGGCAGGTGTGGCTGCTGAGGCCCGGGGGTGGTCAGAATCCTGTGGAGTTTGGATCCTGTGGAAGGGCTGGCAGGTATGTGTCAATAAGCAGTTACAGTGCAGCCCAGACGCGCCCGGCACAGTTCTGTTTGTTTTAATCCTCAGCCTTGGGTTTAATTAAAGTTGTGGTGACATGGTTGGTTCACCTTCCTAACCCTGGCTTTCCGTTTGGTTAATTTGTTGTCATGGCCATTAATGGGTCTTCCTGCCTTGGGTAGAACCGTTTCTCAGAAGAGTGCTGCAGGCTTTGAACTGTCTGAGGCTGGGAGGATGAGAGAGCATAACTCCGTGCTGCTGCCCCTTGCTAGGCAGATGTGGGCCCTGGGGAGGGAAGAGGGATGTGTCCCAGGGCCGGGACAAGGGGCTGCCTGAGCAGTTGGGCAGAAGCAGCACAGGATCTGTGAAAGGTGCTCCTGGCTTCCTGGGGGGCCAGGCCGTCTGGGGTCTCCCTCAGTGGGTAAGAGTGTGGGTTCTTACAGGAGAACCAGCTAGTGGAAGAATTTGACTAGAGCCCAGTAATCTCCCCAGTAAGAGTAGGAAAAAAACCCTCTTCTGTGTTAATTAGTTGGAATGCCAGGTTTGGTTCACTTTCAGTGACTTTATGGTATTTTAATGAGCTCCCAGAATTTCTGGGGGAGTGGCGGCAGGGTCTGCTTTCATTCCAGGCCTACACTAATCCGAGAACTATTTAACCCTCTGCTCTGTGCTAATCCTACCTCTGCTTCTCAGCGGAAGCTGCACCAGAAGCAGTTGGTCACTGAGCAGTTGCTCAAAGTGCCCACTGAGTGTCCACATTCCTCTCGGTGGTTGACTAACCTTCTTGGGTAAACAGTGAAGGGTAGAATTTTAGTGCTCTCTTCCCATCTGAGTATGACCCTTCTAACTCAGTGAAGGACAGCCCAGGAGTGTTAACTGACTCGTCCAAAGGCCCACAGAGAGTCTGCCCCAGAAACCAGCCTCCTGATTCCCGTCTTGGGGCCTGCCCCCCAGGGGCGCTGTGGTCCCTCATTCTCTGTGGCTGGTGTTTGGCGGAATTCTCCTCTCTGGCTCCTGAGAGAGAGAGGCCCTCCTTCCCTCTCTCAGGTTCTTCCCACTCTGGTGGTGGTTGCTCCCGTGGAGCCGTCTCCTTTGCAAGGTCTGTCTGAGGAGGAGCGCCGTGTTGGTGAGGTACTGTATGGAAGTGCTTCGAGGGTGTGGGAATGCGTGACTTTGAACAGACTCACCAGGACTGGCGGCTGAGGAAGCCACAGATGTGATGACTCCAGTTAAGCAGGAATGTGCGGGCCAGGAGGCTCAGGCCCTGCCAGCGTCGGCACTCAGAGGCCCCACTGTCTGCGGGGAGATCTGAGCCGGGCCCATGTGCCTGTGTGTGCAGTGGAGGCAGCGTGGGGTCACCCTGCAGGGTCGTACTCTGTGCCCGCACATGGTCACCCCTGAACCAGCCAAGCACCTACTGTGTGCTAGTGTAGAAAGACAACAAACCATGGTCCTGCCTGGAGGAGGTCGCGAGAGGCAGGTGAATCAACTTCAGGGGGAAAGTGAGAGTCCAGCTTATAGGGGGCACCCCATTTAGCCTTGAGGATGCTTAGGAGCCATGAGGGGCTTTGATAAGTGACAGAGCACTTCTATAGGAGTCACCAAAAAGGGTCTGCTGGGCCTCTCTCGGCCTTAGCTTTAGGGAGAAACTTGCCTTGTGAACAAGAAGCTTGGTGTGGAGAAGAAAGCATGAGGTTTGGACTAGATTTCAGTAGGAGTCTGGCTCTGTCACTTCCTGACTGTGACTGGGGTCCACCAAGTCCACTTACTCCGCCTGGGCCTTTGTTTTCTCGTCTGCCTCTTGAGCTTAATAAACGTACTTGGCAGGGTTATTGTAAGAATTAAACAGGGTGCTGTATGTACGATGCCTGGCCTATGATGAGTGTTCTTTAGAAGGTAGCAGTAGGAGTCTGGAAATAATACCGAACTGTCGCTGCCTTCAGTGTAACCTGCAAAGCGCACATTCCTTCCATCTGCGATCCCGCTGGCTTAATGAAGGTGATAACCAATGGCTTCCTCCAGGTGGGCCTCTTAATCTCAAAGAGCATCCTGCAAGAGTTCAGGCTCTCCGTAGCAGCATGCACAGGAAGTGACTTGTGAAAGCCGCCTTCCCTGCAGCGACCACATAACACAGGCATGCGCTGGCAGATGCAGTCTCCAACTTGTCTGATCTCGTCCACGGACCTGGAGCGGGCAGCATGAGGCCTCTGGGTCGACGTGGCCTCGGTGGAGCTGCAGGAGAACGTCGTGCGTGCTCTGGAGATGGTTCTTCAGTGGCACTGAAGTGACCCTCTGTTGACGTGCTGGGAAGCAGAGAGGCGTTGTGACAAGCAGCCTTGGGCCCATCGCCGAAACACCAAGCCTGGATCAGGGGTCGCTTTTCTGGGGCTGATCCCAGGAGGCTGCTTTGTCGTGCCCCCCAGAAGGAAAGCCCAGCCCCTGGAATGAGGCTGCTTAATTATAGTGTGTCATGCCCGTCAGTCTCATTTCTGTAAAATGTTCTTTCTAGAAGAGGAATCTGTGGTTAACAATCCTTTTCAAGGATTCAGCTCGAGGCTTGCTTTTTTGTTTTATTTTTAATCCAAGCCAGAGGGCCCCACTATGCTTTGCTCCAGGCTGCAAGTGGGAGATAAGAAAGAAGTGCACTCTTGGAACCAGAAACTTTGGGGGTGGTTGAAAGCCTGGCCCAGTGTCTCTGTTACGGCCCCCCCCAAAACAGACAGCAAGAACGCACCTGCAGAATCCCTAATGGCTGAGCCGCTTTGTGCTTTTAACGTCCCTGGACATGTTCCTCTCACTGCCTGGTGAACACTGCCTGCCAGCCCGTTATTCTGGTTCTCTCAACTTCTGACTCAGACTCCAGTAGAGCCGTGTTCCAGTATGTCAGGGCTGAACATTGGTGCATTTGGAGAAAAAGCTTGCTTTCCTTCCCCTGCCCGATTTCTGGAATTAAGCTATCAGGTGAGAACAAAGCTAATTCCCTAAAACTAAAGAGAGAGAAGAGAGCTGAACGTCTGCAGGCCTAAAAGTCAGGATTCCGTAAGTGGCTTCGGTAAAATTCCTTTCGTCTTGACCAAGGCTGTTGGCCCAGTGTTGACCTTTGCAACAAACTCCGAGGACCCGTGGTGTTCTTCTGGCAGACAGACAGTGCTGATTGGGGCTCAAGATGTCATTCCAACCGGGCTTTGTGACTCTTGATGAAGAGCTTGTTGCTCCAACGTGAGCTAGTCCCCAAACACAATAGGGCAGAGGTCTAAGCTGAAAGCCAAGGACAGAAGCCGTGCTCCAGGGGCAAATTCTGGCCTAAAAGTCGCCAACACACCGTTCATTTCATTTGATTGCCCCTTCTCCAACGTGACTGGGGCCACTGGCTTCTTTAGGAAGCGTCTTCCTGTGCCATTACTGTTCATCTCCTAGCACTGATGTTCCGACAAACTTGGTATTCTCCAAGTTTGACGGAACTCATCAATGCATCGTTTTGCAAAGCCCATTGTCCTTTGTAGGACGGTTTGTGCTCCTTCTTGGAGCCAAGTTTGTCCTAAGCTTTGCCTGGCAGTGTCTGTCTCATTCCGTGTGTGTCCCCTCTTGTCCTTCCTTCTTGTCCTCCCCTTTCTCCCTCCCTGAGAGCCCAGCTCTCTGCAGATCTGTGATCCGTGGCTTAGTCCTCTCTGTACGGGACTCAGCCAGGGCCCCTCCTGCCTGTCTTTCCCTTTCCCCGAGGAGAATATTGTTCAAGAGCAAGGAAGAACTGACCTCGGGGTGTCAGGTTATTCCCAGCGTCCTGGTGGCATTTGCTGTGGGTCATCAGTGTTCACATGTGGCTTTTGAATTTCCCTCCGCCCTGATAAGCCTGTGAGAGCTGCCTCAGCAGCAGCCCCACGTGGAGAACATTCTCGCTCCCAGCCCCGCCGTGGGAAAGGTGGATGAACAGCCAGCGCTGGTTTCTGGCAGGTTTGCCTGCGTGCTGGGAGCTCACCTGTGTGAGCTGCCAGGTGCATTTTGGACGAGAGGACTTGTTTGGGGCCTCGCTTGTCCTCTGACATAGTGAAAGTTAAGAGCGATCCCTTGGGCTTCTTTCTAACTCTCACGGGTGCCTGGCCGGGGAGGGCTGCCTGTTCTCTGCCTCCTGTAACTGGGACTTGGGCCTCCTCAGCAGGGTTCACACCACAACCCTACCTGTGGGAATGTGTGGGTGGAGGCACTGGGTCGAGTCCAACTGACTTCTGGCTTGAATTGCTGCTGATTGAGCATCTCCTTGGTCTGGGTCTACCTCTGTGCCTTGGAGAGAACATTGCTGATGACCACATTGTGCGCTTGGGAGCCACTGGTGGGGCCTGCCTTGTCGCTGGCTGACTGCCAGGCAGGCTGCCAGAGGCTCCATGACACAAGGCCCTTGAGGCTCGGTGATCTGCAGCCTCAGCTAACACGAAGCATTATTTTGCACCTGCTTTTTCTCACCTCTGCTTCCCAAGCGCTTGTAACCCAAGCTCATGAATTGGGCTGGCTTTGGAGAAAGTAACAGGCAGCTTGCCAGACCGTGTGACACTTTATGAGTGTGGATGGCCCTTTCTCTGCAGCACTGAGGCAGGACTACTGGTGGTGCAAAGTGGCCTCCCCTGTAGGAGCTCTCGATGGGGGAGAAATAGGCATCCAGAGGCCTGGGTTCTTGGCTCAGCTTGTGTGACTTTGATGAAGTCATTGGGTTTCTCAGAACTCGGTGTCCTGACCTCTAGACAGAGATGGTGGAACCAGATGCTCTCTAGGGCCTTCCCAGCCCCGAGGTTCTGAGCTTGAACCCACAGGTCTCTCCATGTTTTGTATGTGGTGAAATACTTTGCATTTTGGCCCATCGAGACCCACCAGAAGGTCTTGGGAGAAGTAACTCTGGGGTCCAGGAGTTTGCCCCAGACAGCCTGAGGCTTTCCATCCCAGGCATCGTGGAGCCAGGCTTCACACAGTGAGCAGCCCAGGGGTCTGCTCTGCAGTTTTCATAAAAGGCAGACCCCTTGGTGGTGGAAAGTTGCAGGCCCATTTGTCATGGGTCGTCTCGTTGGTCTCCCCCCAAGCAGGCGTGTCGCCCAACCTGAACTGCTCTTGGCTGTCCTTCTTCTTGGCCCATACCCCTATCTCAGTTCTCAAGAAACCTGGTTGACCTGAAGCCTGGTGCCATGGGCAGGGTGCTCTTCCAGGTGTACCCCAGAGAGCGTAGCTCTGTGGACCTTAGGGAGACATTATCTTGTGAGCAGGCGATGAGTCAGCCCTGGGCAGCAGCCGTTGGTGAGCCAGGTCCGTTCTCTTCCTCCTGTACTTCCTTTCGGGGCTGATGTCACTGCTGTGTGAGCCTTGTAGCCTTTTATGGACAAGAATCGACAGCTCCTCTCATAGAGGAAGTGAGCGGTAAGGCCCCCAGCATAAGTCTGTACACGGGGTGAATACCTGCAGTCAGGTTTCCCCTCTGCCCACCTGAGCCTGGATCATCTGAGCTGGCTGGAGGCACCTGTCCAGTTGGACATCCGCATCAGCTCCGAAAGGCCTTGGGGCATGTGGGGTTAAAATAAAATCAGAAGAGAGAATGGCCTCATCACTGAATATGTAACTTAAAACCTTTCTTGTTGTTCCGAGGATGGCGTGCAGTGGAGAGCTGGGGAGGTGCAGAGGGCGCGGGGTTGTGGAGGACAGTGTTTTTGAGCACCTGTGCTGGACCGCAGGCTGCAGGCACCCACTTCGTTCAGTGGTCAGAGTGGCCCTGCTGGTCAGGCCCAGCCTCTGGTTCCCGAGAGGTCAAGGGGCCAGGCATCCCGAGGGGGAGTGCAGTGCGGAGACAGGAGCCCAGGGATCTGGAGCACGCAGCCTTCTCTCCGCCGCTGCTCCACACACCTGGACCAGTGGTTGTTAAGGTGTGCTTGGAGGAACCCTGTCTCCACTGTGCAGGCAGCTGAGGTTTTTATCTCCTGTTCTTCATACTGGGGATTTGGGAGGGTTTTATCTGAGGGAAAGCTGCTGCTGCTTTTAAGAGTCAAAAACCACTGCAGGGAGATTCCTAATCCTGTCTCCACCCCAACCCCGCTGAGTTAGGGGCGGGCAGGAGGGGTTAGGGGCTATGTCAGACTAGCCTTCATCTCGTGGGGAGCCTGTTTCCCAGAACAGGGCTGTCTCTGGTGGGTGCACTCCCCTGGTCTGGGTCATAGGGTTCCTGTGTGTCTTTCTGTCTCCTCTGGTGTGGAGGAAGGAAGGGCGTTTTCAAATAAACCTTCAGTCCATATGGGCCCAAATAAGGACTTGAGCCAAAACAAACAGAGTGGGCCAGGCTCTTGAGCATCCAGGTCTCATGAGATGACCGTGTGGGAAGGGCTCATGGAGTGAGTGTTAAGGAGGGTCCTCACCGGGATGCACCGGGGGTCTGGCAGAGTAAACTGAGTCAGTCAGAGAGCCAACTGGTTGCTGAGTGTTCTAACCATCCCACTGCCCAGAAGAGCTGCTTCTGAGCTCAGGAACAAACCAAAACTGCTGTGAGGAGCTTATGCAAAACAACGACAGTGCCTGCGGAGAGACCTTTCCCAATGTCAGGGGCCACGGTGTCATTCACTGCAGCCAGGTGGATGTGGGGTGCCAGGTGGGGGGGACAGGAGTTGAGGAAATAAGAAAGGGCTCCCATCAGTTTTCTTCTGCAAAAGCTTTTGTCCAAATAAATGTTCTGGCAAAGTGAATTAGAGCCTTTAAAGTGTAAAATGAAGTATCAGAGTGTTTCCTTTTAGGCTGTGTCGACGGTGGTAACTTGCCTTCAGGGGTAACTCGGCTTCGGGAATTGGAACTGAAAGGTCAGAGGAGAGGAAGAGCTGGGGATGGTGGGGTGCATGGAGGTTATACAATGAGTCTGGGTCTGGAATTTTGGAATTTGGAGTGTGTATTTGCCTGTGTGTACACAGGCGTGTGTATGTACATGTGCCTGTGTCCATAAGTGACTGTGTGCGTGCCTCTGTGTCTCTGTGTGTACATACCCATGTGCATGTGTATCCATGTGCAGCTGGGTCCTCATCCCTGTGTGTATGTGTGTGTCTCTGTACCCGTGTGCCTGTGTGTGCGTGCCCACACGTGTGTTTGGGACCTCTGCTTCCTGTTGTTCAGCAGTTCAGCGTCTGACTCCTCCTCACACAATTAGAGGAATTCCAGCCATCCCAGGGCCCGGGCCTGGACAGCCCTGGGAAAACGGTTCCTTCTGGAAGGGATGGGAATGTTTCCTTTTATGGTAGCGTGGGCCTGCTGCTGCCTCCCGACCTGCCAGCATGCGCAGGTACCATCTTGCCCGCTTGTGGAGCAGTGACTAAACATGCCGCGGCTGGGGCCGCCCCGGGAGGGGCAGTGGGGGAGGCCAGGGCCGGGATTGCAGCGGGGTTTGTTCCAGACCCTTATCGGTCCCCGCACCGTTCTTAGGGGGCAGGCGATGGAAACTGCCGTGTCTTCCCAGCCTCCAGTCCCCGCTGCCTCCTTCCCTCTGCCTTCCTGACTGTTGTATGGAGGCTCTGCTATCAGCCTTAGTCCTTGCCACACGACCTCGAAGGCCTCTGTTTTGGGGAAAGTTGAGACAAGGGAGCTAGGTTGGGGCCACTCTGGGCGGTTCCACGATAGTGAGCGGGTTGTGGGTGTGTTGGTGTGAGTGGCCGAGCTCTCTCCGTGCTCCACACTGCTGGTATTTCTTAGGGGCTTGGAGGGAGGGGGCAGAGGGGGCAGGGGCAGCTCCATCTGTGTTGGATGTGAGGTTTAATTTTGCTTCTTTCTGTCTGGGCTCCCTCTTTCCCTCCTGAGTGACCCGCAGACGGGGGAAGACACGGTAGTCATTGCCCAGCCCCATGTGCTGCAGAGGTCAGGCATGCTGGAGGTTCACCCCGCGAAGAGGCCGGTGTCTAGCTCTGTGGTGTGTGTTGGTGTTGAATGGCTAGATCGCCTCCTGAGGCCATCCATGTGGGAAGCCATGAGTCACTCTCCTGGGGCTCCTGGCCCGGCAGTGGGGCCACTGAGTGTGTCCTTCCAGGTCACCAATGTCAGTTTCCATCCAGTACCAATACTACTAACTAGTACTCCTCTACTACTCCTCAACTAGTACTCCCACTGCCCTGACAATGCCACTACCACCCACTCACGGTGACTTCATGATGGGGAAGTCAACAGACAGCAGCCATTTGTGCAGTTCATTCTCTTTGCAGGGTACCACGCTGAGTCCGTTTCATGTGTTATTTCTGTTTTTCAAACAAATCCTACCAGGAAGTTGTAGCACATTTACTTTATGGATAAGGAAACTGAGACTTGGCAATTAAATACCTCGCTGCAGCTCAAATATTAGTGTAACTTGGTCCTGGATTCAGGCTGATTTGACTTCAAGGGGGTGGGGGTGGTAGATGAAGGGGGGTGAAAAGGAAAAAAATTAGTGTATTTTCAGCCTCTGCATAAAAGAGGTCACCTAGCGCTGAACTGGATCAGCCCAAAGGTCTTAAAGCTTTTCCGTCACAGAGCTCAGGGGGATAGTTGGCAATTTCCTGATGCCAAGTTGTCACAGAAACTGGTCAGAAGCTGTGATTCTGATGAGTTTCTGTTCTTTCCAAGCTGCATCTAAGCTGACATTAGTGAGCATTTTCCACATGCCAGACACCACACTGGTGCTTTCATGAATGTTATCTACACGTACACTATTATCCCCCATCACAGGAGGAGGCTGGGGCTCCAGGAAGGCTGTGCACGTGGCCGAGGTCTCACACGCCTCGTGGCCGAGGCAGCGTCTTACCCCAGGGCTGTCCGTCGCAAAGCCAGCCTGTCCACCCTGCCCCTCACTTAGCCTCTTAACCCGTGCTCCTTACTTAAATGGGGACAGTATTTAAGACACCTGCCTTGGACCTTACTTCTAACAGCCTCAACCCCCAGTACAAACATATGGGGCAGGCCTCACCTTAGTGCTTGGTGTAGGGTAGACTCCTGGGAGCTTTCCATAGATTGCTTTCTCGTAGTGGGAGAGACCTAACTGTTTCTGGTGTCATAGGGGCGGGGCGGGTATGGAGGGTGGGCAGTCTGTGCTCCTGGAGGAGGGAGCAGCTGCCCTGTGGCCCTGCCACCTACGAATGTCCCTCCTCCGAGGGAGGCATAGGGTCAGTGTGTGTCGGCTGGTGTGGAGAGCTCCCTGGAAGGGCAGCGTTGGAGGCTTTGTGCTGCTGGGAAATGGGCAGTTCTTCAGAAGCCGGAGGGGGAGGCTTTTGTATCTGGTGGAAGTTAACCCGATGTCTCCTTTGTTTCAGACCGAGAGGACCAGTCCATATTGTGCACGTAAGTGTCTCGATGTGGGTGGTGGGACCTTGTGTCACCCCTGATCTGTTCTTCTCTTGGGGACTCCCCCCAAAACCGAGGTTGCGTTCCATGCCCAATTCAAGCCCCGGACCTTCCCCAAGGGACAGGTCTTAAGGTAATATGTTTGTTGCTCAATGGTCCCACGGCGCGATGAGCTTTATTTCAGGCCAAAGATTTAATCGCCTTCCTCAAGGGAGCGGGTGGGCAGTGGGGTGGGGTTTATAGCAGAGAGGAAGAGCAAGAGTCTTCTCAACACAGTGCAGTTGGGAACTGATTGGTCCTTCTGGAACATTCCTTCTGGCTCTGAGCAGTGGCTTTCTTTACCTGGATTGAAGTAGACACTGGGGCTTCTCCTCTCATCCTCTGAACTTAACAAGGAGATAAATTCCATTGCCGAGGGAGTTAATGGTACAGAACATTCCTTCAAGTGAAGTTTCGAAGGAACATGTATCAGTGCCTTTGACCCCTGAGTCAACAGCTGCCTAAAACTGGTTCCTCAGACATTTGGATGCAAAGGCTGCCAAGTGACCAGAGCAGGCAGTGGATATAAGTTTACTTTTGTCAGGCCCCTGGAGGGCCCTGGGAAATGGCCTGAGCGAGGATTCCAGAACTTAGCATACATTTGCCTGTCCCCTTTTCCGCCACTAGCTGTTGGGTCCCTCCTTGGTGCCCAACAGAATGGTAGGCCGTAGAGTGTGCAGTGGAAGGGGACAGACCTCAAGGATTTGGCCACCTCTCCCCTGAGAACGTCCTTGGCTCTCTTGGCAGGGGTGAGTCCGGAGCTGGCAAGACGGAGAACACCAAGAAAGTCATTCAGTATCTGGCTCACGTGGCCTCCTCACACAAGAGCAAGAAAGACCAGGTGAGTGCGGACCTTCCTACCCATGGGAGCACCTGGTCTTCCTGAGGAAGAGAGTTAATGATTCATGGTTCGGCTTAAAATGAGAGTGTCTTGGGGAATGGAGCAGAGGCTGGACTCACTTCCATTGAGGCTGCAGCTTGGCCGTTTTGGGAGTGGGTCCGGTGGTAGCCAGCCCAACCATTTCTCCCTTGGCCTCCTACCTTTCTGATTTGCTTTGGAAACTGGAGACCACCGGGGTCTGTGTAGAGCACTCCTGGTGTTTGCCGCTAATTGCTGTGTGGCCTCCTCCTCTGAGGTCAGAAGAGAGATTCCAAAACTTGGTTCTCAAGATGATGGAGACTTGAAGGATTTCGTGCAGGCCGTCGAATCCTTGCTTCTTTTCCCTACTGTTGAAATGCCTCTGGGTGGACAGCCCCCCAGCGAAGGGAGAAAGGGCAGTTGGAAAGTCGTCTCACTTCCCTTTTTCTCCCCTCTCCCCCTTGATGGATTGTGGTCGAGCGCAGCCGTGTCCTCGCTAGGTGAGCTGCACGTCTACTGCACGTTCTGCACCAGGAATGCGTGTTCTGCCCATCGTGTGCCCTTGAATCATGTATTTTTTTCTGAGCAGCTTTTCACTCCACACCATTGTCACTTTCTGCAGCTTAGAACTCTTCTCGTAGGCTCAGCTCACTGACTGTCTTGGGAGGAGGGGCTGGGTGTGACACACAGTGACCTCTCGTGCACTCTGAAATGACAACTCCCGCAGAATGGGTACGGCCTCATCGCCTGGCTGTTCTCAGAATCTCCGGTCATGCCCAGAATCTCCCACGAGCGTGACAGCTCTAACGCCCTGTGCAGAAGCCTGAGCAAGGCACAGTGGAATGGAATCTGCTTTCCCGGAGCCCCATGTGCTCAGTGTTCCAGACCAGATGGAGATGGCCGGTCCCATCACCTGCCACCACTGTGCCGGTCAGAAGCGATGCCCAGAAGGCCCCACATTGGCCTTTCCCAGAGTTGGGGGTGACCGGTCTTAAGCATGCCCGTGTGGTACTCTCTCTTTCTCTCAAGCACACACTCTTAAACTTCCCTGTGAAATCTCAGTGTCTTGTGGTGTCCCCCTAAGCCACCAGGGGGATCTGTGCCGTCTGGTGGCTCCCCTTACTGGGGAGCTGTGTGCAGCGTATATAAGTAAGTAGCGGTGTGTGTCTCTCTGCATGCAGACCTGGGGTGTGTCCTGCAGAATGTCCTAATGAGTACAGTCTTCTGGAATCGAACCAAAAGTAACTTTTCGTGTGCCAAACTTCTCAAGACATTCTGAGTCTTTTTCCATGGGGTGTCAGGAGTTATATTTAGAATAAAATTTCTTTTGCTCCCTCTCTCCACCCCCCATTTTCCATTCTTTTTAGGAGGCCTATTTTAAAAACAGGGCTGTGAGGTTAGGAGTTCTCTGGCTGTGGTTTTCCATCTCTGAATTTGCAGTAAAATCCATTTCCCAACTATTTATTGAATACCTAGTAGGCCCCTGGATCTCGGGAGGGTGACCTCGGAGTCCCTGCCCTGGAGGACGGGAGGCAGGACCTCAGTGACAGAGCAGGAATGTAGACCAATGTGCCTTACGTCTGGGGCTCCAGCTGCAGAGGGGCAGCCCGGGGCACTTGGAGAAGATGGCACACGGGGCGTGATAAGTGGGAGCAAGCTTCTCACCTCCTCTTTCTCTGGCTGCGGTGTGTGATGGGCACCCTGTCCCTAACTGCATCCAACCAGAGCGATTGGTTTAGTTTACTGCTCAGGCCCTCAGTTGCAAAGGCCGTTGACCGGGTTGGTTGGTTTCCTTGCCTGAAGCTGTACAGTGACTTTCCACACACAGCTGGGGCTCGAGACGCACTTGAACTTGGTTTGCATCTCTCGTACTCTGAGGCCTGTTGTGGCACACTCTGGGAGAGAGTGAGAGAGTGGGGCAGTGACCCCACTGCTCCTCCCAAGACCACCCCTGGGACATCCCAGACCTCACTTTGCTGTGGGAGGGCCAGGCTTTGGCCAGGCCTGCAGGTTGGCAAAGCAGAGCTTTGGTGACAGGCCTTCCCAGATAGACTCATAGTCTGAGCAGTGACCTTTCACCCCTCCTCCTCTTCTTCCCTCTGTTTTCTTTTCTTTTTTTTGCTGAGGAGGATTGGCATTGAGCTAACATCTGTGCCCATCTTCCTCTATTTTGTATGTGGGACGCCGCCGCAGCATGGCTTGATGAGCAGTGCTTAGGTCCATGTCCAGGATCTGAACCTGCGAACCTGGGGCTGCCGAAGTGGAGCACACGAACTTAACCACTATGCCACCAGGCTGGCCCCCTCCCTCTGTTTTTTATGTACTGGTTGGAGCACCCTGGCAGAAACACCGGCCAGTGAAGCCCTTCAGAAACCAGATGGGTAATTCCAAATCTTATGAGCATACGCTGCCTATAGTACCTCATAATTTCATAGAATGCAAATTTCATTGAAAAATAAAAGTCTCTCCTGGGCCCAATTAGACATCAATAAAGAAAAACCCATAGGTTAGCTATCACCATTGTCAGCAGGGAGCTCCCAATTTGGCCTGGCGGTCCCATGTTCCACAGCAACTGCGTGTGGTTCCAAAACAGAGGCCCGAGCTTTGCCTCCAAGCCGGGGCGGGTGGCGGGCTCTGGTGGGGGCCACGCTCCCGTCTGTCTGCAGGAACGGGGACGGGAGTGGCTCGGCCAGCCTGGCAGCCCAGCCTGTGCTTTGAGAGGAACATTCTAGTGGGTGGGGAGCAGCGCCGTCCAAGTCTGGCTCTGCGGGCTGGCTTGGCTGACTTCCCAGGCCCGCCCGAGCCCCGGGATGGCAGCCCTGGTCTGTGACCGCTGGTGCCAAGCATACATGTAGAGAGTGCTCTGGGGTTTGATCCCTGCCCCTTGACCTGGCTCTGCTGACCCTCCTTCACTTATCTGTGTGGTCTGAGAACAGAAGACTTCCCAACCCTGGGAGGAGTCCTGGTCAAGGATGGCCGTCAGAGGAGCAGGGTCTGCTGGGCTGCTTCTGGTCTCTGGTGGGCTTCCAGCCCTGGCTCAGCTAGACCCCAGGGCATCCTCGGTGCTCTGGAGACAGGCTCGTCTTCTCAGGTGTTCCTGCAAGGCTGCAGTTCACGAGTCTCCTGGGAGCTTCTGCTGCCACCAGTTTTCCTTTTCATCACTCTCCAGCAGCCTTTATTCCTGTAAAATCCTGGCTTGACTCCAGCCTTGCTAATAAATACAAAACCCTGCCTGGCCCTTGTGTGATGTTCTTTCCCCCAAGAGGGTACCCAGGTATAAAGGTGAATGAGATCAGTATTTTCCTCAGCCAGTATCAGTTGTTACCTGGCTGGCTGGGAGCGGGCTGGGAGGGTGATGGCTGCTTCCAGAGTTGATCTCACCTGACAGGTTGGAGCCCCAGGTGGAGCAGGGTGGGAGATAGAGCAGTGATTGACAGCTGGTAGACAGAATTTGAATTCGAATACTTGCTTGCTAGCTGGCAGCTGGATGACCTCAGGCGCATCATTCCCCGTCCCTCAACCTCAGTTTTGTCTTCTGTGAAATGGGGCTACTCTGTTTTGCCCACCCTGGGTATCATGAGGATCCATAAAAAGGCATAAGGCTGTGTTTTGTCAACCACAAAGCATCATGAGACCACAAGTAGGGTTTGTTGGTGTTATCAATAAACAGTTTAGGCCCAAAGTGGGCCTTGTTGATCCCATGATCAGATACCTGACGTGCTGGGAGCAGGGCTTGGGGGTGGGGGCAGGTCGGGGGACCAGCAAGGAAAATGCAGTGTTGATTAGGACATGGAGGAGATGAGCTGGTGTCTTTTGTGGGTCTGGTTCCCTTTCTGCTTATCTTATGAAAAGGAAAGAAAAATTGGGTGGGAATTGGAGGCAAAGAGGGCAGAGGGAGGCTACTGTCCCTGGGAGGGAGACTGTCCCAGGGAAGGAATGGTGTCGTTGCGTCTCTTCTTGGTTCCTGTGCTTCCTTCCAACCCTGTGTCCTCCAGGGTTGATCTGGACTGTTGTACCAGGTTCCCAGAGCTGGGGGAGCTGTCTGCTTTCCTTTTCTAGGGCTGCTGGTCGGTCAGTCCGTGGAAGTAAGTTTAAACCAATCAAGGTTTCCAGAGGCCTGGTGGGAAGGTTTCTTTTAAATGACACAGGGACCAGGCCGAGGCTGGTGTGGCTGGAGCCCATCCGGAAGCCTCCGTTCCTGGCATGTTGGGCGTGTAGACACGGCGCTGCCACCATCCCCTCTGCCTGGTGGAGCAGGCTTGGCAGCCCCAGCCGCTGCGTGTCCTTCACTGCACCTCTGGGTTCCTTTCCAGGGCGAGCTGGAGCGGCAGCTGCTGCAGGCCAACCCCATCCTGGAGGCCTTTGGGAATGCCAAGACCGTGAAAAACGACAACTCCTCACGATTTGTGAGTAGCAGCCACCGTGACCCAGCTCGCGGGGCTGAGGCTCCTACCTGCAGCTCTGGCACGTATCGCCTTCCACCTGGGTGTTTGCGCTGCAGAAGTGAGGGAGCTTCAGGCTTGGTGCTTCCCGGGCTGTTGTGTGGAGTCGGCTGGTTGTACTCCAGTCTCTGCACACCTGCATAAGTAGCTTCCTCAACCTAGGTGGCCAGCGAGGGAATGGGGAGTTACCTCAGGGTCGCCCTGATGGTCCTGTTGTTAGAACGCAGGGCCAGATCAAGCAGTGAGGAGCACTTCCAGATCACTGCTTCCCTCCTTTCCTTCTGTGGAGGTGCTTGGGTGCCACTGGAGCTGGTCCTGGCTCCAGGCTTTTAGTGGTGTGGCACTTCTGAGTCCTGAGTGGCCATGCCATGCAGGGTGCGGGGCCCTGGCTACCGACAGGGACACAGTCTGGTGGTTTTCTCCCCCCAGGCTGTACCAGCTGGAGGTGGGGGCTGGAGGATGGGGCCTCTGATCTCTTCGTTGTCTTTCCCTAGGGCAAATTCATTCGCATCAACTTTGATGTCAATGGCTACATCGTTGGGGCCAATATTGAGACTTGTATCCTTGTGGTTAATTGTACCAAGAGTCTGGATCTGGAGGGGAGGGAAGTGACCTTGTTGGAGAAGAAGCTGCTTCCTGATTCCTGTAGTTTCCCCTTTACGGGCCTGTTAGGGCACCTCATCTGTGGCACCGGGAAGAGTACCAGGATAAGCTCATGGAAAATCCAACTCAGAGCTAGGTTTTCCTTTACTGGCAGGATACAGTTCTGCTTGGAATGGGATAGAACTACTGAAGACCATCCAGTGTGATTCCCAGAGGGCTGGAATTGGGGTGGCTGCTACTCCATTTCTCCCCACACCCGCATTATAGCCTATGCTGGTGAGAGTGTTCTCGTCTCCAGTCTCATGAGAAGGGGGCCCCTTAAATAGACGAGGCCCCCAAGTGTGGGAGCTGCTGCTTGGATGAGCTATACCCTATGAAGGACAGAGCCAAGGGAGTTTGCTTTTGTTTTATTTTGCCATTTTGTGCTGTTCTTTCTGCCTGGGGGAGTTCAGTTCCTTTTGATGGGGATGGGGAGAGTGGAGGGCTGCCCCCGTCCAGCTTGCACAGTTCCTCAATGTTTGCAAAGATCTTCTGGAGAAATCCCGTGCCATCCGCCAGGCCAAGGAGGAGCGCACCTTCCACATCTTCTACTATCTCCTGTCCGGGGCTGGGGAGCACCTGAAGAGTGAGTGATGGGCCCCCAGCCTGACGCGGGGGCTGCCCACCACCGGGGCTCCTGTGCCGTCGGGCCACACGCTCCAGTTGGGAAATGAAAACTCCGGCCTTGGGTTGGGAAGGAGAAGTGAGAATGAGTTCTGTTGTCCGGCCATCCTGAGGACTTGGCCTTCTGTTTCTGACCACGCCAGGGAAGGGCCAGGGCAGGTTGCATGTCTAGCTGTGGGTCTTGGGGCCCTGAAGCTCTCACGGGCTCTGTGCGTGTCAGTCTCACATGCTGAGGAGAGTCAGCATCCCTGGCTACTCCACAGTTTCCGGGGTATCTCAGGGCTTTGAGGGGCTTCCCAGTCTCCCAAACCTTTGAGGCCACAGTGTGGACGGGAGCCTCCGCTTTCACTACCTCACTGAGCTGCCTCTGCCCTCCACCCCTTACAGCTGATCTCCTGTTGGAGCCGTACAACAAATACCGCTTCCTGTCCAATGGGCACGTCACCATCCCTGGGCAGCAGGACAAGGACATGTTCCAGGAGACCATGGAGGCCATGAGGATTATGGGCATCCCAGAAGAGGAGCAAATGGGTACAGGGCTGGCCCTCCTGTGGGTGAGGGAGGGGAGGCGGGAGACTGGCCACCACACCCTTGGGGCATTGGGGCAGCTGATGGGCCTGGGGAGAGCTTGCTGTTGGCTTTGACTCTTAGGGAGTCCTGTAGAGGCCGGGAGGAAGCCTTGAGTGTGTGGGAAATGGTAATTGAGATTTGAGTTCAGGGTTATTTGTTCCCGGTGGTACCACAGGCATTTATGCAGAGGGAAACAAAGGACAGGTGCCTAACTGCCCAGGGTCCGGGTCCACCGCTACAGTCCTTGCCATTTGCTGAAAGGGGAACATTCCACTTTGTCTCGGCGGAGTGTGGAAGGGGCTGGAGCTGTGTTCTTTGCATTGGTGAAGCCCAGAATGAGTAGCAGAGTGGAACATGCCTGTTTCCCTAGAGGAAGGATGAAGAGGGCTTTGAGGCTTTATTAGAATGATTGGAGAATGAGGAGAGTGCGTTAGGGTTGGAGCCTCCTTTGCTCAGCCACAGACAATATGTAAATGAACGAACATGGCTGTGTTCCAATAAAACTTGATAAAAACAGACAGTGGGTCCCTAGCCTAGAGGTGTGTCCTTGGTCCAGATTTAGAAGCGTTGAGAGTGTTAACAGAACTCCTGTCTAAGCATAGGGCTGCCCAGGCTGTGGTCAGCCAGAGGCCCTGGGGATAGAGCCATACTGGCAGGGAGGCAGTGAGCCCTCCAGGGTGACTGGGCCCACCACGTGGATTAGACGTGGCCTGGTACCCCAGTGCCCCCGCTTGGCCTTTGGGAGAGTGACTGCCCCCACTCAGGGACTTAGTCCAACCCCTGCCTGGTTCTGAGCTGCCTTTGATCGCATCCCGAAGGCCTGCTGCGGGTCATCTCAGGGGTTCTTCAGCTCGGCAACATCGTCTTCAAGAAGGAACGCAACACCGACCAGGCCTCCATGCCCGACAACACAGGTAACACCCGTGGTCCTCTCCCTCAAAATATGGGGCAGGTGCCTGGGCTTGGATTGGCCCAGGAGAGAGAGTCTTGTAGAAATTCCAGACATTCCTCTCTTTTTCATTTTGTGTGTGTTCGTGGCGGGCTGTTGCTCTATATTATTTTGTAAAATATACATGAACATCCTACTGCTTCTTTACAGAGTAAGCCTTAGAATGAGTTAGAAAATCGCATGATCATGTGGACCAGGGTTTCCCTTATTTGTTCCTGAGACCAAACCAGTTGTCTCAGTTAGTAAAACAATGGTTTCTGCTGTCGCTCCAGCTCCATGCATGCCTTGCCCATGAATGCATTAGGGCCATGACACACTGATGTCACTGCATCTGCCTCGGCCACTGCTATTCCCTTGGGTCACTGCAAATGACCTCTTTTAAGTTAGCCTTAATGTGCCCTTCTTAGGGGCTTTTGAAAAAATTTAACTCATGGATGTGTGGATTATAAAAGATATTCATTCTTGTGGGATCTGTGTTGTTCTGTCCCCCAGCACTGGGATGGGACTGTCTCTTTTCAGTCCTTTTTGTGGCCTGGACCCGTTTTCACACTCAGGATGTGGCCAAGGGTGTGCAGAGGAACCGATACCGGGCCCCTAGTTAGGACTTGTGCCTTCCTGCCACTTGTGGCCAGAGGAGGTGAAGGCTGCCACGCCCACTGGCCTGCACATGGCCGTTGGATCTAAGGGGAGAGCTGGGTATTCTCTGCCCTGCTGAAGAAGGGCCCAGAGTCCGTTGTCCTGGTAATGATTGCTCAGTTACCACAACTTTCTTCCTCCGCTCCCAGGTTGAGCAGAGGGACTTGTTCTCTTGGGTTTAATTAAAACTTTTTACCCCTCCCCTCCTTCTCTGAAAAATGTTAGCTGCCCAAAAAGTGTCCCACCTCTTGGGGATCAACGTGACCGATTTCACCAGAGGAATCCTCACCCCACGCATCAAGGTGGGACGGGATTACGTCCAGAAGGCGCAGACTAAGGAACAGGTATGCCCCGTGGCTGGGGAGTTGGGCTGCCTCCTTGCCGAGGGTCACTTTGAGGCCTGCTCTGGGCCATCGGCTGTGTTAGGCACCCTCAGTGGGTTCAGTCGTTATAGCAACTTGGAGAGCAGGGTGGTGCTTACCCCCATCGAGAGCACGAGGAAACTGGCCCCAGAGAAGTTCGGTAGCCTGCCCGAGGCCACTCGCCTAGGGAGGGCCTCTGTAGGCTGCACTGAGTCGATATTTAGACTGATTGATTGGCAAGGACATAGGCGTGTTCTGTTCTGGGGTAAAGCGGAGCGAGAACTCAGTGTTTCTATAGCACGGCTCATTCTGGTACCAGGGTGGTAGTGGCATCTGCCATCCTTGAAGCCCGTGCCAAGCGGCTGTCTCTCCACCACCTGCTGTCTTGCTGCCTTGATGAGAGACGAGCAGGAGTCTTTTCCTCAGCTGTGCCGGGCGAATGTGCCCGCCTCCCCCAGGAGCTGAGGTCCCTCCTGGCCGGGACCAGTTCCCCCCCAGTTAGCGGTTTCTCGTTTCTGTCATGATGATGGGCATTTTTAAGGTGCTGCTACCGTCTCTCAAAAATACTTTGAAGTTCGCATTGATTAGTCCTTTTTCCAGAGGGTACTGTCTACAGTGCCTCACACTAGTGGCTGACAGCCCATGGGTGATTCTGTGCAGAATATCCCACCAAAGCCAAGAACTTTGTTTTCCAAAGACAGTGTGCATAGTTATTGCCAGCTGTTCTTTTCCCTGATAATTAAAGAACCGTTATTTTTTCATTATGAAAATACTACAGGAACACTTAAGATTCAGAAAATACAGAAAAGTCTAGGGAAGGAAAAAGATTGCCACAGTCCTACCCAGTGATGATTATTGGGCAGCTCTTTATTTCCTGCAAGGCTTTTTCTTTTGAACTTGGTTGTCACCCTGGCTTCTTATTATGGAACTTTTCAAACATTGGCAACATAAAGTTAAGCGACTAGTGGAGTGAGCCCTGTGTGCCCGTCACACAGGCAGCTTCAGGAGTTACTAGCACATGGCCAGTCTTGGCTCATGGTTAATCTCATCTTCCCCCAGCCCTGACTGCATTATTTGAAGCAAATCTCAGACATCTTGTCATTTCTTCTCTAGATACTTCTGTGTGTCCCCATTTAGTTTAAAAAGGTCTTGGCAAATGTCTTTCTAAGTTTACTATGCTGTTGGATATGTAGGTTGTTTCAGCTTGTTGTTATAAATAACGTTGCAGTGAATGTATTTGTGTGCAAGCTTTTTTCTCATCTTTAGGGCTGTTTCTCTGGGGGAGTGCTCCGCAGGGGGAATGACTGGGGCAAAGGGCACAAGATTTAAAGCCTCCTTGTATCTGACACTCCATCCCCTGGATGTCCCCCCCAAGGCTGACTTTGCCATTGAGGCCTTGGCCAAGGCCACCTACGAGCGCATGTTCCGCTGGCTGGTGCTACGCATCAACAAGGCTCTGGACAAGACCAAGAGGCAGGGAGCCTCCTTCATCGGGATCCTGGACATCGCCGGCTTCGAGATCTTCGATGTGAGCTTCTCCCTCATGCCCTCCTTGGCCGCCTCCTTAGCCTCTTGGCAGCCCTCTTCTTGGGCTAGTCACCCTCTTTCCCGGGGTCCCACAGCAATCCGAGTTGGCCATCTCCTTCCTTGCATGGCGACGGTGTATTTTAAGCTTAAACAAGCATGCCTCTTCCTAGCCAGGGATGCTGGAGAGAATGGGACCTTTTACATGGTGTTCTGGGAGGCTTCACCGGCTGGTACTTTCTGTTGATTTATTCTTCCAGCAAATATTCACTGGGCGTTGGGACAAGACATTGTCCCTGCCCATAAAGACTTTGAGGTCTGGCAGGAAAAACTGATAATTACAGTAGATCAGAGGTTCTTAACCTGGGGTCCATGGCACATTTCAGAGGAACCACGAACTTGGGTGGGGGAAAAAATTACCTCTTTATTCTTCACTAACCTCTCATTGAAATGATGCAGTTTTTTCAACTGTGAGTTGAGCAAACTGCAGAAGCCACACTACACTAGCAGTGCTTGTGACGTCACCGATAGAAATCAGATGTTTTCGTATCACAGCACTTGGTGCAGGGATGTTGTAAATATCATTTATACTCATCTTTGCTTCAAAATTTTGGAAGTTATTAAGCCCACGGCTCGTGCTTGTTTTTTTTTTTTTTTTTTTTTTTTATAATTTTATTCTACTCTTTTTTTTTTTTTCCCCCAAAGCCCCAGTAGATAGTTGTACGTCATAGTTGCACATCCTTCCAGTTGCTGTATGTGGGATGTGGCCTCATCATGGCCGGAGAAGCGGTGCACCGGTGCATGCCTGGGATCCAAACCAGGGCCGCCAGCGGCGGAGTGCGCGCACCCAACCGCCAAGCCACAGGGCTGGCCCCCTCGTGCTTGTTAATAAAGAAGCACAATGTATTACAATGTTATAATATTTTGATAATTATATATTTTTTATTTATTTATTTTTTTGTGAGGAAGATCAGCCCTGAGCTAACATCCATGCTAATCCTCCTCTTTTTGCTGAGGAAGACCGGCTCTCAGCTAACATCTATTGCCAATCCTCCTGCTTTTTCGCACACACCCCCCCCCCCCCGCCAAAGCCCCAGTAGATAGTTGTATGTCATAGTTGCACGTCCTTCTAGTTGCTGTATGTGGGACGCGGCCTCAGCATGGCCGGAGAAGTGGTGCCTCGGTGGGTGCGTGGGATCTGAGCCCGGGCCGCCAGTAGCGGAGCGCGCGCACTTAACCGCTAAGCCACCGGGCCGGCCCTGATAATTATATTTCAACATAACTTCTTTCCTTTGTAATCTGTCTATTTTATGCATTTTAAAACGTTATTCTGAGAGGGGCTTTATCAGACTTGGAGAGGTCCATGGACCCCCAAAAGTGAGACCCCCCTGCTGCTGTGTATGATGAGGGAAGGCCCCTAACTGTACAGCCTCCCCAGGGGGCAGCATCGAGGTGCCCAGGGAGGTCCTTCCTAAATCCCTGTCCTGTTCCTTCCCGAGGGGCCCGCAGGCCTCGTCTCGGGAGGGCGGGCACCTCGCTGACGTTTCTTCCCTCCCCGCAGCTGAACTCCTTCGAGCAGCTCTGCATCAACTACACCAACGAGAAGCTGCAGCAGCTCTTCAACCACACCATGTTCATCCTGGAGCAGGAGGAGTACCAGCGCGAGGGCATCGAGTGGAACTTCATTGACTTCGGCCTTGACCTGCAGCCCTGCATCGACCTCATCGAGAAGCCGGTAAGCCACCCCTGCTCTACCTCAGACCTGACTTCTCGCTCGTCTTCTCCGGGGATCCAGCCCTCACCTCGTGTGCCATGTTGGTTGTGGGGGTGTTTGGTTCCGTTCCCTGTCGGTGCCACCTGGAGGAAGAAGCCCGGGGGCTTAGATCTGGTGCCTGGGCGCCTCGCCCAGCTGCCGAGCAGGTGAGGATGTGGCTGGTGCCCAAGCATCGTCTTTAGTCTTGGAAGACCATCCAGCATCTCCAAGAGGGGTGGACTCAACAAGCCCTTCTTTGGCTTAAAGAAACAAGCCTGCTTTTGTGTAGTCAGATCCTCTCCGCAGACACTTCCTCTGTAGCACAGAGTGGTGCAGACCCTGGTGTTACCTGCTGTCCCTGGTGCATGTCTGCCCTCTCTTAGGTCTAGCACAGCACTGGAGCTTCTGTTCCACAGAGTTGGCTGCTGGCGGGCGGCGGTAGATAGAAAACCCTCCCCCTTTGCCATGAGTTCACGCTGAAAGCTCTTGCTGAGTGTGGTTTGGGTCGCCTGTTAGTGCTTTAGGTTTAGGGGGTGCTCTTTAATGGAGCCTGAGCTGTTTCCATTTCTGGGTTATCTTTTGATTAGAGTTAAATGCACTGAACACGGGTCCTCCATAATCCTGAGCTTTTTGAGAATATGTCCACCAGAGTCACACTGAAGCGTTAATTTATCAGAAGGCCTAGGAAGAAACTTGTGCATTTTGAGAGTATTGCTCAAGGGGGTGGGGGTTGAAGCTGTCCATGTCCTAATGTCCTAATGTGAAACAGTTTATTTATTTATTTATTTATTTATTTTTGTGAGGAAGATCAGCCCTGAGCTAACATCCATGCTAATCCTCCTCTTTTTGCTGAGGAAGACCAGCTCTGAGCTAACATCTATTGCCAATCCTCCTCCTTTTTTTCCCCCCAAAGCCCCAGTAGATAGTTGTATGTCATAGTTGCACGTCCTTGTAGTTGCTGTATGTGGGACGTGGCCTCAGCATGGCTGGAGAAGCGGTGCGTCGGTGGGCACCCGGGATCCGAACCTGGGCCGCCAGTAGCAGAGCGCACGCATTTAACTGCTAAGCCACGGGGCCGGCCCAAAACAGTTTATTTTTGAGTTGAGTTTTCCAATGCACAAGAACTGGCTTCAAGTCCTGCTATCCAGTCTCCACCGTGCCTGAGTCTGCTTTCTTATCTTATAAACTCAGTGTACGAAGGTTCTTGGGGCTCTGGGGCGCTTTCTCTTCCTCGAGGGGCTTGTCCTAAGTGTCATGTCTCACCACATAGCTGTGCAGACACAGAGCCTGTGGGGAACCTATTGAGGGCAGCCTTGTGGCAGGCGGGTCAGGGGGTCTACGTGGTCCACCGAGCCCATCAGGTGATTTCCAGTGTACTCATGTTGGAGAACCCCTGTGATGGATCCTCGGGTTAAGGTGTGGACCATAGCCTAGACCCCAGAAGCTTCTTTTTAGTCTAGAACTCTTAAATTGAGCACTTTCAGTAATGCTCCCTTTCTTTCCCCTATGGGGGAAGTCCTGCCATGTTCTGGTGAGATTCTGGGGTTCTGAAAACCAGGCTTTGGCTTCTTGCGAGAGTGGGGGTGGGGTGGATTCCCACGTTGTGCTCACCCATGCGGTGCTCTGCCTCCTCCAGGCAGGCCCCCCTGGCATCTTGGCCCTGCTGGACGAGGAGTGCTGGTTCCCCAAAGCCACCGACAAGAGCTTCGTGGAGAAGGTGATGCAGGAGCAGGGCACCCACCCCAAGTTCCAGAAGCCCAAGCAGCTGAAGGACAAAGCTGACTTCTGCATCATCCACTATGCTGGCAAGGTGAGGAGAGACACACGCAGGAAGGTGCCGGCTGGACCTTCTTGGGAGAGGTGGAGACGATTCCAGGACCGTGACAGGGGGCAGGGGCACAATATTCTCATCTAGTGACTTATCGGATAAGATGCCTGGTGGCAGTAATCAGCATTCACCCCACTCTCCCACCTTGCAAAACACTGTCACGTGTTACATTTCAGTAGAAGCTTGCAGCAATCCTGTAAGGTCCTCAGGCTGATATAACGTTGTTGTGTATTATTATTAGGTGCATTTTCCAGGTGTGGAAGTGAGATTTGTGCTAAAGGCACAGGCTCTGGAGTTTGAATTAGAGCTCTGCCACTCTATGACTTTGGGCCAGTTACTTAACCTCTCTGGGTCTTGATTGCCTCATCTGGAAAATGGAGGTGACCACCACCGTACAGGGTTATGTGTTTGAAATGAGCTTGTGAAGCCCAGCGCTCACACAGGTCAGTGCTTTAGGGCAGGGCTTCTCAGCCTCCGCGCTCTGATGTCGTGGACCCCATCAGCCTTTATTGTCTGGGACTGTCATGTGCGTTGTAGGATGTTTAGCAGCATCCCTTGCTTCTACCCACCAGAAGTCAGTAGCACCCTCCCTAGTTGTGACGACCAGAAATGTCTCCAGACATCCAGACGTCTCCAAACGTCTCCTGTTGGGGGGGCACAATCACCCTGGTTGAAAGCCATCGCTGTGGGTGATGGCTTTGAAATTGCCGAGGCTACTGGCCAGTAGAGTTGGAACTGCCCTCACACCTCGCTGGCAGACGTACATCTTTCAGTTTGCTTGTTACTGGGGCTTAAACCTAACCAAACAGGGGTGTCCTGAGTCCATAGAGGTCCGTGCTTAGATTAAAGCTGGTTCTTCTCAGCAAGAAGTGTTCCTTGCATGAAGTTAACAAGTAATTGCAACTCAAACATGATTAGATGGGCTGGGCCCAGGCTCCTTGTCAGTGACCGTCCCCGAGGAGAGCCAGGAGCTTTCACAGCGCAGCTCCCGAGCCACACGTGGTCCTCGCCCGCCGCCCCTCACGTGGCCCCGCTGCCTGGCCTCTCCTACTAGCTTGTCTGGTTCCTGAGGCTGCTGAGCAACTCTTGACTTTAAAATACTCGTTTGTAAAACAAAAAAACAAACAGTTTCTGTCGTTACCTAAGGTAATGCCGCCTGAGCCTGTATCTCCACGTCCACTTTTGTTAGAAATGCACGTGCACAGAAACGCACACAGGAGGGCTTTTACTGCAGTATTGTGTATAATGCAAAAAACTGGGCCCTTCGAGGGGCCTGACTGATGAGACTGGCTGTGGACGTCTGCGCCTGGGCTGTGCTGCAGCCGCTAACAGGACGAGCACACTGGCTGTGCCCAGGTGGACACATGGGCAAGACACTGTCTCTGGGGCTTTTTCATCTCCCAGGAGGTAACTCTGCTCCTAGGGAAGCAGAAGCCAACATCACACACCTCATCATTGATAGCCGTGCACGTGAGGACCACTGGCCTGTGATCAGCGGTCACCTCTGGGCAGTGGCGTGGGTTAGGAAGAGGGAGGCCCAGGTAGCCTGCTGCTCTGTTTATATTGTTCTGGGATCTTTACAATGGAAATATAGTATATTACTCGTGTTAGTAAGAACATGTTTCAAAAGAGGTAAGAATAATACATGTTCAGTGGAAACTTAGACCTCCTAAAAAAACAAAGCAAAAATTACTTGTTCTGTTACTAAAAAGAAACATTATAACATTTTCATGTCTTTCTAGGATTTTTTCTGTATGTTCATATTACCTAAAAAAAAAATTAAAAATAAAATATTCTCTTGTATAGCCGCAACATAATTTTCTTAGCCTGTCCCCTGTTGCTGAGTATTTGCGTAGTTTTTAATTTTTTGCTCTCCTAGTAGAGTAACACCGCAGAGAACATCTTGTTGATGCCCCGTTGTCCTTGTCATTCATCATTTCCTTCTTAGGGCTGGAAACACCGGGTCAAGGGGTGTTCATGATTTTTAACTTTTCCACACGTGCAGTCAGCTTGTCCTCAGAGAGGTTGTGAGAGCTTGTGTCCTCAGAGCAGCCTGTGACTCGGGACTGTCTGCTTCCTGCAGGTGGACTACAAAGCCGACGAGTGGCTGATGAAGAACATGGATCCCCTGAATGACAACATTGCCACGCTTCTGCACCAGTCCTCCGACAAGTTCGTCTCGGAGCTGTGGAAGGATGGTACGCCCTTTGCCCTCCGCCCCCTGCCCTCCAGTGGCTGTGGCCAGGCCTCTTCCCACCTTTGCAGTGGCCAAGCCGCAGAATAAAGGCACGTCCCCACATGACACAGGCGGGGGGGTTTCCGTCCACGATAGCTCCCATGAGAGAGGTCTCCCCCAAACGCAAGGGTGAGGCCGCCCTTGAGTGTCCCTGTGGATGCTCGCCGGGCAGAGTGCTTCTCCGGGCTTTGCTGGCTGCAGACAGCTCCAGCGCTTCCCAAGTGTGGGAATTACAAGGCACCCAAAGCCTTGCCACCGGGTTTCCTGTCCCTGCACCTTACTGTACTTCCGTCCTCTCTGCGGTAGGCTGGTGGCTCTGGATTGTTCTTTCTCCCTGTTTCTGTCGTTTCTCCTTTCCTCTGCCTTGGTTTTGCTTTAACCTCTCTGTTGCAGAGATGCAGAGCACTCAGAGAGCCTATTTCTATCAACGCTTTCCTATTCTCCATCTAGAACCAGGTGACTGGCTGCCCGAGTGCCGTCCTCATGTGTGGTGCATCCAGGGCTGTCGGCACATGCTTCTGCTGAGTTTTTCTTGCCTGTTGGCTCTTCCTGCCTGGCTGTGCCCTTCCCTGTCTGCCCCTGGACTTGTGGGCAGGCTCCCTCCCCTGTGCCCATCGCAGGCCTCCGGTAGGAAAACGGGCAAACGAGAGGCTTTGTTTGGATATTTGGGGACTTCACGTTATAAATCTTAAAAGGAAAAGAATTGTTTAAAACTCCATATCATCTTCAGAGCTCCACCTCGTACAGGTGGCATCTTAGTGCTTGAATGGCTGCCGGTATCTCAGCATGCGGTTTAGGTGTGTGCACGCTGCCGTGTCTATATGCACCTAAAAGCTAAAATGGCGTTTGTGCATTCATTCAACAGTCACTCAACAAACGCCTGCTCCCTCTGGGCTGGGCCTCCAGCGGGCAGGACATGCTCACTGAAATGACCAGTTATCACGGGGCACGTTTCACCTTCCTCTGGGCAACCTAAGTGGCCTTCACAAGCCCCCTGCTCCCGGGAAACCCTTGGTGGCCAGTAAGATGGGCCCTGCGGTGGCTGCATAAGGTCAGAAACGCCTCTCACTTTAATTGACTGGTCATCAGGTCCATCCTCACTGCCAGCTTCTGTCTTGAGCAGCTGTCCTTTTTGCTGTCTTCAAATAAATAGTAGAGATCTGGCCACAAAAGAGTAGGAGACAGGCTTTGTCACAGAATTCTGAACTTTTGCGACCAGCCGTGGAAGGCTTCAAATTTAACATTGGCTCTCGCTTAAAACTGACCTCAAATTGCTGGCCACTTTGGTTGGGTTTGTTTGTTGTTTTGTTCTCGCCTTGGAGGAAGCAGTTCATCTCACTGCCCTGGGCCTGAGCCAGTGGCAGGGCTGCTTCCTGGGAGGGTTGGTTTAGATGGTAAAGACGCATGAGTGAGGAGACAAAGCAAGACGCAGGAGCGTGGAGGGGTCCTCAGACTCGGAACAGTCACTGTCATTGTGAATCGCTGGGACTCTATACTTCTGACACCACCAGGTGCTGCCTCGGTCCCTGGTTTAGAGAGTTCTGCACGGGAAGATTCCAGGTAGAGAGGGAATCATCCGGACTCCTGTAGGCGATGGCTGAGTAGCTGTAGAGCTCCCACCTTCTGACTCCTAACCCCATGCTCTTAGGTAAAGGTCAATGTGAATTCAGGACACTGATTTTTTTTTTTTTTTCAACTGGGACCATAGGACTGTGGGATTCTGTAAGTCAAGTTTTAACACCTCCTCAGAGCCAGGCTAGTGGAATAGCTAGGCTCACTATTCTGAAATACATTATCAGCTTTATTGTGTCTCTTTGGGAATAGGAGCTTCCAGAGTGGGCTGAAGAAAGGTGACGTAGATATGGATTAGCCAAAGGACTGTTCCCCAGCAGAGACAAGCCTTAGTGCCTCTGCAGTCTTTCCACCCTCCTGCTTCCCACTCTTAGGGTGAAGTGTGCTCAGCATTTGGAAATGATCTTAGCCCTGTATGTAGACTCCAAGCAGAAAGGGTCCCGCTATTCCGTAGTCTCACCTCTTTTTCTGTCCAGATGTCTGTCTCTTTCCTGCCCCTCTGCCCCCGCTGGGACCGCTGGGTATTCACCTGCTTTTGCGTGATCTCTGCAGTGGACCGTATCATCGGCCTGGACCAGGTGGCCGGCATGTCAGAGACGGCGATGCCTGGGGCCTTTAAGACACGGAAGGGCATGTTCCGCACCGTGGGGCAGCTCTACAAGGAGCAGCTGGCCAAGCTGATGGCCACGCTGAGGAACACCAACCCCAACTTCGTCCGCTGCATCATCCCCAACCATGAGAAGAAGGTGCGGCCGCTCGGCGGCGTGGTGTGGGCAGGGCACATGTGCAGGGTGTTCAGGCCTTGTCCGTCTCCCTGAGCAGAAACCATTCCTCGCCCACAGCACACTCAGAGCCCTCAGTGAAGTCCCTGTACACGCTCAAGGCACTTACAGGAGACAGGCTAGTTTTTAGCCTGCTTGCCTACTTGGTTACGTTGTATCTCCTGGACCTGGATCATGTAACTCAGCTGTCAAAACCCGTGGGCTGCAGCGACTCCTGGGGGCTTTTGCCCTGTTGAGTCCAGAGGGGCCCACCCGACCTTTCTCCATCAGTACCTAGGCACGGAAGCAAGGCCACACGTGTGTGCTTTCTTCTCTAGGCTGGCAAACTGGACCCCCACCTGGTGTTGGACCAGCTGCGCTGCAACGGGGTTCTTGAGGGCATCCGGATCTGCCGCCAAGGCTTCCCCAACCGAGTGGTCTTCCAGGAATTCCGGCAGAGGTGAGCCAGGGCCGACAGCCTGTCTCCCGGCCCAGGAACGGGCTGCTCCCCAGCAGGGACCTTCGGCGAGGAGGCTGTTTCCTCGTCCATGTGGAGCTGAGGTCTGGCCAGCTCCTTACACGGTCCTTCTCTGTGCCTCCCTCTAAGTGAGAAAGGATGTCCCCATTTTATGACTGGAATGTTATCTTGTTGACTCTCACTCCTGGTGACTGTGGGGACCTGGCGCTGTTTGCTGCAGTCAGAGGAGCTATGGAAAGAAATTAAAAAGGGATCAGCCAGAGACTTGGGTGTTAAAGGAACTTTATGGAAACGGAAGCCGCAGAACGCTGCGGCTCCTTGCTGTGTGTGCAGAGAGGGTCATTAGTGCCACTGTCCTGTTTGCCTAATGACTATGTTTAGTGCCAATTGCTGTCACGAAGCAGCCCTGTATTTCTTAGACCATCCATTTATCAGCAGTTCCCTGCAGCACCTCAGGGAAGAGATGAACATGGCCGTCCGGGGTTACAGACGTAGATACTGGGCATTTAGCAATTAGGAAGCCCAACCTAAAGCTCCTCCTTGAGTGATTGAAACAGTCCAGTGTGAGTTTCCATTTGCTTTCAGGAAGACACCAAGCCTTTCTGTGTCCTGCAGCCTAAGAAAAGAGCAGGGTGGGATTTGCTGAATGTCTCCCTTTCTTAGGAGACTTCGTGGAAAGGATTCTACATCTGCTGCGCTGTCGGGATGATCCTCAACTCTCTGTTCTAGGCGATGCTCTCGGGATGCTCTTCCTCTCTCAGTATGTTCTAGACCACACAGAATTGAAGCGAGGGGTAAACCGACCTGGCTTCTTTTTTCTTCCTCAGGTATGAGATCCTGACACCAAACTCCATTCCTAAAGGCTTCATGGATGGGAAGCAGGCATGTGTGCTCATGGTGAGTTGAGCTGCCGTCTCCGCCTCCCTCTGGTTGCGTGGACCTCTGGCTGGTGGTCACCCACCTCGTCAGTGCCTGTGTGACTGGATGGTGCCCTTAGGGTCGGTTGACGCCTGTTCTCTGTTGTGCTTCCAGTGCTCCAGTTCTCATTCTGCCAGGTACCCTGAGTGGCAGCCCTCTCAGCCCTCGGATGGTCAGGGACGGCATGTGGGACCTGGGCAGTGAGGAGACTAGAGCTGCCGTGTGGCGGGGCTCTGTTGTGAGACAGTCCCTTCCTTTTGGGGCACATTCTTGTGCTTTCTTGCTCACGTCTCCTCTGACCTTCTCACCCAGTGTGGTCGGCAGGGCAGCAGGCCCAGAGCACTGCAGCTGGCCCAAAGCCACCAGAGTCCATGCTTCTGGACCTTTCCCTTCTTCCCCCACCCCTAGAGCAGTGCTTGATGTGCAGGGGGCCCTCTGAACTCTGCTTGAATGAGAAGGCCTGGCGGTGGCTCAGTGGCCAGGCTGGGGCTGTACCCGACCCTGGTCATTTTTCTGCTCTGCAGGTGTCCTCTTGTTTCTGATGGGTCCAGGATGAGCAGCCACTGCCTTTGGTTTTCTTTGCATTCTTTCCAAAGAGTCCCGAGAGAGGATGGGCTGGCGGGAGGAAAGAGAAAAGGGAAGAAAAAAATTCAACACTGACTATATGCAGAGCACTGCATTAAGTGATAGGGAGGTTGAGGCTGGAAAAAGAGGGAAAAGACGCAGCTCCCTGCTCTCTGGTGCTTATCAGCTGGTGAGAAAGGAGGCGTGAAGGATGGAGGTGTGCCTCCGAGTGCTGTGTGGGCCACCCTTTCTCCAGGCTGGTTGCTGGCCAGGTGAGGGGTGTCTTTCCTCCAGACACAGGTGGTTCCCCTTCCCTCCCTGCTCTGCTCTGCAGGGAGGGGGATGAGGAGCAGGGAGGGAGATGCTCTTGTTGGCTCCTCCTCCTCTGGTCTTCACTTCGCCCTGGGCCGCTTCCAGGACAGCCAGGGCCATTTGTGGGCACCGAGGGTCCCCCAGGTCCCACTTACCTATTCAAGCCTCTGCCTTTGGAGCTTGTTCTAAATCCCTTCTCTCCCAGACAGACAGACGCATAGACGTATATACCCTTGCCCTTGGGCTTTACAAGGGAGTACAGACGCTGCTCAGTAATAATGACAGCTCAAATGTACTCAGTGCTCATCACCTGCTTGACCCTGCACTGAGCACTTTCCATGCATTCTCTTGTTCAATTCCTGCAGCTCTGCTATGAAGGAGGCCTATTATTTGCTTTGTTTAACTTTTTTTTTTTTTTAGTTAAAGAGAGGATTATTCCCATTTTACAGCTGAGGAAACGTGGGCCCATAGGGGTTAAGGCCCAGGGTCACCTTATTCGTATTTGATTCTGGGCCTGGCCTGATCTGGAGCGTGTGCTAATCTTAGTGACGACGATGATGATGCTCAGCGACCTCTGGTCGGAGGGTGGCCCGACTGGGCATTTAGAACGTGATTCCAGTGTGCAGAGGTGGGAGATAGAAGGAGAAGACCTTTAAAGTCCCTTTAACGCCAAGGTTCTGTGTTTCTCTGCAAGTCTGACTTGTCATCCTGCCCTGTGCTGGCACCCACCTGTCCCTCTTCCCACTGTCCCCCTGAGCCCCACTCTCTCTGGCACCGGGTGAAGGCTGCCCGGCAGAGAAGCGATAGCTGGTCCGCAGACTCTTCAGGAAGGAACACTGTCCCGAGGCCCCTCCCCCGGCTAGGCAGGTTCTGGGTGTGGCTCCGCGATGGTGCGCGGTAAACAGCCTGCTCTCCCCCATCTAGATCAAAGCCTTGGAGCTTGATAGCAACCTGTACCGCATCGGCCAGAGCAAGGTCTTCTTCAGGGCTGGCGTGCTGGCTCACCTGGAGGAGGAGCGGGACCTGAAGATTACCGACGTCATCATTGGCTTCCAGGCCTGCTGCCGGGGCTACCTGGCCAGGAAGTGAGTTCCGGGAGACACCTGCCCCCGCCGGTGCCCCACACTCAGGCCCTTCTGAGCTCCCCTGGTGCAGAAGGGCGCTTAGGAAGCTGTGGCCTGGGGCCCTAATGCTGGTCAGTTGTCTGCCCCAGGGAGGCCCACGTGGCTCTCCCTGCCCCTCTGCTTCCTGCATTTCTGCCTGAAGTTTAAAGTGACAGAGTAGGAAGGGGGTGACTGAGTAGGAAGGGGTGACTCAGTCACCCTATTTGCCTGCCCGGAAAGCTTCTGCTCACCCGTATTCCTCATTGTGTCCCTTGTGTGGGGATGACAGCCGGAGCCTGGCTGTCCCGAGTACCTCATGCTCCCGGTGGAGGAGGCCTTGTGTCCAGAGCAGCTCAGGGGCTCACCTGCTGCAGGATGTGTGGCAGCTGCTCCTTAGTCCCTGGAACCCCTGTGTCTGTGCTCGGGGACGTGCGTTCCAGCGCAAGCGCTGAGCACTGGGGGAGTGCGGCTTGGGTTCCTGGTGTTTGGACAAACGGAGCCTTCCTTTATCCAGAAGCCCTCCCGCTGACACCTGACAGCCCACCTTTGCAGGACGTCAGCAGCTGCTGTTCACCAAACGAAGCCCCAAAAGTGGGTGGCATGAGGGTGGGAAGCTGAAGTCAACAGGTGGACTTAATGAGCAGCGATCACGTGTGACTCGGTTCTATAGTTAGTTCACAAGGGGCTGTCACCCCATGGACTCACTCGCCCCTTAGGGAAGGAGGGTGGTCTGGTGACCTAGGCCCTTGTCACCCTCTGCAAGGTTACCCACAGGACTCAACCCAAGGCCAGTCTCCTTCCCTAGACTGTCTTGCGGTGCCCCAGGCAGGGGTAGGTGCCCCCAGAAAGGCCCTGGGGTGAGCTCAGGACTGTCAGGTTGGAGGTCCGCGTCCCCCTGCCCTGAGTGTCGACTGTGTCCCTTGCCCCGCAGGGCTTTTGCCAAGCGGCAGCAGCAGCTGACGGCCATGAAGGTCCTGCAGAGGAACTGTGCCGCGTACCTCAAGCTGCGGAACTGGCAGTGGTGGCGGCTCTTCACCAAGGTGGGTCCTGGAAGGGCCCTCCCTTGCTGTAGCCGGGGGCTCTGCCAGCTTGCCTGTGGCAGAGGGGGCGGGCAGGCCTCACCCTGGCCTCTGGCCTCTGTGCAGGGCTCACTGCCCTTGGGATTGGCACTTGGGCTTTGCCCACCCCGTGCCCAGCAGAGTGAGCCCAGGATGGTCCTGCCCTGCGGGGTCTAGAGGTGTGAGCGCTGAGGCATTTGTCCAGTGTGGACGGCCACAGCCTGCTGCCAGGTTGGGCCACAGTCGCTCAGAGCACCTCCCAAGATAGAAAGGCCGTGCACGCTGCAGCCCCACGTGGTGTGGGGCCCTGCCCTCCCGAGAAGCCACGGGACAGTTGGTCAGAATCTGCACACAGCTGGATGGGCCCTCCCTCGCCTTTTAAAAACCCCCTAATTATTAAAGTTGTTAAGGCTGCTTTTGTTTATAATAAGTAATGTGTGGTAATTGCAAAAAGTTAGACTCACAAAAAGCCATCAAGGAGAAAATAAAAATTCACCCACAATCCCTTCAACCCTGAGGCAACATCTCTGAGTAGACGTTTCACTATCTATTCCCACTGTCTTTTCTTTTACTCCCTTTGAATCTTCACTATGTAAACCATATACATTCTTACATAGCTGAGCTCTGACTTGTATAAACAGTCTTGTATTTTGCATTTTCCATTGAAAATTCCTTCGTAAGCATCGTTTTAAAAAAGTCAGCATTCTGTTCCCTGGAGACATTTCACAATTTATCTGGCTACTTTTCCAATGATGAATCTTTATCTCCTTCCTAATTTTTCACTTCATGCATACATAGGGATAGTTTCCCTGAAATGTAATTAGCAGGTCAGAGGCTTATGGCACACAGCGCCAAATTGATTTCCAGAAAGCTTGTACCCGTTGGCACCTCCTCCGCACAGTGGGCCTAGTTGCCTCTCGCTCTTGTGAGCTGCATTTGCACAGGTGAAGGGAAGGCCTCATGGCTGTTAGCTGGGACAGGCATCTTCAGCTTCTATCTCCTCTCCTAGGTCAAGCCGCTGCTGCAGGTGAGCCGGCAGGAGGAAGAGATGATGGCCAAGGAGGAGGAGCTGGTGAAGGTCCGAGAGAAGCAGCTCGCTGCTGAGAACAGGCTCACAGAGATGGAGACGCTCCAGTCCCAGGTGGGTGTCTGTGCTGGCTCCTCCAGGTAGCGCAGCTGCTCCCAGTGCTGCCACCTGCTGGCCGTCGGTAGGCAAGTCGTGTTTGGAGTTTAAAGAGGTGTTTTTCTGTTAGCGCAGGAAACGCGTGTTAATGTCTCTGTAGACCCCATTCAGGGTTATGTGATATATGAGGCCGCCCGATGGGATGGAAAGCTCGTGAGTGTTGGGTTCAGGCCCAGCTCCAGCACTTAACCTCTCAGCATGTTTCCTAGGGATCTTGGGTACAGCACATGGAGTAGTGGTGGAGGTTGGGTACAGCACATGGAGCAGTGGTGGAGGATAGAGGGACGTGATGTTTAGAAAGTGCCTGAGAGCTTGAGCACTCTCGAGATGGAAACTGCTCATGTCAGCCTAGGCCTCTCCCTCCGGAAGCCTGAGCTACAGAGCATCTGTCCTGGAGTGGCTTGAGGAGGTCGCACGGAGCTTGCATTTTCCACGTGTTCTTTGCAGCTCATGGCGGAGAAGTTGCAGCTGCAGGAGCAGCTCCAGGCGGAAACAGAGCTGTGTGCCGAGGCCGAGGAGCTCCGGGCCCGCCTGACCGCCAAGAAGCAGGAGCTGGAGGAGATTTGCCATGACCTGGAGGCCAGGGTGGAGGAAGAGGAGGAGCGCTGCCAGCACCTGCAGGCGGAGAAGAAGAAAATGCAACAGAACATCCAGGTAACCTGCCTGGCCCCGCTCTGGAGAAGGGGCAGGGCCAGACCCCAGAAATGGGGCGAAGGGGCCGGGGCGCAGTGAGGGGCAGTGACTAGACCTGGAGAGAGCACAGAACTCAGAGGCCATCCCAGGCCAGCTCCTCACCCCTTTATCCACTTGGGGCAACCTTGGAGAGGCTTTCTCTGATATGACTCAGATCTCTGTGAGCACTGTAACTGAGTATCGAAGTCCATTTAACTTCCCGCCCTCGGTCCTTGTTCGGGCTGGTCTGAGGAGCAAGGTGATTGGCTCTGCTTTCTGCCCGCGTCACTGGAGGGAAGGGGTTCTTGTCTTGTACCCCAGTTTTAAATATGTGATCCCCAAGTGGGAGTGGGGCCACGTCTCAGCCCTGCCTCTGGGCTCGCGGGGCCCGTGCCCCTCACGGCCTCCCTGGCTCCGCGGTAGGAACTGGAGGAGCAGCTGGAGGAGGAGGAGAGCGCCCGCCAGAAGCTGCAGCTGGAGAAGGTGACCACTGAGGCCAAGCTGAAGAAGCTGGAGGAAGACCAAATCATCCTGGAAGACCAGAACTGCAAACTGGCCAAGGTGAGGCCCTGGGGGCAGCCGCCGAGGGAGGGCAGAGCTGAGACGTGGGCTGCGGAGGGCAAGTGGGCTCTGCGCAGGGCCGCACCGTCCTGTCTCTCCGACTGCGGTGCTGTGGCTTCTCTCGGCAGCGGTTATTCTTCGTGGGTGTCCCCTGGCCTCTGGGCGCCAGGGTCGTGTTTGAAGAGATGTTTCTCACAACTGAGTGGGGCCCAAGGGAAAGGTTTGACGTTTCTCCCCAGTAAAGCTCTTCACGAGCTTTGAGACCCGAGCCTTTGTAGAGCAGAACCACCTGTGTGGCTTGCATGTCGGTCACTGGTGGAGTTTGGGCACCGTGGTTGCTCAGCGGTGAGATGTGGGTGCCCCTCCAGCTGTCTCTGCGGTGGCGGCTCTTTCTTCTGAGAACCTAGTTGGGACCCTGTCAGCATCTGCCATTGAGCAGATACCTGGGAATTGTGTTAGAGGAGAAGGAAGGACGGTCAGAACGCCATTGTCCATCCCCAGAGGGTGGGGTGGGGGCTGACATGGCAGGACGCTTGCCTGGGGACTCTGTGACGCAGGGAGTGAGACGCTCAGGCTGAGTGACGGTGCCTGTTTATTATGGTGGCCTTAGGGGGACCTTCCTGAGATTAGGACTCCAGTGCTGGCCACACTACGCAGAAAGTGAGGATAGTAGCCTGGGGCACTTTGGGGGTGAGAGGAGCAGGGAGTTCAGAGGCCACCTGGAGGACAAGTGCAGGGCATGGAGAAGGTGGCGCCGTCATGCCTGTATTCCCTCACTGGCACCAGCTCCCACCTGGAAGCCTTTCTAACCTGAGCCCAAAGGGGTGACACAGGTACAAGAAGGAAGATCAAGGAAGCTTATCCAGCTGTTTCAGGGGAGCTAGTGACCTTGCAGAGTTACCCCTTTGATCCTGGAAATCCTAATGAATCAAGTATTTAAGGCCCTGTCCCTCCATTCAGTCCTCATTTTCCGGGCGAGTCATGCTTTGAAGAGAGCTCAAGTGTTCCATGCTCAACTAACACTGAGCTCTGACCCACCCTCGCCCCCCAGGAGAAGAAGCTGCTGGAAGACAGAATAGCTGAGTTCACCACCAACCTCACAGAAGAGGAGGAGAAATCAAAAAGCCTGGCCAAACTCAAGAACAAACACGAGGCCATGATCACCGACCTGGAGGGTAAAAGGGGGGTGGGCGGGAACCGTCAGGCTCGGGAACCGAGGCATCCACCGCCCAGGGGCCGGCCAGGGCCTCAATGCCAGCAGCAGGCATGCCAGGCAAGGCTCGGAGTCTGCAGCACCTAGCCACTGCCCTTATGGCCTGGGGGACAGCATCAGGTCCCTACGGGACTCTGGGCCGCCAAGCACTGGCACTTACATTTGGGGAGGGACATTCCCCCGGGTGAAGCATATTTGGAAGAAAGCCTTGGTGTTTCTCTGTTTGCACCATGTGTTTCAGAAGCTTTGGGACTTCCTAAGAGGTTCTGGGTTTGACCCCCAGCTCTGCCACTTACTAGCTGTGTCATCTTGCACCTCTTAGTTAACCTCCATGAGCTCTAGTTTCTCTCACCTCTAAGACACAGTGAAAGGGTGTTTGTGTGGACTAAATGTCTATGGACACGCTACGTGTACTGTAAAATGCTAGACAGATATTTTGAGAGGCCATTGCTTGACTGGGGGCAGGGTGACAGGTCGTGCCTTCATCTCCCTGTGCCCCGGGAATCTGTGGTGGTGAGGAGGACGGGGTACAAGCACAGGTCTGTGCCTGTCTGAGGACCCCTCGCCCCTGCCCCTTGAGAGGAGTAGACAGTTGGGGGAGAAGGGAGAGCCTAGACCTCTGTGGCTGCTCAGAGCTTGTGCCAGAAACCACTGCTCCCTCTGCAGAGATGCGGGGCAGCCCAGCATGTCCACGGCAGTTGTTGATGCCCACTGAACGCAGGGCCAAAACCATCCAGGCTGACTGCTTTTGGGATTTTCCCAGCTTGGTTTCACGGCCCCACCTGCCCCCCTCGTCAAGGGTAGGGAGATCCTGACACAGAGGGCTCTCTTCCCACAGACTCCCTCCCTCACCTGGGATAGTCTGAAACACTCGATAGTCCGGGAGGTCTAGGAGTGACACACCTCCTGAGTTTGCAGACATAAATTTTGACACTAACAAGTGTCAACAAGGATGTAGAACAATCAGAAGACACACACACTTGGTAGACGGCTTTGGAGAACAATCTGGCGTTGCCTAGTGAGGTTGAAGCTCTGCATGTCTCTTACCCAGTGTTCTCCCATGTGCGCTAGGAGTCATGGGCAAGAATGCTCATGGCAGCGTTGTTCATGAGAGCACACAGGGGACGTAACCCAAGTGCCTGCAGCTGTAGAATGGATGGATAAGTTGTATAGTCACATCGTGGAATACTAGACCGAAGTCCAAATGGATATGACACTTAACTTGCTAAATCTCAAGACCATAATATCGAGGGACAAAGGCAAGTCAAGGAATAAATATCACTACCCCTCGCTGAGCACATAATATGGGCCAGGCACCTTTCTAAGCGCTTTCAGATATTGACTCATTTGAGCCTCACAACAACTAATGGAATAGGTTATCTTATATCCTTGTTATTCAGATGAGGCACAGAAAGGTTAAGGAGCTCACCTAAGTGACGTCAAAATGGAATTGTAAAGTCAGACACCGGACCCTGACGCTGCTGTATCGTCTCTGTAGAATTCATACAAGACAGTTCCCTTATATAAGTTCAGATTGATGCAAAACTAAACATTACATTTTTAGGGAGACAGACTTGGTACAGCCTTGAAGGAAAACAGGGAATTATAAACACAAACCTTAGGATAGTAGGTCCCCTGGCAGGGAAGGTCAGTGGGTGGGGTTGGAGAGACAGAATGTGGCTGCTTGTAGTGATGTTCTCCTTCATCCAGGAGTTGGGTACGAGTGTCTGTGTATTGTGATCATGTAAACCTCACATATGTTTTATAACAAACATTTGCTATTTTATGTAAGAATTAAAAACAAAGACAGAAAAGTCTGTGGCCACGGAGGGCTCTGTTGGCATCTCCTCATCCTTCCTTCTCAGAGCGCCTCCGAAGAGAGGAGAAGCAGCGTCAGGAGCTGGAGAAGACCCGCCGGAAGCTGGAGGGAGACTCCACGGACCTCAACGACCAGATTGCCGAGCTCCAGGCTCAGATCGCTGAGCTCAAGATGCAGCTGGCCAAGAAAGAGGAGGAGCTCCAGGCTGCCCTGGCCAGGTGAGGGTCAGAGCATCAGCCCTTGCCCAGGTGGCCAGTGCCAGCGCTTCCTGCTGGCTTCCTGCCATGGTTCTTGGTGCATCAGTGAGCTGCGAGCATTCACTCTGCTGTTGTCTTAGAAGCCATTTCACTGCAGAACATATCCTGTTTGCTAAAAGCATAGTCTAAGGGTTCTTCATCCTTGGTCAAAAAAAGACATCCACAACTCTGTCACCCAACCACAACAATCCTCCTTTTTTAATTTCATGTCTTCAGGCACGCTTTTTAAAAAAATAGACTATTTTTTATAGCAGCTTTAGATTCACAGCAAAATTGAGCTGACAGTGCAGAGAATTCCCATAAATCCTCTGTCCCCACACGCACAGCCTCCCTCATGATCAACATCTCCCACCAGAGTGGCACACGTTACAGCTGATGAACCTTCATTGACATATCATTATCACCCAAAGTCCATAGCACATTTGTATTTTTACTTAGTTGCAGTCATTATGGATTGTAGCATTTTATTTCCTTTTTTTTTTTTTAACTTAACATTTGAATTTTTTTTTTCTTTAAAGCACTGAATTTTAATTTGGAAAATGAAATGATTCTGCTATGAGGTTTTCCAATTCTCAAAGTGGTGTTACCCTTAAATCTTCTGGATGCCTCAAACAGATATTGTTTTTGCTGAGAGGAGCTCCTAAGGGCAATGATTATGACTGCCGGAAGTGGCTTTGGCTGCACCTCTTCAAAGCCTTTTCTGCAAACTCTGCTCTCTGAAGGTGAAAATGGCCTCATTCTGATGTTGTTGGTCTCTTTGGTAGAGTGGAGGAAGAAGCCTCCCAGAAGAACATGGCCCTAAAGAAGATTCGGGAGCTGGAATCTCAGATTTCTGAACTCCAGGAAGACCTGGAATCTGAGCGTGCTTCTAGGAATAAAGCTGAGAAGCAGAAACGGGACCTCGGGGAAGAGCTGGAGGCTCTGAAAACAGAGCTGGAGGACACTCTGGATTCCACGGCTGCCCAGCAGGAGCTCAGGTGTGCCATGGGACCGACTGGCCAAGTCACTAAAGATTGGGGTGGGGGCACATGGAAGGGGAGACAGTGGCCTAGAAGGGGTGGACCCCAGGCCTCTGCACACATGTAATGGCCTTATCGTGTACCAGAGAGCAGGGAAGCTGATGGTTTCTCAGCAGCTTCTCTCTACCAAGTAGAAGACCAGTTGAAGAACCTGGCTTGGAGTTTGGGTGAGGCAGGGTGGGTTTTAAGGTTGAAAGTGTGCAGAAGTCTCTACAAAGTGTGTCTACAAACCTGGGCTGTAGGATGGACGGCCAAGGAGGGAGGCCAACGGGCAGAAAAGCTGCCAGGTGGCTAGTGCCCTTGCTGGCCTCTCTGTGCAGCCAGGGAAGAGCCCCAGGGGCAGCATCGCTCCAGAGTCCCCTGCCTCCATTCTGAGGGCATTTCTCTCCAGGTCCAAACGTGAACAGGAAGTGAACATCCTGAAGAAGACCCTTGAGGAGGAGGCCAAGACCCATGAGGCCCAGATCCAGGAGATGAGGCAAAAGCACTCGCAGGCCGTGGAGGAGCTGGCGGAGCAGCTGGAGCAGACAAAGAGGGTGCGTGGGCTTCCCCGGGGACTGGCTCCGCGAGGCTCCGCCACTGCGAGTGGAGGCTGCTTTCAGGGGAGGGGCCCTCCTGGAGACCGGCTGCCCCTCCGGGCCAGTCCTGCAGAGCAGAGTGGCTCCGGCGCCAGACTGCCTGCATCAGAGTCCAGGCTCCAGCCTTTAGCGGCTGTGTGACTTGGGCAGATAGGTACCTCTGTGCCTCAGTTTCTCCATCAGTAAAGGTCTGTCCGTCTCCATCTGATGCTAGGTGTCTCATTTGCTCATGTGAGCGAGTTGAGAACGTGTAAACTACTTTGGTAGGAAGGACTCAGTTCAAGAATTATTATCATTTATTCTGTTCAACAACCTGCCAGACCAGAAAGCTTCAAGGAATTGGAGCGACCCTAAGACTGTGTTTCAGAGGGCCTTAGGGTCCTTTTTCTGAAGGCTGGGTCTTTTCTAGGACACTCCCACAAGCATTCAGCTGGAGTCTTTGTGGGAAAACCCTGGGGATGTTAATCTCAGCTAGTTTCTCAGCCAGGCAGCTGATGGCTGGGCAGTCCTTAACGAGAGAAGTCCTGCCTCCTGTGGCTTCTAGCTCGTAGCCACTCTTGGTGGCAGCCCAAGAGGTCAAAGACTCTTCCACATGGCACCCTATATAGTATTTTTAGGAACATGTCTTGTCCATCTGTCTCGCTCAACTTCCGCCTGGTTCTGTACAGGTTGAAGCCTTTCCTTGTCTGTAGCTGCTTTCACCAAACATGCCTTCGCATTTGTGCAGGGTCCGGCTCACCCTTGACCTTGCCCATGACCCTGTGGCCGGCTTGGTGCAGACTAGAATGGGATTGTCACATTTATTCTGTAAACCCCACTTTATGGTTTTGAAAGAACTTTACATTAGTTGTTTGAACGTCACATTTCAAAGAGACTTTACTAGAAGTCTAACTATGAATAATAACAGTTTCCCTCATCCTATAACATTATCGCTAAAATCATAACATCAGCAATGACGATACCTTTCACTTGAACGCTGCCTCTACCCAGTGAGGGAGGCCGGGTGGGGCTTGTTTCAGAGGTGGGGAAGCTGAGGTCCTCAGAGTGGAGGACGGGTACCAAGTGTCACACACAGTTGAGCGGTGAGCACGGGTCAGCCCGAGCCTCCCGGTGCAGGGCTCTCGCTAACACACCGTCCCCTGAACTTGCCCAGCATCGTTTTTGCTGCAGAGGCAGCCGATTGTGGATCTGGATCCACCAGCTCTTCCAATGCTGTTGGAGAGACCAGCCTCCTGTCAGGGCGCGGATGCCCCTTTCACGTCTGTGCTTTCTCCCCACCAGGTGAAAGCCAACCTTGAGAAGGCCAAGCAGACCCTGGAGAACGAGCGGGGGGAGCTGGCCAACGAGGTGAAGGCCCTGCTGCAGGGCAAAGGAGACTCGGAGCACAAGCGGAAGAGGGTGGAGGCACAGCTGCAGGAGCTGCAGGTGAAGTTCAACGAGGGAGAGCGAGTGCGCACGGAGCTGGCCGACAAGGTCACCAAGCTGCAGGTGAGGCCCCGCAGGGACTGGGCCCGGGCGGGGGTCCCTTCAGCGGCTCGGCCTGGCCTAGATCTCCAGGGATCCCGCTCTTTCTCTCTCTCGCCTCAAACTGGCTCCTCAGTGAGGCCTTTGAGGTTCAGCCTGTGACTCAGGGCTAGCTTTGCCTGAAAGAGCCGAGGTGGGGCCGGAGCACCCATGGTCGAGCTCATGGTCCTTCGTCTCTCCTGTCCCTGTGCAGGTTGAGCTGGACAACGTGACAGGTCTTCTCACCCAGTCTGACAGCAAGTCCATCAAGCTCACCAAGGACTTCTCCGCCCTGGAGTCCCAGCTGCAGGACACGCAGGTTAGTGCAGTGACGGGTCCCTGCAGGTGGACCTTTCCTGGGAGGACCCTGTGCCCATGAGGCATTAGCTGCCAGGCCTCTGGGTCTTCCTCCACAGAGCTCCTCTGATTACCTGTCCTTCCCTGCACCCATGGGGTCTCTGGGTCCTCCCGGCTCCCCACCAGGTCTTTGCTGGCTGTCCCCTGAATCAGAGGGACCAGCTCTGATGCTGCGCCTCCTGAGCCCCTGCCTCCCTCTCATCCTCGGAGTAGGAGCTGCTGCAGGAGGAGAACCGGCAGAAGCTGAGCCTGAGCACCAAGCTGAAGCAGATGGAGGACGAGAAGAACTCCTTCAAGGAGCAGCTGGAGGAGGAGGAGGAGGCCAAGCGGAACCTCGAGAAGCAGATCGCCACTCTCCACGCCCAGGTTCGGTGCTGGCTCTCCCACGAGACGCCCCAGGCCGCCCAGGTGGCTCAGGGAAACTGGTCAGATTCTGCAGGCTGGGGAGCTTCCAGCGGGGCGCCCACCTGGACACTGGAGGCACAGCCCTGCCTAGTGGGTCCAGCCAGGCCTGCCCTGAGCTGGGCGCCCTCCCTTGGGGAGCTCCTGCCCTCTCTATTCAGACCGGGCCTCAAGCCTGGGGCCCCCAGGTGGAATCCAGGGATCCGTGAACTTGGAGGAGACATAACATCTTTCTGTCACTGATCTCTGGCTGACATTTAGCATTTTCTTCCTTGATGAACATGGGCCACGTGGCAGCTGCGGTGCCTGTGGCCTTGTTCACTGGAACACTGGTCGTCATGCCCGAGCTGTGGTGGGGCTTTGGGAATGTCATTGCTCCTCACCACTTCAGGAGGCTGCTGTGTGATGTGCTAATAGAGAAGCACGGGGGCTACTGTCCCAGAGTTTTTAAAAATACCTGACAACTGTATTTTTCTCTATTGGTTTGCTTGGTGATCCATATTTTACCTTATGCGTGTTAAAACATTATGAGAAGGAGTCCATAGTCTTCTCTAGACTATCAAAGGGTCCACGGCCAAAGATAGATCGGGAGCTCTGTTCTAGATCCTGTCTTGGGACTTAGAAGTGCCAGGCTAGAAGATCTGCACCGACTCGGGGTGGGCTCCCAGCATGTTCCCCAGTCTGGGTAGTGTAGCCAGCTGTGCACGTGGTGGTTCCTCTCTGTCCAGGTGCAAGGAGGGGCTGCGGGGTGGGTGCCTGTGGTCCTCGTGCCTCCAGCAGACAAACTTTCCCACAGGGCACCAGCCCTGCTGCGTGGGGAGGTGAATAGAGGAGGCTCCCCACTCTGGACCTCAGTCTTTGTAAAACGAGAGGCTTGGTATATGTCACAACCGAGAGGCCTTCCAAGGTGACCTGCCTGACCTTCCCCTGGGCTCCATGCACTAGGCAGGTGCCCCTTGCAGAAACTCCATTTCTCTCGCCCCAGTGGAGGAGGGAAGTCTCTAACTGGGTTGGCTCCGTGGCCCTCCGTTCACGGGGTAGCAGGCCAGCTGCCAGCTGTCCCAGGCATGGCTGTGTTACCTGAACAGGTGCCATCTTGGGTGTCTCCTTAATCCTTGCTTCTGCCCAGGTGACCGACATGAAGAAGAAGATGGAGGATGGTGTGGGATGCCTGGAGACTGCAGAGGAAGCTAAGAGGAAGCTCCAGAAGGATCTGGAGGGGCTGGGCCAGCGCTACGAGGAGAAGGTGGCTGCCTACGACAAGCTGGAGAAGACCAAGACGCGGCTGCAGCAGGAGCTGGACGACCTGCTCGTGGACTTGGACCACCAGCGGCAAAGCGTCTCCAACCTGGAGAAGAAGCAAAAGAAGTTTGACCAGGTATGTGCGTCAGCTTGGTACTCCTCATTTTCTCTCTTCCGCAAACGCCACGGCCTCAGGCAAAGGCTGCTGTTCAGTCACAAGGCCTGGCATCGCCTCCTCACCTAGCTGGGGAGGAGGCTGCGAGGGGGCAGGTGCTCAGAGGTCCCTCTCGGGTTCCTGCTCGTTGAGGAGCCTGGAAAGAAAGTGCTCGGGAGAGGGCATCTTCACATGATAGATTTATGAGTGACTTTCTCCCTTTCTGTTTTCTTATATTTTTCAAATCTTCTGTAATCAACCGATTCTATCATTGTTTAGAATTTTTATTTACATGTTCATATCTCTTCCTCATTCTAAAAGATCTGAGGCAGCTTACCGAGATGCAGACAATGGCATGGGATAGAAAAGTAGAATAAATCAGGGGTCAGCAAACTGGCCAAGTGCAGCCCCCCGCCTGGTGTCGATACAGGTGTACAGGACTCAGCCTCACTCCTTTGTTTGCTGCTGGCTCTGGCTGGCTGTGCCATCATAGCAGAGTTGAGTCACTGCCAGAGACCATGGCCTGTAGAGTCTAAAGCATTTACTATCTGGCCCTTTAAGAAATAGGTCCAGGGAATAAATGAGCTATGGGAGCAAAGGCAATGGGAAGGTGGGAAAATAAGATCTAGCCGGGAGTGGGCCCGCACAGAGAATGGATGCCAGGGGCATTTAAACTGACCTTCTTAGAGGAGGGCCACAAATGGGCTTTGGGCTTCTAGTCAGCCAGATTCACATTCTTTTCAAGGTAAATGCCAGCCAGTCATTCAGGAGAACCAAAGCCTTTGTAGATTGTGAGGGTGAAGTATTTCCTGTGGGTTCTCATGGAAGGGGTAATGTGTGACGTAAAGGGTCATTATTATTGAGTGATAAAGATTAAAGATTTTAAAGCGTGGTAGCAGAGGCGATCTCTGCCCTCATTTGTTTATGAGGACATGCTGGAGGGCACTTGTCCCCCTTGGAACCTGCCGGGTGCCCCAGTGGCGGCCTAGTGCTAGCTCCTCTTGGTCCCCCTCCTGTCAGAGCCGGCCCCCGGGACCCTCGTTCCTCAGGGCGTTTGGGTCCGGATGCTTTGCCTGCCTGAGGCCAGCGGGCCCTGAGCTCTTTCTAAGAGCCCATTGCTCGAGCCTCATGGCGCCCACCTCTCTCCCAGCTCCTGGCCGAGGAGAAGACCATCTCCGCCAAGTACGCGGAGGAGCGCGACCGGGCCGAGGCGGAGGCCCGCGAGAAGGAGACGAAGGCGCTGTCGCTGGCCCGGGCCCTGGAGGAGGCCATGGAGCAGAAGGCAGAGCTGGAGCGGCTCAACAAGCAGTTCCGCACGGAGATGGAGGACCTCATGAGCTCCAAGGACGACGTCGGCAAGAGCGTGAGTGTGGAGCCGGCTGGCGCGCGGGAGGGAGGGGACCTGGAGGCGGGGACCTCGGGGACCTCTCGTCCCTCTGCTCCTGACTCAGATTCCCTCGGATGGCAGGTGCACGAGCTGGAGAAGTCCAAGCGGGCCCTGGAGCAGCAGGTGGAGGAGATGAAGACCCAGCTGGAGGAGCTGGAGGACGAGCTGCAGGCCACCGAGGACGCCAAGCTGCGTCTGGAGGTGAACCTGCAGGCCATGAAGGCCCAGTTCGAGCGGGACCTGCAGGGCCGCGACGAGCAGAGCGAGGAGAAGAAGAAGCAGCTGGTCAGACAGGTGCGGACGGCCCTCCCGCTGCCCCCGGACAGGGCCACCTCCGTCTCTGGACGGGGGTGGGCAGGGACCACCCTCGTTTCTGGCAGGCTTCCTGTCTCTCCTTCCTCTACCTGGCTGTGGCAGCCTCCTGGACCAGTCCTCCCAGGTCCTACATTCTGGTCCTCTGTCCTGGGGGTCAGTGACTCACTCTTAGGATTTTTATGGTCAGTAATCCTTGTTAGCCCCTGGAGGCCCTGTGGATCCCACAGGAGTGGCCCAAGCCCACCTGGGCTAGCGTGGAGCAGGGTCTGTGTTGGGTTCTGCCTCCCGAGCTCTTGGCATCTCCCCCAGGTGCGGGAGATGGAGGCAGAGCTGGAGGACGAGAAGAAGCAGCGCTCGATAGCAGTGGCCGCTCGGAAGAAGATGGAGATGGACCTGAAGGACCTAGAGGCCCACATCGACTCTGCCAACAAGAACCGAGACGAAGCCATCAAACAGCTGCGGAAGCTGCAGGTGAGGTCAGGCGGCCCAAACCGGATCTGGCTGCAGGCGGCAGTGCTGGGCACACTACAGGCCTGGGACGCTAGTGGGGTGGCCGGTAAATGCTGGGAATTGCCGTCTTCCCCTCTCCGAGGAAAGCCTTGGGTGCCCTTAGCCCCATTTCACAGATGGAGACTCAGAGGCCCAGAGGTTGAATGGAAAAAAGTAGGCTGAAAGCACACTTGGAATAAGAGCAGTAACTTTGAATGCGTTCAACAAAGAAATAAGTATAAACCTAGATGTGCAATGGAGTTAGGGAAGACAGTCACTAGTGGCAGATTTCCAGAATAAACCAGATAGGACCCAGGTCTGACCCAATCCCACCTTAATGGGCAATAATGGAAGGTTCTGAGCTGATGGCTCAGAGAAACGGCCTGGTACACAGGACACATACATGGGAAATTTCTCCTCAGCAATAATTAAAGAATAACAAATTAAAGACAGCTCTGAGATGCCGCATATACTCAGCAGACCAACAACAATGAGAATAAATTTAAATGTCTGTGGTTGGGTCACAGGGCAGAGATGCCCTAATGGCTGGTGGCAGTTCTGCCTGGTGCCATCTGGCTGTGCCCAGCAAGAGTTGTACCCTTTGACGTGGGGAACCCCAGTGTGGGGTTTGTCTGCAAAAGAAAAAAAACGTCTTTGACAAAGATCTTGAGAGTTAAAACAAATTGCAGGAGAGTCACAGGAGTTAAATCGCAGAAAATGACAAAGGGAATGTGTTCCTGCCATATTGTCAGGGCTAACCTGGCAGGGTAGTGGGTGTGCGCTGGGAGTGGCGCCAGAGCACCAGATTTAAGTCAACAGGAAGCTGTAGAGGGTGAAAAACAAAAGGAAGCTTGGCTAATATGTACACAGTGACGAACGCTGCCGAAAGTATGCCTTGTAAATCCTAATGCTCAAAAAAGTGTAAAAGTGGTAAGGATGAAGAGACATCTGTCTTTCATTACTGTTTTGCCCTTTGACGGCTAAGTTGTGTTGGCGGGTGTCCCTGTGAGGGGGTGGGAGGGTAGACATGGCGGTGGCTGGGGTGGTGGTGCCTAGCCTGTCCTCCCCACCCCCAGGCCCAGATGAAGGACTACATGCGTGAGCTGGAGGACACGCGCGCCTCCCGCGAGGAGATCCTGGCGCAGGCCAAGGAGAACGAGAAGAAGCTGAAGAGCATGGAGGCCGAGATGATTCAGCTGCAGGAGGTGGGCCGGGGCCGAGGAGGGCGCTCGGGACCTCTGCCTTCTGGCCAGCAGGTGGCAGCATGGGGCCTCTCCCTGGCCTCCTTGAGCCACCCGGGCAGGGCTGGAAACAAACTAGCCAGACTCCAGGAACAAGTTGGGGATGGTTCTTGCTTTATAACAGTTCCCTGCAGGGTTTCATTAAGTGGTGAGGCTCCTTGGTGCTACTAAAATGTGTGGGGATTAAATTGTCACCATTTGAGGCTGGCTCCCTGCATGCAGAGAGGTAATCACCACCTCCTGCTGCGAATTAGGCCCGGCAAGGGGGTGTCCCTCCCAGACGCTCCCGCACTGAGTGACCCCTTGTCCCTCACACATGGGGTACGTCGTGGAAGCCTGCCCTAGGCTCTAGGCGGTCTTCTACAGCGTAAGCTTACTGGGTCGCAATTTCTGCTCCCAGCTGGGCCAGATGTCCAGGCATGTCTTCGTCCGCTCTTGCCTGGCTGGCTGTGCTCTCCTGCCTGGCTCTGGAGTGATTCCTCCCTCTGTGGTCACACGTGCATCTCTGTCGAGGCCGCCTCACCCTCCACCTGGCTCTCAGATCCCTCACATCTCTGTCTTGTCCCTTCTGACTTCTGGTCTACCCGGAACGCAGAGGGACCAGCATCCCCTGTTAGGCCTTATCTATCTCTTATTTATCTTATTTATCTCTTATTTATCTCTACATCCCCAGCACCTGGCTTGGTTCCTAGCACATAGACATAGGGGGTTTGTAAACATGTGGTGCCTAAGCTTTGACCGCAGAGGAGGGAATCAGCCCTGGGAGCCAGAGGGACTCTTGAGAAAGGGCTTCATGGAGGAGCAGGCCTGGGAAGGAGTCTGAGAGAAGAGGGCCAGGGGCTCAGGACAATGGCCCTGCAGAGGAACCACAACAGCAGAGGTGGGCTTCTGGGGCTGTGGGCTGCCCCAGTGGGTCACAGTCTGGGTTCTCGTGGCAGGAACTGGCAGCTGCCGAGCGTGCCAAGCGCCAGGCCCAGCAGGAGCGGGACGAGCTGGCCGACGAGATTGCCAACAGCAGCGGCAAAGGGTGAGCCATGGCGCGGCAGTTCAGCTGGCGAGGAGGTGGGTCGGGGGAGTGCCCGCCTTCTGGGACTGGCCCCTTCTCACGTCTCCCCGCCCTCACCCAGAGCCCTGGCGTTGGAGGAGAAGCGGCGCCTGGAGGCCCGCATTGCCCAGCTGGAGGAGGAGCTGGAGGAGGAGCAGGGCAACACGGAGCTGGTGAACGACCGGCTGAAGAAGGCCACCCTGCAGGTGGGCGGGCCAGGGCTGCCTGGGCGTTCCTTCTGCCCCGTGGCTCCTGGCTGCAGGTCCCGAGCTCCTCCCAGTGAAGCAGGCCCCACAAACAGCAGCGGGCAGAAACTAACCACTTAGGGGAGAATGTCCTGGCACCTATAACATCTCCCTGTGGTTTCTCTTTCGGATGTTAAGAAGTTTCCAGATCCTTGCTATTGGGTAGCTCCCTTTCCGGGGGGCCTAGAGCTTGGTGCCCCAGGGCCTGGTGTTACCATGGGCTCTGCAGGATCCAGCTGCCCACCTCCGCCCCTAGCCAGGGCCCCTGGCCTTCCTCGAGGTCAGCAGCCCTTCTTCCCATAGATCGACCAGATCAACACCGACCTGAACCTCGAGCGGAGCCACGCCCAGAAGAACGAGAATGCGCGGCAGCAGCTGGAGCGGCAGAACAAGGAGCTCAAGGTCAAGCTGCAGGAGATGGAGGGCACCGTCAAGTCCAAGTACAAGGCCTCCATCGCCGCCTTGGAGGCCAAGATCGCGCAGCTGGAGGAGCAGCTGGACAACGAGACCAAGTAGGTGCCCCTCGCCCGTCACCTGGAGCGGTCCGTGGGCCCCTCTGCTGTCGGGTCCCTGAGTCCCGTCAGGAACCAGCTTTCTGTCCCCAAGTCCCAGAGGCTGTTTTCCTGCATCTTGACGGGGCTCTCATCCGTTTTGCCGTTTTGCTGGGGCCTCATGGAGTTTGAATAGGAGCCCACGGCGCGCCTCTGGGGTTGGGGGTTTTGATGACTGTCTCTGAATCAGAGCGGTGGGGGTTCCTGCCCAGCTGGACAGCCCATCTGTGGGCTCAGCAAGACTGAAACTTCTTTGGAGGTAATGGGGGTCACACAGGCCCCCAAATCTCAATTTTCCTTTTTCCTAGCTACCTAGATGCTCTTTGAGATGTGTGTCCCTTCCCTGAGCCCCAGTTTCCTTATCTGTGGAATGGGGCGATCACAGTGCCCCCCAAGAGACAAAGCACATACAGGTGTTTAGGAAAGATGGTCCTCTTGGCATCAAGGCCTCTCTATGGGGAAATACCATGAGGCCCTGGGACTGGGAAGTCCAGCTTGTGGTCTGCTGGCCAGACCCTCTGAAGGAGGGTTGTCCCCCTGAGCCGCTGTGTCTGCCTCACAGGGAGCGCCAGGCGGCCTGCAAGCAGGTGCGTCGGGCCGAGAAGAAGCTGAAGGACGTGCTGCTGCAGGTGGATGATGAGCGGAGGAACGCGGAGCAGTACAAGGACCAGGTGTGTTCGCGGGCAGAGCGGCGGGGCGGGGTGGGCCCCACGCGCCCAGCTCCTAACCAGGGCCGCTGGCCCCGCGTCTCCGCAGGCGGACAAGGCGTCCACCCGCCTGAAGCAGCTCAAGCGGCAGCTGGAGGAGGCCGAGGAGGAGGCCCAGCGGGCCAACGCCTCCCGCCGGAAACTGCAGCGTGAGCTGGAGGATGCCACCGAGACCGCGGACGCCATGAACCGCGAGGTCAGCTCGCTCAAGAACAAGCTCAGGTGAGCCCGGGCCCGCCCACCACCTCCCCCCGGCCCTCCGCAGGATGCGCTCTCCTTTCCAAAGGTGCTTTGCTCTGAGCATAATTCAGAAAATCAAGCTCCTGGGAACTCGGTTCCGTTTCTCAACTAGATGTGAGCCAGGAGCTTGATGACGGGAAAGTGCCAGTCAGAGTGCCACCTGCCCCTTCCTGGTTCCTCTCGCCTCCTGGGCTGTAGCCCAGCCTTCTGCATGGACAGTCAACTCTGTGGGCCATTTATTCCCAACCTATCTGAAAAGTTTGTTCCTGTGGCTGCTGTAAACCGGATGGGAACATTTCTGTGCCAGGTTTTTGTATGGGAAGTGGCTTGAGGCAACCTGGCCAGTCCCTGGCGCGTGTTCGGTGCCTGGTAAACATTCGCTGGTGCGTCCTGGTGTCATGTCACCGGGCCTGGACCAATTACAGGGCTTCTTGCATTTCTCAAGGGGGTGTTACCCTTCAGAAAATGTTAACTGGTTGAGGCAGAGGAACTTTTTCTCCACGATTCTCATTTCTTGCCTCCTTTTCACAGCGATCCTTTTTTTAAAGGAAAACAACAATGCGGACATTCTAGTCAGTGTTTAGTATTAATTTTCTTATGCGTGATCGGTAGAAGAGGCCCGTCTTTGTCCACTGTGTAAACAGTCATTCTGTATCTCTTGGTTTCACCGGTTTTGTAGTAAGTTTGGGTAAAAGGTGGCATTTTGCGGAAGGCGCCTCCATCCACTCCTGTGCCTTTCCCCCTTTGAATCAGTCCAGGTTTCCTGACGGTTTTTGTTGCTGTTTTGGGTTAAAGCGGGAAACTTTAATCACCTGCTTTCTTGTCTCGTCTTCCCTGGAGGCTGTGGCCCCCAAGGCCCCACATCGCTTTTCCCCATGGGGTGTGAGGTGCCTGGTTTCCCTCTAAAGATCGCTTTGAAACGTGTGAGCTGTACTGCGGCCACGCTGGCCGGCCCTGCTGACCTTCTGCCTCTGCCCCCAGGCGTGGGGACCTGCCGTTTGTCGTGCCCCGCCGGATGGCCCGGAAAGGAACTGGCGACGGCTCCGACGAGGAGGTAGATGGCAAAGCCGACGGGGCTGAGGCCAAAGCTGCCGAGTAACCTCTCTGCTGCCCGAGCCGGACGGACCGACCGATGGACGACTCCGCCTCCCCTTCCCAGCCCCTGCAGCACCCCCTCCATCCTCTTGGGACTGCTGTGACCGTGACCCCCACCCCATCCCCCCAGGCCAGGGGACCTCAGGCCTGCACGTCCCTGCCCGCCCCCCCAGGCCTTGTTGAGGGCGTTTGGCTTCCTCTGCTGCAGCCCCTACCGCTCCCCTCCCACCCCTAGAATCTGATACCAAAGAGTCAGGGTCCTGGGCTCCTGCCCGGGAACAGAGTGACCAGCAGGATCTTCGGCCCTCTCCTGCCAAAAAGCACAAGATGGTGAGGCAAGGAGGGCAGGCCGTCGGGGATGGGCGAGAGAATTTTCTACGAATCTATTTTTCTTCAGGCTAAGGAGTTTTGATAGCCCGACACCCCAGAAGAGTCGTCACCTTCTCCTGCCTCCGCCACCAGCTCCCCCCTTCCCCTCTTCTTTGCTGTTGGCAATCACACGCGGTGACCTCACACCTTCTGCCCCGTCGGCCCCCCACTCCTGTGGGCTCTGGGTGGTCTGGCAAGAGCAGGCCCAGGAACCCCACCTCTGTGCAGGGCACAGAATGCTGGGGGCGGGGAGGGAGGGGATTCCTCCCCACCCCCGTGGGCAGCGCCACTGTCCCCTTCCTGCTTCTAAACCGTCTCAAGTGCAATGATGGCCCCTTCCCTCCTTTGCTGAGGGCAGCCTGCCCTACCCTGCGAGGCGGTTGGGCCGAGCAGACAGGGCCTGGGGCCAAGCTGGAAAGGCCAGCAGTGGCTTCTCCCAACACTCTTGGGGACCAAATATATTTAATGGTTAAGGAACTTGTCCCAAGTCTGACAGCCAGAGCATCAGAAAGGGCCAGTGTGATCTGGAACCTACTCTAGGACTGGGGCTGGGGGTAGTTGATCTGCACCGTTGACTCAGTGCAGTTTAAAATCCGCCATCGACACAGATGTTTTTGAAAGGAAAAAAAAACTTTTCTTTTTTCCCCCTTCTTGTAATAAATGACAAAATTCCAAGTCTTGATCACTGCCTTTCCTTCGGAACCATGTTTAGAAGAGAGTAGCTTGTCCTACACTGGTCTACACTGGTTGCTGAATTTACCTGTATTCCTAACTGTTTTGTATATGCTGCATTTAGACTTACTTATGGCAAAGACGGCAATTTTTTTTAAAAGGAAACTCGCAACAAATCATGAAGACATATAAAAGCTACGTATGCCTAAAACGCTCGAATTCAGGTCCCAGTTGCTGTCACAAAGGAGTGAATGGAGCTCCCTCCCCACCCCTTTTATATAATGAAAGTGCCTTAGCCTGTGTTGCAGCTGTCACCACTACAGTGAGCTGGTTTACAGATGTTTCCACTGAGCGTCACAATAAAGAGAACCATGTGCTACGAGCCGTGTGTCTGGTGGTGTCTGTCTGCCGGAGACGGGGTCCTGGGAGGGACTGTGTTTGCTTCTGCAGCAGGCACCTGCTTTGTGCATCTGCTGGAAGTTCTAGTAGTGCAGCACAGCCGAGACACAGGTATAAGTGGGGGATGGTAACATGCAGAAAAAGTGAGATAGTAAAGGCAGGCCGGGCCAGATTCAAGGATGCCAAGAGCGTCTCATATAAACCTTGCATTGTTTCATTTATTGAGCACCTGCTATGTGGGGCTAGAGACACACGGCCCAGGCACTGACTTCCAGGAGCTTCCTTAGTCATCAAACAAAGCAGAGCCTGCCCTCCGGAGGTTCGTCTCAAGTGCCGCATCAGCAGGAATGAGGGAGCAGTGCCCAGGCCTGTGGGTGTTGGAGCAGGAGGCTCTTCCTAGAACCGTCAGAGCTTTGTCCATTCTTGTAACAAAGGCTGAGCATAAACCAGGCCCCTTGCAGGCACTGGGCAGTGAAGACAGACGTCCCTGCAATTGTAAGACAGAGGGAGGGAGGAAGAGGCTTTCCTTAGAGGAAGGATGTGGCACCCACTTGATACAAGGTGTGGACCCCTGCAGCAGGTCTGCATGCTGGCACGGTTGCTGAGGAAGCGGCGCACTTCTAGACGAAGCACTCTGCATGCCTCCCACCGCCGACCCGCCCAGCTCTGAGCAGGTGCACTTGTGGCCCTGGGGGAGGGGAGCAGCGGGAGATGACAGGAGAGGTAGGTGGAGGCCGGGCTCTGGAGGGCTTTGGGTGCTTCTTCCTTTCAGTATCGTTAGGGTGTTCGGGCTACAGAATCAGTCCACGTGTGTTGTCACATCAGACACTCCTGGGTTGGCGTTCCAGCTCCGCCACTGTCTTGTGACCTTGAACGAGGGGTGTGGCTTCTCTGGGCTTATTCTTCACTATGGCTCACGTTTCAGTGAGAGGCTCAGGTGGCCTCGAGTGTGAGTACCAGCTCTGCTTCCTCCTGGTGACCTTGGGCCTGAGAGTCACAGGTGTAATAAGAAGATAACAGTCCCTGCCGTGTGGGGTTGTTGGGAGGATTAGGTGTGAGTGTGGAGGGCTCAGCGTCGTGCCTGGGGCACACATGGGCCGATACACTGCCGCCTGTATGAGCATCCTTGTCCCACCTCAGGGCTGCCGGGAGGGTGAAGGCAGAGCTGGAGGGAAAAGTGCTCTGCCAAGTGAAAACCCCAACAAACGTTGCCACCTAATTTGCCAAAGAGTTGAATGTCTGGTCTTCATGAGCTGGAATGAGACCCCCCATTGTCCTGTAGGGGGGAGCAGCCACCTTGGGGGCCAGCAGGCGGGACGCACTCTCTCTGGGGGTCAGCTTAAGGAGGTGACCGGTTTGCAAACCAGCTGCACACACACTCCCTGGGCCATTAGCTTCATGTGGTCACCTTTCTCTGTCACCCTGGATAAGTCACCGCCTTCTCTGGCCAGCCTCCGAATCTGTTGAGCAAAGTACACGAGATCCTCACACCAGCAGCATCCACTTCAAGTGGGAACTGGTGAGAAACCATTTCGACCCCACCCCAAACCCTCGGAATCAGACTTTGCATTTTAACAAGATCCCCAGGTGATCTTGGAAGCATTTTACGAGAATCTCGGCCATCCTTGACCCAGAGAATGTTCTCCAGGGACCTGCCTGCTTCAGAGCCTGTGGCCTCAGGGCCAAGCAGGGAGGACGGCTGCCCTGGCTTTCGGGGCACAGCCTTATGCAGCCTCTGCAGGTCGTCATGATGCCCAGGAGTGATTCACTCAGCCCGACTTTTCATCGGAACTTAGGTGCAGGGGAAGCAGAGCAGGGACACAGAACCCGGATCAAGCAGCTGGTGGTAGTGGCAGTGGTGCGAGCCGTGCATGCACAATGCCTGGTGTCTTGTGTGACCTACGTCTATGGCCCTTTAAGATACAGACAAGACTGAAACCCCACCCCTGCTGCTCAGATGTCTACTGCCCTCCTCAAGGTTTCTGAGCATCCTTAGGTGGTCTTTCGGCCTCCCGGCACTGCCAGCTGGCTCTGAGCTCCTACTGCTGCTCGGTTAGCACTGGGTTTGGGCGCTCTTTCTTCCACATGTGCTCCCTGCTCAGGTGTGCATTTCAGCCCCTTCTCTTCAATTCCACCCTGACAGACGCAGGATTTCCCATGTGTGGCAGATACCCAGAAGACTTGGGTGAAGGGGGGATTTTTCTCACCACACACCAACCACGTGGATCTGGGTGTTAGACATGCCCGTAGCTCTTGGTCAGCCCTGATGGCCACGGGGCCCCGGAGCTCCTCTGCCACCCCTCCCCCTTCTCACTTCCTTGTTCATCTCTGATCCCCCAGAGACTCCTGAGAACCCTGATTCCCTTCACTCTACCCAGTAACCTACAACACATGCTCTCTGCCCCAGGCTCACCTCACATTCAAACCCAAGAAAAGTCTGGAAGCACGGAAAGATCCACCTTCCTGGGAAGGTGAGGGAGCTAGGAAAAACCTATGATGCTGAAACAAGCTTTGGCTGCAAAGAGCAGAAACCCAGGCAAGACAGTGGAAGGAAAGGGGGTGTATTGTTGGGACATGGGGTCTCTCAGGGAGCCAGACAGAAGCCACAGTGTTTGCTGCTGGTTCCCCCAAAACTGGGATCTAGAGGGTGGGCACCCTGAGGAACAGCTGTTCTCAGATTTGCTCAGGAGCTACGTGCTCTTCTCTCTCTCATCCTGCGTCTCTGCTTCTCCTCTCTCTACCAGCTGTCTGCCCAGCTCCTTCATACTTCCTGCTTCTTCCTAACATTGGCTCAGTCACAGTTCTCTATTCCCCTTGCCACATGACCTGTTCACCTGCAGTGGCCCTCACCAGCGACCTCTTTATGCTCCTGAAAGAAGGCATCCGATTGGCCCAGCCTCCCTTTTCCCATAGGGCCATAAGCCAATGGGTTGGCTACCCCTGGGTCAGGTGACCCCCTACTCTCACATGATAGAGCACATAGCCTCTCAGGCAGCAGGGCGTCAAAGGGCCGAGTCTCTCAGAAGCACTTACAGGCGGGACTGGCCCTACAGTTTTGTTTCCCAGCCGCCACTGTACCCCTCATGCATCCATTCCACATGCAGATAGAGAGCATATGCAAAGCAGGCACTGAAAGGATATTGGTGGAATGAGTAAAAATATCCAATAGCTCTGATTGGAGAGGGTCCAGCCTGAAAAGAGGCTTTGCCCTCTCAGATGGTGGAGAATTGCTGAAAAAACCAGACTTCAGGCCACTGCTGCTGACTATAGCAGAGGGTCTTGAACCTTTCCAGGCAAGTGTCTTTAGAACTGAAATTGACTAAAATTCCAAGAGACATTTCAACCCAATTCTTTCCAGCAATTAGAACTGTGGGAGCTTTGAGCAATCCCTGTGAACTTCTTGTGGGTTTAAAGTCCAAGAAGCAAGCCCCTTACAGTTCCCACCCCAGAGGCTGATGAGGGGGGTGGGTAGCCATGGGACAGAGTGGTTCGTTTGAGTGTGCTGTCTCTCTTCCCCCAGGTGGGGTCTTCTTTCTCTTGCCTGGGAGGAAGGAGGACCAGCGTGTGTTGCTGGTTGGGGTAGAGAGGTTCCTGGAGAGGCAGTGGCAGGGAGGGGAGAGCAGAGAGCAGTAGGGCTGTGAGAAGATGGGGCTCTGCACACAACACCCTGACCTGGACATCCAAACAGATGGATGGAGCCCAATGCATACAAAGTAGGGTAAAGAAAGAGTATTAATGAACTGGAAAATAGATCAGAAAAAAGTGATCCAGAATACCATGCAAAGAGACAAAGAGAGGTCAAAAGACATGGAAGATAGGCCGATATGGACTAATACACATCTAATCAGAGTTCCTAATAGAGAGAAAAGAGGGAATTGGGCAGTGCTGGGGAGTCCCCGTCATCATATGTAAATTTTACACACATATTCCATATGCTAGAGTCTGTTTCATGGGCATCTTTTCTTTTTCATCAATTATCTGCTCATTCCTAAGCAGACACTACATGGTTTTCTTTATTTTGTTTTAGCCTGTGTTTTGACCTTTTATTGGGGCCAGTCTCCACTCATTTCTTTTCTTTTGAAACTTTGTCTTCTTCTCAGCTGCTTGCCTTCTGAATATGAAGAATACTTTAAGAATAAGAGCTGGCCTGATGTAGCCCAGTGGTTCTCAGAGTGGTCCCCAGCAGCAGCAGCATCACCTGAGAAGGTGTTAGAAATGCACACTCTCAGGCCCCACCCCAGACCAACTGAATCAGAAACTCTGGAGGCAGGACCAAAACATCTAGGCTGTAACCAGCCCACCAGGGATTCTGATGCACGCTGAGATCTGAGAACCACTGGGGCAATAGAAAAGGTGTGGGATCTCCAGCCTGAAGGATCTCTCCAGCCTGAATCCTTGCTCTAACCCTTTTGGTGTATGGCCTCACCTCTCGCAACCTCTGTCCTCATCTGGAAAACTAGGAAGAGCAGTCTTACCTTACAGGGTTGTTGTGTTAGCTGACCTGTAGCAGGAACTTGTATTAGTGTCCTGGGGCTGCTGTAGCAAATTACCACAAACAGAAATTTATTCTTTCACAGTTTCAGAGGCCAGCAGTCTGAAATCAAGGTGTCGGCAGGGCCACACTCTCTTAGAGGCTCTAAGGGAGAACCTTCCCGGCTCTTCCAGCTTCTGGCGGCTTCAGTGGTTCCTTGGCTTGAGGCTGAGTCACTCCAGTCTCTGCCTCCCTCTTCACATGGTCCTCTCCTCCTACTTCCTGTTGTCTCTCCTCTGTGTGTCTCTTGTAAGGACACTAATCATTGGATTTGGGCCCACCCAGATAATCCGTGATGCTCTCATCTCAGGATCTTTAATGTAAAGGATTTGCAAAGACCCCTTTTCCACATAAGTCACATTCACGGGTTGCAGGGATTAGGTTACGGACGTATCTTATTGGGGGCCACCATTCCACCCACTACAGTGCTCAACAAATACCAGTTCTCCTCCTTAAGGTCCTAGGACTTCACTATTTGATTCATCTTGTTCAGGGGAAATGAGAGAATCAAAAGATGGCAGTGTGACTATTAACAACTGCAAAATGAACTTCAAAGTGTACTGGTAGAAGTATTAAAAGTTTGATTTTGTTCTATCTTAGAGACAAAATATTTTCCACTGCCATATATCCCCAGTGTTATACTTGAAATGAATGGGAGCGTTTGAGTTGGTCTCCAAATATTCGCATTAAGTATACATTTCCTGAACCCACAGCTGCATAATGAGGGCTCCATTTGTGTTTTGCCCAGGGTTCCCATCCTCTCTCCCTCTGCATATCATCAGCACTCCTCAGGTGAGGTTCATCCCTTCTTAGATTTCTCTACTGGATCAGGTGCCCACCTCTGCCCATGAAGTGGGGGCAGCCCCAGGGTTGCCTGACCACCCACGATGCAGAGCCTGTGAGTTCATGACCTTGAAAGCCCAGGGACCACTGAATCCTGAGTCCCTTGTGGAAGGGAGGAGTCCTTACTCCCTCTCCGACTGTCATGGTGCTGTCTGTGATGCTAAAGCCCCTCCTCCTCCTTCCAGCCTCTCTCTCATGACTCCTGGTCATCTCTCCTGCACTGCTGGCCCCTGAGGTGGACCCTCTACCTGGTCCCAGCATGTGCTCACCCTCCTCATTTGCATCCACAGAGCTGTCGACTCTGCCACTGGTCTTTGATTGGTGGCGTTAGAGACCTCCTCATCCCTAATTCTGCCTAACTGCGTATTATTCCAAATAATTCCAAATCTTGCATCCAGACTATTGTTGTGAACACAAAAGCCAAAAATTTTGATCTTCGTTTTCTGGCTGTGGTCCCCTTGGGGTGATGGAGGCCTTAGGTGAAACTCTCAAAGAGGCCCCATCAAGGATTAAAAATATATATAAAAGTGAGAGAGATCACATCTGGTGATATGTCACAGCATCTCCCCTGTACATGCCAACAATAGTATATAGAGAGAAAGAAGATGGGGCTGTGGTCTGGTCAATGAACTTTGCTCCCTGGTAATGTGATTGTCGGGCTAATAAAAACGTTTTAGTTTCCCATTGAGGTTTTTAAAACTACTGCACTGGAAATAGGTCTAGAAGGATGAACACCAAAAAGTTACACTTATTCTGTATTTTTTGAAAATAATTTTCCTACAGTGACTAGGTAGTATTTTATTTTACTTTTTTCCAAAAGATGCTGTCTGTTTTCTGGATTGGCAACTGTGGAGGCGACTATTAATTGTCCCCAAATTTTCACTCTTCCCTCCTGTTTTAAAAAATTTTTGCTGATTGTGGTAAAATATACATAACATAAAATTAACCATCTTAACCATTGTTATCCTCCTGGTTTTTGATCACAGAAGCTGCTGAGTTTTAGCTGGGCACATGGCTGCCCAGCCTCCCTTGGAGCTCCATGCAGTCTCAGCACTAAATTCTGGATAATTTAAGGTGAGGGGAATGATGTGTGCAACTTCTAGGTCATGTCCTTACAGAGAAAATTCTTGTGGTCCATGTCCTCTTTTGTCCTTCTTTTGGGCTGGAATGTCTGGATGAGAACGAGCTTCCACATGGAAGAAAACAACTCCTTGGGTATGGCAGAGCAATAACAGACTGGACTTGAGGGCTGGCCCCGTGGCTTAGTGGTTAAGTGTGCGCGCTCCGCTACTGGCGGCCCGGGTTCGGATCCCGGGCGCGCACTGACGCACCGCTTCTCCGGCCACGCTGAGGCCGCGTCCCACATGCAGCAACTAGAAGGATGTGCAGCTATGACATACAACTGTCTACTAGGGCTTTGGGGGAAAAATAAATAAATAAAATTAAAAAAAAAACAGACTGGACTTGTGAGCAACCTTTGGATCCAAAGCCACCTAGCTCCCAAACCGCTTAGGAACTTGGACTTTAACTTCTGAAATAAATAAATCTTCTACATTATTTGAGTCAATATGTCAGTATTTTGTGACTCTTTGTTATAGCAGCTCAGTATCTACATCCTAACTAATGCAACGGCCATCTCTAGGCTTCATCTCTCCCTCGCTTCGAGTCTCCTCATTCTTTCACTCTGCCTCTCTGTTCAGCCCCTTTGGGTTGACTGTTGCTTGGACGGTCTGTGGGTTTGACATTGACTTCTCCCAGGATCCTGCCTCTGAGCCCCCACCTCTCCAGGGGATCCATACACTATGGCCCATGAATGAGTGACCACTCCAGGTTTCTAAGACTCAGTTTCAAACATGCCCAGTGTAGCTCTGGTATCAGACAACCTCAAGGACCACCCCCCACCCCCATCTCTCTGCCTACCTGTTAATGCTCCCACTTCACAGGTGGAATAGATGGAAAGAAATGAGTGTAAAGGGGCCGTAGGGCCATGTCATGTGGGGAGGAGGAATTGGGACTAACTGCTAATATGCATGGGGTTTCTTTGAGGGTTGATAGAAATGTTCTGGAATCAGGTAGCGGTGATGCTTGCACAACATAGTGAATATAGTAAGAACCACTTTAAAATGGTGAATTTTATGTTATGTGATGTACATCACAATTTTTTAAAATGTTATTTAGAAAAAATGAAGCCATGGAGGGAGATAGGTAAAGAGGTTCATAGAGTGCCTCCTGAAAAGGGGCAGGGAGGGGGTGGAGGGGGACAGATGGAGGATGGACAGGGCAGAGGGGAGGAAGCCATGCCCGGGTGTCTTCCTGCAGAAAGCAAAGTGACATGTAACAAGTGTCATGCCTAGAGCTGCTGGTTCCTGGAGGTGAACCACATTTGGGGGCTCTGGAGGTCATCTTGGCACAGTCGGGAGGGGCTTCCAAGATCCTTTCCCTCTGAATGAGTCTATGATTACTCAGCTACAGAAAGGAACAAACTATTGATATATACAGCAACTTGGATGGATCCCAAGAGCATTATAATGAGGGAATCATACAGTATGTAAATCATACATACTGTATGATTTCGCTTATAAAACATTCTCAAAATGACAAATTGTAGACATGGAGACCAGATCAGTGGTTGCCAAGGCTTAGGGAGGTCATGGGAAGGTGTGACCCTAAAGTGTTAGCACCAGGGTGTTCCTCTGCGGTGACCACAGGACAGTCTGTATGTTGATTGTCGAGATGGTTCTTTGAGTCTGTACATGTGGTAAAATGTTGTAGGGCTGTCATAAAGACATAAAAATGAGTGTGCCAAAACTGGAGAAATCTGAGTAAGGTCTGTTGTGTAATTAGTTTTGCCAATGTCAATTTCCTGTTTTTTTAAAAATTAATTATTTATTTAGTATGTGTGTGTTTGTGTGTGTGTGAGGAAGATCAGCCCTGAGCTAACACCCATGCCAATCCTCCTCTTTTTGCTGAGGAAGACTGGCTGTGAGCTAACGTCCGTGCCCATCTTCCTCCACTTTATATGAGACGCTGCCACAGCATGGCCCAACAAGTGGTGTGTAGGTGCGCAGCTGGGATCCGCACCTGGGCCACCAGCAGCGGAGCGCATGCACTTAACTGCTATGCCGCAGGGCAGGCCCCACTTTCCTGGTTTTGATAACCGAGTATAGTTATGTTAGATGTCATCACTGGGGAAACTTAGGTGAAGTACACAGGACTTCTCTGTAGTATTTTTTTGCAACTGTACTATTTGATCTTGTGCGTCTATAATTATTTTTTTTAAAAAGTCTATGAATCAAGAGCTGAATGGTGGTGGTGATAGTCAGTGGGTAAAGGAAGCAAAGCATGGCCAACTTTATGATCTTGGGAGAACGTACATGAGGAATATAAAAACAGGAGCATACTGGTTGGTGCATTGAGAAAATGGAAGGAGATAAAGCAGACACCGAGATTGCTCAGAGCCTGACATACACAGTGAGTGCTCAGAAAACACTGATGCTTATCTATTGAGCACCTGCTGTTGGCCAAGCACAGTCCCTACCTTGTGTCCTCTCTGTAACACTGTCGGGTGTGTACTCTTCCAAGCAAGGAAACTGAGTCACACAGCAAAAGCTGGGGGCGGGGAATTCAAGCAGGGCTGCGTGATGCCAAATATTCCCCCAGGTCGTGGAAGAGAGGGAGGCCTGGATGAAGCAGAATTTTCGTCTGCAGCACTCTGTGACAGAAGCATCTCAGGGCAGCTTTTTGGACCCCTGGAGGAGGGGAGCTGTTTCAGGAGCATGTTGATACCTGGCGCCCATTACAGGCGGTCGTCATGGACCAGACCCAGATCCCTATGGTCGCCAGGGACTCAGGCCACCAGGTTCAACTCCGAGGACAGGTGAGATCTGGGCAACAAATTCTAGCGGTCTTTGAAGTTTTGTGATGCGTGTTGAGCCAACAGGGAGAATTTAGGGGGGAAAACTACATTTTTAGAATACTTGAGGGTTTTAAGGATTTCTCTTCCTCTGGGGAAATGGCATGATCCAGAAAACAAAATGAAACAAAAATCAGACCAGCCCCGCCTTCCCATTTTTTCGGCAAGTCATTTCACCCCATCTGAACCCTAGTTTCCTGTTTTGTGAAACAAGGATAATGAATGTTTTCATCATAGGGCCGTTGTTGTAACCTGTCTGAATATGTGTGTGAATGTGCTTTGCAGAATGTAAAGGACTCAGGTGCTGTTATTTTTTTCTCAACAGTTGGCCTTTTTAAGGGTGTATTTTTAAATTATTTTTGTGGTAATATATGTGTAAGGTAATGTTTACCATCTTAACCATTTTCAAGTGTACAGTACAGTGACATTAAATACATTCACAATGTTGTGCAACCCTCACCCCACCATCCATCTCCATAGCTCTTTTCATCTTTCCAAACTGAGACTCTGCACCCATTAAACACTAACTCCCCATTCCCACTCCCCACAGTCCCTGGCAACCACCATTCTACTTTCTGTCTCTATGAATTTGACTACTCTAGGCACCTTATATATTTGGAATCACGCAGTATTTGTCCTTTTGGTGACTGGTTTATTTCACTTAGTATAACGTCTTCAAGGGTCATCCATGTTGTAGCATATGTCAGATTTTCCTTCCTTCTTAATGCTGAATAATCTTCCGTTGTATATATATACCACATTTTTCTTATCCATTCATCCATTGGATGGACGCTTGGGTCGTTTCTACCTTTTGGCTGTTGTGAATAATCCTGCTATTAATGTGGGTGTACAAATGTTTCTTCAAGACACTGCTTTCAATTCCTTTGGGTATATGCCCATGGGTGGAGTTCCTGGATCATATTGTAATTGTACATTTAACTTTTTGGGGAACTGTCATACTGTTTTCCGTAGTGGCTGGATGCTATTATTTTTAAGGTCATACTTTAGCGCAACAGGGACGCAAGACACGAATCTCCTTGGTGTCCTGATGCGAGGGGGTTAGAGGTTGGTGGTGCCCCCTTGTAAAGTCCCCAGAGGTGTCCGGTGGTGTGGCTCTCACAGCCCGTCTTCCCCACCACGCACCACTCCTCATCCCTCCTGTTTCGGAATCTGCTGAACTTGAGGCTGCTTCCTCTGTCTGGGCTAAAGCTTACTTGTAACATCCTTAGTATTTAGCAGGGTGCCTTTCAACGTAAAATCATTAATCGAAATCAATTACTTAATTACTTGTTTTAAATTGGAATCCAAACTTTGTTAACTCTGAGAATGTGTCCACTTCTCTTAAACATTGTCTGTATAGGTTTCCTTGATATCCAAAAGTAGAGCGTTCGTATGAAAACTTTCATGAGCCAAAATGGCTTCAAGTGGGGTGTCCCCTGCCTCCGGGAAGTTTGCATTATGCCACATCGCTGGATTTTCACTTTTAACCAAAAAAGCAGTTACCATAAGAATGTATGTCTTTCATAAAAGCGAATGGCATAACATGAACTTTCCTAAAGCGGAGGATACCTGTACATTAAAATTAAACACGTATTTTTCTTGACTTCAACATGAAAATACTAAGATTATGGGTTTGATATTGTCATCTTTATACTTAGTTCTAAACCTTCCTGAAGTTGACAGTTCTTACTCTGTCAGGCCCCAATTTACCACCAGAAGAAAGACAAATAGGATTGTCCACTGGATGATGCTGGCAGCTTGACAATGAGTGGCCGAGACCAGTGGCTCCCCCTTCCGCGTCCCGTGAGGTCACCAGGTGCTGTCTGCATGGAGTGCAATTGCCCTGTGCTCTGCAGTCCTCAGATGCCTGTCTCATCTAGCCACTCTGATGACTTCAGAAGTCCCCATTGTCACATGCTCAGTTTGAAGCTCTCTACCCACTTCCACTGTCCCTATAAAAAGGGAAGAAAACAAGGAGGTGGGATCCCTGTTCTGGAACACACAACTTATCATGTGCAGCATGTCTGAGCCAAGCACACCTCCCCAGGGGAAGGAGAGACAGTGGGCGGGGCAGGGGCGGGTTGGGGTGGTGGCCCTGTGCCTCTGGCTGCTGACTCTTCTAGTCTCCACCAGGTGATGCTGGTGGCATCTGTCAGAGACCTTCCTAAGCAATTTTCAGGTCGCTTTCACATTGAGTGTGTACTGCCATAAGAGTGGGCTGAAAGTGCTTCTTGACCAAAGATTTTGGCCAAGACCCTAACTCTGGAGCTGTAGTCATCCTGGGTGACCTTTCTTGTGATAGTGGGGGTCACTAGTTTATAGTCACTAGGTCTTTAGGATCTCCAAATGGAGTGTCAGCTCCTGTTGCTGGAGTCAAAAGATGTCTAATTCTCACCCCAATGTGAGTCTCCATCCCCCATCCTGGATGTTCCACCATAAGATTGTGTTCAACGAATGAGACCACGAATGTCCATCTGGAGTCCATTCTCATTCTTAACAGAGGATCCTTGTGAGAACAGGGCCACAGCTCGTGTGGATATTTGAGTTTTGCATCTCACTGTGGTTTTGTTTGTCTGTCTTGCAAAGTCATGCTAGCGAAAGGGAGAGGAAATCAAGAGGCAGGGAGGTTACAGAAAAGATGACAAAAAATAACTTTAAGCAAGTGTCAAAGGTCAAACTTGGTTTGGGTCTTGGCTCCTCCCCTGAGTTGCTGGATGGAAGCCACGGCCTCTCCTCTCATCTCGGCTTCCTCATCTGCAAAATCAGATCATGTTCCTGGCCCACTTTACCGGGTGATTATAAGACCACACTGCAGTGTGTGATTCTTATGTCATAATACCCAGCAGTCTTCTGTCCCTCCTCTAAAGCTGGCGGGGAGGTGGCCATGATGCCCCATGGACATCTGTCTGGGAGGAAACAGGCCCCGATGGAAGGGTCAGGTTGGCCTCTGTGGTGTGGGCCCCTCCCAGTCCCTTCGGCCGGGGGCAAAGCAGGAAAGTCCAACAGCAGTCCAGCTGCACGACGTATACGTGTGGGGCCTTTTCCTCTCAATTTCTTTATCTGTAAAATGGAGTAGATAACTCCAAGAGCTGATGTGAGAATGAAATAACAAACACGTGGAAGGTGCCAGCACAGTGTTGGCTCACACTCAGCCCTCCACCGATGGTGGCTGCTCTGCTCAGGGCCCAAGCAAGAAACAGGACTCGCTCTCTGTTTTCAGACTTTTCTGAGTTGCCGTGACACTGGCCTTCCTATGAAAATCTTCCATTTGGAGAGAGACTGATATACCATCAGGAGAAATATGCCAGCGTAGAAAACAGCAGCGCTCTCTCACCTCCCTCCCACGAAGTTCTGCATCCATCCCAACGGCATCGACAACCAAGGATGGGCCTCCTTGGGCAGGTCACCAGGACCGAAAGGCACTGGTGGTGTCCCTGCCATCACGGACAAGTCTAGAGAGAGACCTGAGGAAAAGGGTGGGGGAGACACAGACACAGTGGCTGAGCAGTGGGCTTATGCCCCTCCCTCACGTACCATGGGATCAGAGCAGGGGACAGTGGACTCTGCCAGGGAGGATGCTGAAGGGCCTCTCAGAAGAGGAAGCAGCCAGCCCTGGCAGTCTAGTGGCTAAGATTTGGTGCCAACTGCTGTGGCCCGGGTTCGTTTCCCGTCAGGAAACCCCCACACCCGTCTGTCGGTTGTCAGTGTGGTGGTTGCTTGTTGCTGTGATGCTGAAAGCTATGGCATTGGAATTTCAATTAAGAGCAGGGTCACCCATGGTGGACAGGTTTCAGTGAGCGTTCCAGACTAGGCAGACCAGGAAGAAGGACCTGACCATCCACTTCTGAAAAAATTGGCCACGACAACCCTATGAACAGCAGCAGAGCATCATCTGATATAGTACCTATAATGGGAAGATGGAGCAAAAAGACCGGGCAGGGTTCTGCTCTGCTACACACAGCAGGTCACTAGGAGTCAGGATCCACTTGAAGGCACTAACAACAACCAAAGAAGCAGGTCCCTGTAGCAGAAGGACCCAAGTAAGCCAAGTCTAGGAGCCACATGGACATGGCATTCAACAGCACCAATACCACAAGTACACATGAGCCTCTGGTGTGCGCCAGTTGCTGGTGACACAGAGGTGCACAAGGCAGGCATTGTGGGGAGTGTGGGAGGGACAAGTGAAGAGGGGACTGGGACAAGCCCACTGGTAGGGGGAGCAATTTGCTGAGGGTCCCACAGTCTGCCATGGCAGGTCTTCCTTCCAGAAGCCCGAGGCAGGAGGGCTGAGCCAAGAAGGACCTGGAATGTCAGGTCTGGGGTTGCTCCTCTAAGGGGGTCAACAGGGAGGGTGGGACTAGCAGGGCGGTGCCAGGCAGTATGTTTGATCATGAGCTGCTCAGAGGAGTGGCTTTCACTTTCCATGGGTCCCCAAGTATATCTGAGCCCGGACACGCGTCTGGTTATTGCACAGCCACACAACTGATGACTGGATCTGCACAGCTGAGAAGAACTGGATCTTGTTCACACTCAGCCAGAGGAGGACTCCTTGGTAAGCTGGGGAGGGTAGGACCACCCAACCATCTCCCCATCCTCACAACAACTCTCTAAGAGAAGGATTACTGTCATCATTTTATAGAGGAGAGAAAATCAAAGCACAGAAATGTTGGGTCATGGGCCCAAGGTCAGAGGTTAAGCAGTGGCAGAGCCCAGATTTGCACCCAGGTGTGTCTGACTGCTTTTCCCTCCCACTGTTCCCCTAAACAGTGGAGAGGGAGGGGAAACTGCTCAGATGAGTTCACAAATCTCCCCCTGCCTCAGCTCAGGTTCTGGAGTCCCTGAGACATGAGCAGGTGACCCCAGAAAGAGGTGGATGTTGGGGGTGCTCGTCCCTTTGGGAAATTTGGAGGAAGCAGAGGAGGTGGAGGAGGGCAGGTGAGTCGGAGCCTCTCGTGCTTGTGGCCTGGCCGCCCTGAGCTGCCCCCAGAGTGCTGCTGCTGAGGCTGAGGGGGCCGAGGATTATGAGATACGGGGGATCAGGGTTGTTTCACCCGCCCCCGTCTCTGAGTGCCTGCTCAGTGCCAGGGCCTGTGGGGAAACTGAGGCCTTGAGAGGGAAGTATCTTCCCCAGAATCCCATGACGGAGGCCAAGCAGGGAGATGGCAGGGCTTTGCCTCTCCTCTGCCTGGCCCTCTGCTCAGGACTGGGGGGTGGTGGAGAAGTAAGAGGGGGTCCTGTGTGTCCTGAAGCAGAAAGACGGCCCAGATGTGGGGAGTGAGAGGGGCACGTTGCAGAATATCTGCAGTTTTGTAATCTTAAAAAAAAAGCCAAACTGCAGAAGTGTGAGTATAACTGTAGAGTGTGAGCCTAGATCTCTGTGTCTATACAGGCAGATTCAAACCTGGAAAATTTTGAACTATTAAAATCACATTTCACCCCTTAAATACCAGCGTTGGAAAGCCTGGTGTTGACCTTCACTCTGCCCACCAAGAGCTGTGTGACGCTGAACAAGTCACTTCCCTAGGAATGATTTGTTCATGTCTCTTATCCTTATTTTAAAAGTTGGCTTCAGTCTTTTCGTGTTGATTTGCAGGATCTCTTGTGTATTGCGGATCGTCTCCTTTCGTCTGCTGTAAGTATTGCAAATAGTGTCTCCTGGTCTCTGTATTCTGACTTGGTTTATGGTGCCCTTGCAATCTTTAGTTTGTTTTTTTTTTAAAGCTTGAGTGCATGGTTGTGTATCCTAGTTGTTAGTTTAGGTCTCTATGTGAGTCGATGCCACAGTATGAGGTCAGAAGTGTGGTGTGTTTCCATGACCTGGAAACGAACCTGGGCCACGGCGGTGAGAGCACCAAATCTTAACCACCAAACCACTAGGGCTGCCTCATGCAATTTTTCATTTTTAAGAGTCAAATAGATCAAACCTTCCCATTATGGCTTCTGGGACTTGTGTCTTAATTAGAAAGGTTTCCTCAACTCAACTTTAACATTTCTCCCAGTGCGTTTGTAGTTTTTCTTTCTGGTTTATATTTAGATTCTTTTGGGATTTATTTACTTATTTTTTGGTAGAAGCTTTTTGTTTCTTCTCTGTCGCCTACCACTCCCCCTCCCCCCACCCCAGACCCTCCCCCTTCCTTCTCCTTCTCCTTCTTCTTCTTCTTCTTCTTCTTTCTCTTCCCCTTCCCCTTCCCCTTCCCCTCCTCCTCCAGCTCATTTTTAATTCAGGACGTAGTTAATGGGTACCTATTGCACTGACAAAGAAACAAGACTTTTTTGTGCCTTCAAAGGATCCCCCAGTGCAGTAAGGAAATGACCCCCCACCATGTCCCCCCAAAGCTCCTGCAGCAGCTAGTGAACAAGGGTGGGAGGAGTCTGCAGGGAGCTGGGCGGGATGTCCAGACCCTGGCCCGGCCCCCTGGGGGAGGAGAGGCTTTGGACTATCCTGCTCAAGGCTTGGGCATGATTCAGATTGTAGCTGGGACCCCTGTTTTTCTGCAGTTCTCTCTTCCTCTTTCTCCTCATGTAAAAATGTTATGGCTGGAGTAGGAGCCATGGAGAAATATATGGAAACTCTCAGAAATCTGATAGAACTGTCGAAAGTACATTAAATTAGGGAGGTAATTGCGTGAAATCTAGGTCATAGTCTTGTTTGTTCTCAGCCAGAAAGAGCTTTTCATCAAGATAAACAAGAAAAACAAATGGAACTACTCAACTGCAAGTGAAATTGGGGTGGTGCTGTGTCGAAGAGAGGCTGGTTGTTTTTTGTCCTAGTAATGGCGCCCACCTCAGATTTTAGCCAGGCTATGCCTGGGAGGTGGAGGGAACCCCAAGAGGCCCTGGGACAAGAGGTGCTGCAAGAATAGACAGGGCCCCTGCTGGGGTGCTCAGAGGCCAATGGAGGAGACAGACAACTGGAGAACCTTAACATAAATAGAACTACAACCAGCAAAGTGGAATATTCCAGGGGAGCCTGGAGAGTCACTGGGGGAGCCAACAGGAGGCGGTAGCTTTGGAGCTGGGCCTCTAAGGACAGGTCAACTCTCACCTGATGAGGAAGGTGGGGAAGGCACGCCAGCGGGAGGGAGCAGCCTGAGCAGAGCGCTGGAGGCTGGGTGTAATCAGAGGCGGAAGCTGGGAGTCCTCGAGGTGCCTGGACCAAGGCAATGTGGAGGCAGGGAGTGGGGAGGAAGACAGGAGTTCAGGGCAGTCAGCCAGGCCCCCCTGACTGCTCTGGGCTTAGGAATTTGACCTTGATGCTGTCTTAACCCCTCCTTTCATTTCCCTGCAGCCACTTAGAGGAGATGCTCTGGTGAGAATCTCTGTCCTGCTGTGTCCTGAACACTTAGCAGAGCTGTTGGGGATGGAGGGCTCCCTGTCTGGGCCATGCATTTGGGCAGGGGTAGGCTTCCTCCAGGGTCCTCCCTTCTCCCACCAACAGCCTTTCTGGGAATTGAACAGTCAGCAGCTACCAAGGAAGACACTCTGTGTACTGATCGAGCAGGAGGGAGCAGTGTCAGCATCTACACCCAGCTGAGGCCCAAGACAAGGGTGAGGGCCAGGCCAAGAATGGCAGGGAAGGATGGGAAGGATGAGATGGAGGGTGCAGACCCATTTACAAATGTTTGGTGTCCTCCAGGATCCAGCTCTTTCTGCCTGCACACTCTTCCTTTGTCTCTCTGTGTCAGCTCTTGGTCCTAGTGTTTCAGGATTTCCATTGGCTGCCCTGGCTGCCGGGGTCAGGCAGGATTCGAAGGAGGAGAAGGAGGAAGGGGGTCACCTAGCTCTCCTCTCACACCTTCCCTTATAGCTGGAAGCCCCCAAGACCCTCTCAGCTGACTTCCCCTGTGTCTTGCTGGCCAGAACTGGGTCATACAATCACCCCTCGCTGCAGAAGGGCCCAGAAAACACATACTTGATGTTGAGGCACAAAGATGAGAGGCAGCCAAGTCAAGTGGGAGGCCAGAGACTTTGGAGGAGGGTGGAATTGCGTTGGGTCTGGGGCAGAAAAGCATCAAAGGCCATGGGAACCACTGTGATGTTAAGATAGATTCTGAGAGGAAAGATCAGCAGCCAGAAATGGCTGAGTGCTATGGAATGACCTAGCACAGTGGCTTGGAAAGAGAAAGGAACCTGCTTGAGGCAGTCCCCACCCTCGCTGGGCCTGCCTTGGTTACCTGACAGCTGCCTCTGTTTATTCTTTCCTCGTCACGCGACAGAAGCAGTAGACATCCGCATCCATCCTGTCAGTGCCCTCCAGCCTTAGGCCACCAGGGACACTCCTGTAGTGAACAAGTTGGGTTTATTACGCTTATAGAGGAAGACCCATGGGCATCTCAGTAGGCGGGTGTTAGAAAGTACCGATTCCAGGATTTGGGCTTTTGTTGGGTGATTTGGGGGAGGCTCTGAGGAAACAGGGCCAGCTCTAGATTGGGTGCTGCAGAAAGTGGGGGCAATTCTATCAGTGAGTGTCTCAATAATCTTATCTACAGAGTTGGGAGACCAGCATGAGGATAAAGCTATAATTGGTAAAGAAGAAATGGTCATTCTTTTCAACCAAGGGAGGGTGTGTTTTGTGTCTTGTGCGTGGCACAGAGACCTTGTTTTGTCTCTGCGTAGACACAATTATGAAGTGGCCTTGCTCTGTCTCATGTTCTCATGATCTCAGAGTGGTCCTGTCTGAGGCTGGTGTCTGTGAGATTATTGATGGGCAATAGTGATACCGACCAAGTGGGCTCACCTCCTGGTGAGTTAAATAAGACTCTACACCAGTGGAAGTTGTCTCACAAAGTAAAGTGTATTTGCAGCAAATAGGAGGCCTTGAGGAATCATTTCCAAAGTCATGGCATCCTTGAACAAAGAGAAGCAGGAACTTTTATTTCGGTTGGGGATAGAATATTCAAAAGGGAGAGGTGTGTACACTGCAGATTATGGTAATGAGGCTTAATCTCCTCCTGAAGAGATCTTCGCATTAAAAATAAGGCAAGGTCATGTGCATAGCTCTTGTAGGTAGCCTTGGTTAGATACAGGGTGGTTGCTGGTTGTGTCTGCTTACCATAAAAAAAAAACTTGGAAAAACAGTTAAGTGCTTCCAAACCCACCCTTGAGTTCCTTGGGGCAGTAGTTGGTGACAATAGGAGAATCCATCGCCTAGTTGTGAGTGCCAGGTCAGCTTCCGGATGTCAGGGGCTCTTCTTTTGTTCTTTCTCAGTCCCTTATAGACTGTCACATAACTTAATAGAAGGAAAATGTCCGTATATATTAAGACTTCCTTTCTTATTAAAATCAAATAACAACTAAACATTCCTCATTATACTAGTTCCTCTTTGCATTACAGCTTCATTTTTTAACCTTTATATCTACGTTTTTTGTATTCTTTGTCTCAACTCTTCTCATTTGCGTATTATTATGAACTCATGGCCTTTCATAGACTCAATTTGGCCCAATTAAACATGATCATATAATCATTATCAATTATTATTATGATTCTATATATTTTTTTAGGACTTACCAGTGGGTGCTCCTTTGAGCCCTGCTCTAAACATCTTTGAAAGCATCCTTGTCTTTGGAGTAGCGGATATTACAGACCCATGGAATCCAGCTCCCCTCCAAGGAATCTTGCTTCCTTGAGTGGAGAAAAGTCCATGGGTGCATATGTGAGTGGGCAAGGTGTTGTTAGAAAATATATCTGTTTAAGGTTAGAGTTCACTCTGATTATTCCAGTTTAACATATGTCATCATCCCTACTTTCCTTAGAGAACTTAGTGTCATCAACCACTGAGGTTTCTCCTACACTGACAGTTGTCGCCCCAGGAGTCAGGCTTATTTCTTACTGGCACTGGATCCAACTGCTTCCCTCATCTTTAAGTTGGTTGTGCCAGAAACCAATTCATTATTGGGTTTAGCAGTTACTAACTACTATAAAGTGACTTCTGCTTTCTTAAAATTAAAAACAATCAATGTAATAAGTACAGATGGTTAAAACAAATCAAGTAGTACAGAGAGCTCTGCTCACCCTCATCCCAATTAAAAGCAATTGCTTTTGATTTTTAGCTTCTTCTTTTGGTAGTTAATCAGTATCTTTAAATAATATTATTATATTGGGAGATGGAATAGTGTGAGAGTGTGTGCTCCGGAGACAAGATGACTGGGCTTGAATTCTGGCTCTGGCATTAGCTTGGTGCTTTCGGTAAACTACTTAACCTCTCTGAGCTTCAGTTTGCTTTCTTACAGAGTCGTTGTCAGAACTAAAAATGAGTTAAGGCAAACCAAGCATTCAGACGGGTGCCTGGTGCAAAGCATGGGGTTGTCAATCACAATGGCTAACAAATATTAGCTATTGCGTTTTTCTTCTTTTTTTTCAATTTTTAAAATTTGATATTGTTAATTTGCTTCCTACCAGGGTAGATAAGGATTACACTTATTTTTATGCTCTTTCTTCTACCTCCTCTCCACCCTCTCCTAATATCAGTTTATCACTAATTTTATATCCTCTATTAGAAACTCTTATAGTTGTAAGTAATTCACTTACACCTTTATTTCTCATGCCCTCAACTGCAACCGTATTTCTTGACTCCTCACTTTGTAAAATGAGGATATTAATCCTCCTTCTCCTCCCTCAGTGCTTCACCTCCCAACTTCTACCATTGTACTTGAATTTATATATTGATTGGCAACAAGTATATTTAATTCTCATATTTAAATGCTCTATTTTGTTCTAAAAGTTAAAAATCAAACAAGAGTGTTTACATTTTTGTGATATTTTAAATATTGTTTACTGTAGAGCTAACCTGAACAATACAGTTGCGATGTTTTCTTGCACAGCTTTAGTTTTTCCTGATGTTTCTAATTGCCTTTGTGTTTACTCCTGTCACTGTTTGCCTTCAACATTTTCTCAATTTCTTTCAAACTGTACAACTTGTGAGGTATTACATCAAGTCCCCTTTCCCTACAGAACTCTCCACTTATTCCATTTTGGACTGGTTGCTCGCTAGGCCTGCTGCATGCCTAGCTGTAATGCTCAGATTCCTTTCTTTTTGGGTTGATTTTCCTAATTCCTTGATCCTACATGTTTCTCTCTCTCAGTTAGCCTCCACCCTACCCTATAAACACACATATACACTTTTTTTTTTTTTTTGCTACAATTCATTCTAAAGTAACTTTCTAACTAATGATTGTGGTTGGTAACTTTTCTATTCCCCATTTAGCTCCATTTCTTCTGTCATCTTTTTGTTTCATGTTCTGGAAGCCTTCCTTGACTTTCTTTACCAACTTTTCTTTAGAGTTCTTTATTTTGTCATTTTGTCAACCACCTTTTAATTCCCAAGGTCTCTTTTTTCGTTCTATAATATTTCCCCCTTTCAGTGCATCTTGTTCTCATTTTATGAATAAAATACCTTTCTAATCTCCCTAAGGACATGGGTTCAAGTTTTAACTAATTATTTCCTATTTTGAAAATTATCCATTTCTTTTGGTGTCATTTTTTGTTTATCCTAGTCACTCTCTTCCACGTTGTTGTCTTTCTCGTATATCTGATCCTAGATTGCCCAATCACACTTAAGAGAGAGGAAGGTTGATGGCAGGTTTCCCTGTAGAGTGATTAGATGAGGACCCGTAAACCCTGAAATACAGACATGTTTTTTCTGGAGTCTCTCAATTCTGATTTTTTCTTCTCTGGTGTAGACCTAATGCTGCTGTAAATATACGATGGGATGTGAGGTGGGTGAACTTATCCTCTGCTTTCTCCCTCAGCCTCCCTCTCATCCTCAGTCTCCCTCTCTGAGGCTCTACCTGGCAGACCATTCTTCTTGCCTACATGCCCTCTCTCTGTTTCTCTGATAGCAGCTCCCTCCTCTCCTCTTTATTCAGCTATCACTCCTCCATCCAGTTTGTCTTCAAACATCTGTTGAGTCTCTTGTCTCCTGTTGACCCCTTTCCCATTTCTCATTGGCAGCAGAGTGAGGAGAGGCAGTGTCTGGGTTCTTGAGTCCTGGAGGTGGATTTGAACCTCGACTCCAGTCTACCACGAACAAGATTTCTGAACTTGGCCAAGTCACATAACATCTGTGCTTCAGTTTCCTTATCTGTTAATTGGGATACAAATTGTACACACCTCAACAGTTATTAGAAGAATACAAATTATTATTTGTAAAGTCTTAGAGCAATTCCTGGTGCAGAGCAAATACCACAATGTAAGCCATTCTTGTCATTAGCTATTATTACCTTTGCTATCATTTCAGTCTGGTCTTAGAGGGGCTAGTTGATAAATGCTCTTTTGCCTTCTTACAATAGTATCTAAACGTAATCAACATTTGCTTTCTTTCTTCATATCCCAAAGCAAGATAATCACAAGCAGAACTGAAAGAAATTCTCTCTATATAAATATCTATTTTTTTAAAAGACCACTAAGAACTGGTAAGACTGAAAGGATGGACAACCTCATATACTGTTAGTGTGCATTGGTATAATTTGTTTGCAAACAGTGGGGTTCCAGGTATGAAGAAATGTTTATATGTTGATGCCCTCTGACCCAGTCATTCTACTTCTAGAAATACCTTAAGGAAACAAACTCAAATGCAGGCAAAGTTTTATGAGAGGAGATCGTTCTTTGAACTATTATTTACACAGCGAATTAGAAGCAACCTAAGGTCTCCAACTAAGGAGGACAGCAGACAGGCCTGGGCACCATCAGGAGGGCTCACAGTCCACAGCAGGGCTGCAGGGACGGGGCCAGGGCCCAGGAGGACTCCAGGACCTTATGGGGTGAAGGATCTTGCAGAAGCAAGGAGGCTACAGGCTTTGGAAAGTTGCAGAACCAGGAAATTTATCAAGACAGAGACTGGTGCACAGGGTGCAAGCCTTCGTTTTGGAATGAGATGGGTTATTTACAATACCTATGAGTAAGTATTTTTGTCTATTAAATGGAATAGAGCATAGTTGTCATGAATGTGGGATTAAGATCAGAAAGACTTGGGTTCAGCCCTGGCTCTAGCACTACTGTGAAAACCTGGGCTAACCTGAGTTGAGGTGAAAACCTAAACTCTGTGATGGTTTCATCCACTTTAAAATGGGAGCCACAGTAGCACTCCCCTCATGGAGTGTGCACGAGTATTCAATGAGGGAATACATGAGGAGCACTGCACATCATGGGCACTCGATCAATATTAGCTATTATCAGTTAGTAAGCACAAATGTTCCCAAGCTCAAGTAATTTCGAGAACATTCCTTTCCATCTTTTCTTCTGTGTTTGGTTTATTGCTTCTATAACTTCTCAGACGGCTGTCTCCTTGTCTGATTATCTTCTCCTTGTGCCCCCAAAGGACAGCAGGACTCTGACTTGTCTCGGGAAAGGGCTGAAGTGAGGTGAGTAACTTTCCTTTAATAGCAGCCTGCAGAGCCAGGAGACAGAGAAACACATTGGGTTAAGTCCATTTTGGAATTTGTGGTCATCCCAGAAGGAACTGCTGGAGACCTGGCCCCTTGCAGCTCCATCTTGCCACAGTAGGCTCACATTGGACCCCACATTTTGTTTTCTCTCTCCCAAGGGTGAAGCAACACCTCCTCCCAGCCTGGATGCAGATGGGCGAGCCATCAGGGAAAATTCTAGGATCCTGCTGCTGACACCATAACCTCAGATATCCGCAGGGTCAGCCCAGGTACTCAACTTCCTCTTCTCTGCTGGTTTCTACTCATGACCTAGAATTGAGGTTGTCGCCTCCAGGTTGAGTTAACCCACAGGAGAATCAAGATGGGGATTCATGAGCGTCCTTGAGCCCCTCCAGGGGGACTTTCCCCTGGGGGTCGTGGAGGTCTCCTTCCAGGTCTTCTCCTCAGGGTGCATGACCCAGGTGCCCACTTTGTCCCTCCCATGCTGTCCATCAAATGACTCAGAGTGACACAAAGACAGCCCACAGGCTGTGGGGACAGCAGAGGGGGGAGGAGAGATGGGGTCCTGAGTGGGGACGGGGAGAGGAGGTGACCAGCAACCCTGGAGGCTTCTCCTGCCTTCCCGCCATGGCCAGCCTCTCGCCCCACTCCAGCCGACCTTGGGGTGCTACCAAGGGTGGCTGTTCCCTCTGGCTTACCCTGCTGACTCTCACCAACTGATTTGTGAGGGACAATGGACCACTGAACTGGACCCCAGTCTGGCCTTTGCCAACTCCCATCTGTGTGAGCTGGTGTGCCTTACCTAACCTCATCTGTTAAATGAAAATATTTCCTTGTGTTGTTATGAGGATTAAATATAATGTGTGTACGTGGCCTGGGCCAGTGCCTGACACACAGTCGGGCCTCACAAAGGGTTGTTGCTGTCCCGTGTTCCTGGAACCTCTTAGTTCAGGGTAGAAACCTACCCCCTCTGCCAGCAACACCTCCCCTTGTAGCGGTGTCAGGGCGCCTGCCCTTCGCTCCCAATTATAAGCACCTGCTTACCAGATGTGACTGCCTTGGGCAGGTACTGATTATATTGATCTCTAATACCCCTGCAGAGACCCAGCTCTCAGTTATTCCACACACGGCTTTTCCTCTGTGTGTGCAGAGAGAGAGAGAGAGAGATCTCTGGTGTCTCCTCCTCTTCTCATAGGGACACCTGTCTTATCAGATTAAAGCCCCACACCTATGACCTCGTTTCACCTTAATCACCTCCTTAAAGGCCCTATCTTCAAATACAGTTATGTTGCGGGGATCCAGGCTTCAACGCATGAATTTTGGGAGGACACAGTTCAGTCCATAAGACCAGGTGACTCCATCAAAAGTACCCCAAGTGACAGCTGCTCATGAGAATAGCATTAAGCCACCTTATGCACAATACCATTTATGCTCTACCACAATTTCTTCTAATCTTATTCTTTATTCCTTAGAAAAACGAAATCTAGAGAGCTCAAGCTTTATTGAGGATACAGTTTGGTATTTCTGGAACACAGTGAGCAATGAGGAACTTCAGCTCCTGCTGACTGATGATGAGGCCTGGGAGACATTTGTGGCTGAGGCTGATTTGTCCAGGTAACCTCCATGGGGTGCCCCAGGAATGTCACCCAGATCTCCCCCCAGGGCTAGTTTCCTTCTGGCAGGCACACCTCCTCCAGGCAGTCTCCTGTAGTTGAGGTTGAGTATGTCCCTTCTCCACAATCCATGGGGAATAGTTCTTCCATGTCATTTGCTGGCAGTGAATGCCCCCCCGGTTGAGAAGAGATAAAATCTGCAGGGGGCAGGTTATGTGATCTTGAGCAGGTTACTTAACTACTCTCTGCTTTAGTTTCTTCATCTGTTCAATTTGATTGTGAGGAAAATAAGATAATGCGTGTAAAGTGCTTAGCATAATGGCTGACACACAGTAGGTGCTCAATTAATGTTAACTTTTAAAAAGATTGCTGAGAAGAGACAGGGGCCAAGGGTCTTCTTCCTGGAGATGAGAGCCAAGCAGGGCTTCCTTTGCCTCAGAAAAATCCTGAGACAATGAGTTTGTGTCCCTGAGGATTCTGGCTCGAGCCCTTTCTCTCCCTATCTAAGGAACTGTACAAACACTTCAGGATCCTGCTGGCCCATAAGGCGGGGAGGCTGGAGTGGAGGTGGACTGAGCTGGATTGGATCCTGACTCTCTCTCTGCCCAGCTCTGGGGCTCTGGACTTACGTCTTGGTGTCTCAGATTTGTCGTCTGTTCAGTGGGAGCAACAATTCAATCTGATAGAATTGTGTTGAAGGCCTCAGAGTGAACTCCAGGGTCAAAGGTGGGGGACCAAGTGCAGTTATCCTGTCCAAAGGCCCAGGGTGGCCTGGACCAGGGTCAGAGCTGGGGGTCAGCGTGGAACCCAGGTGGGATCAGGTTGGAGAACTAGTAGGAAGGCTTAGGCAGCAAGGCGGGACTAGAGTGAGGTGATTGAGGTGCCTGGGGCACAAACTCAAGGAGGCCATGGACGTAGCAGGGGTCCCGTGAGTGGGAGAGGGGACATTTGTTCCCTCCTTGATGTGATCCCCTCACTGCTGGGCACAGAGGGCCATGGGTGATTGTTTCCTCCACACTCTACCTGGGAGCTGGGAGGTTCTCAGCTGCCACTTGGAACTCTCTTCTACTTCATATAGAGCAGCCCCTGACAGTGTGAAGGCAGTGTGGCTTAGTGACAACTCCCAACGTTGGAATGGGTGGCTGCCAATTTTTTGTAATTTGAGGGACTCTGAGGAGACTCACAAGTCCCCACCAAGGAGAAAAGGTTTTTCTCTGCTAGTTTGTCCAAATGCAGGTCTTTTCAGGTTTAATGAGTCACACAGATGGTTCTTAAAGTCTCTTGAGTCTTTAAGAGATTCCATGAAGTTGCACATGGCCTTGGTGTGCATGCACGTGAAGCTGTCACCAGCTAAGGTGTGAGCGAGGCTGGTGACACCTGAGAGGGTGGGGTCCTGGATGGTGGGTCAGGGAGGGGCCTGGAGAGTCTGAGGGAAACCAAGGTTTACAGCAGATCTCCTGCTTCCCACTCGATTGGGGCAGTGGCTGGACCCAGCGACCTTGGCTGAGAGGGTCAAAGGGCATCACGCTTGGAAAAGAGTAGATGCCAGGCAAAATTATCAGTAAGGCCCTTTCTAGCTCTGAGTTTTTAGAGTTTTCTTAATTCTAAGTAGGCAGAGTTAGCCAAACTGAAAGTTTGAAGGCACAGTCCCCAAGACGGCCCTTAGTTTTGAGACCTACTGCAAATTTCGGGGCTTCCAAAAACCACCCTCAGAATTGAAAATTCCCTAGAAGGACTCACAGAGCTCACTGAAAGCTCCTATACTCACATTACACTTTATTACAGGGGAGGGACACAGGTTACAGTCAGCCAAAGGGAGAGAGGCATAGAGCAGAGTCTGGGACAGTTTCACACTTGGAGCTCCATTGTCCTCAGGACACACGACTCTCCTGTATTCAGTATGTGACAGTGTGCATGGAGCATTGCCAGCCAGGGAAGCTCACTCTGTTAAAGAAAACATGTTATCCCGATGTTTGTTAAAATGGTAAGGAAGACTTTCCTCAGGACTGTTGCAGTAGATGTCAAGACTATTGCAATAAAGGAGAGAGAGAATGGGCTCAACTCTGAATTCAGCAGAGATGCTTGGAGATTTATAGCCAATGAGCAGAATGAGTGGGTTGATGGATGGGAAATTACTAAGAGGAGACATCAAGGGTAGGGGTATTCTTGGTAAAGGCAGGTCAAGGAGTTACACGTCAAAGGTAAGAGGTGAGGAATGTGATCAGATATCAAAGGTGATCACATGTCAAGACCTGGGAGATTCTTGCTAAACTGACTTAGCAGAACTCTTGCTAATCCTGGGTGACACAGCCTGGCAAGGACAGGATATGGATGGCCAAGGTGAGGCCTAGTTGAGAAAAGGGCTCAGAAGAGCCTGACTAAAATTTGGTCATGAAGAGGGTCTTTGTTGACCCGAGACTCAGTGTACAGAGTTTATATTGGGACTCAATCACATGCTACCTGCATGGCTGACCTCTAGCCTCCAGCCCATCTTGGAGGTCAAACTAATACCTTTAGTTTCCAGCTCCTCCAGAGGTCAGAACCACATGACCCAAAGCCCCCATCATACATCTTGTCAGAATGTCCAGTGGCCAAAGGCCCAGAGCATCTTAATATGACTTTTATTTATTTATTCCCTGACTAAATAAGTATTATGGAGCATCTACAATGTACAAAACATGTTTTTAATGTTGAAAGAAAAATTCTTTATATTTGTAAAATTCTTTTTCATTTGATTTATAGTAAAAGCTCTGTGATTTATGCAGGAGAGGTCTTATCAAGCCCATTTTACAGATAAGCCAACTGCCTTTCTTAATCACTTGACCTTCATTCTTACAGGGATGAGGCAGATACACTACATGAAGGTCTGAACACAGACCAACTGAATTGGAAGTTTTTGAAAGAGTTTCCTCAGGTGAAATGGGAGCTTGAGGAGAGCATAGGAAAGCTCCAAGTGCTTGCAGACAAGATTGACAAGGTACAGGGACTGCACCATCTCCAACGTGATGGCCAGCTCCACTGGTGCTGTGTCTGGCATCCTGAGCATCCTTGGCCTGGCTCTGGCACCCGTGACAGCAGGGGTCAGTCTGGCACTCTCAGCAACTGGGATAGGGCTGGGAGCAGAAGCTGCTGTGACCAGTGTGTCCACCAGCATCGTGGACTCCTCAAACGGGTTGTCAGCAAAAGTCAAAGCCAGTTGCCTGGTGTCAATTGATATTGACAAAAGGGAGATAGTCGAGGAAGCTCTACATCACATTACACCCTGTGTTGTTTCCTCAACAAAGAATTTCACTCCAGACCTGGAAATTATTGGGAAGGACATCTGTGCTATCAAGCTGAAGAAATGCAAACCTCTGTTAGCAGCCCCTGTCAAGTGCCCCATGACTGTTGGGACAATCTCAGTCTGAAGCAGCAAGCTTCTGAAGAAAGCTTTTGGAGGTACTACTCTGGCAATGACCAAAGGAGTCCAGATCACAGGTGGGGCCACTGCAGGTGTCTCCCTTCTGATGGATGTGGTTAGCCTTGTGAAGGAATCAAAGCATTTGCATGAGGGGCCTAAGACAGAGTTGGCTGAAAAGCTGAGGCAGCAGGCTCAGGAGCTGGAGAGGAAATTAGAGAAGCTCACCCAGACCTATGAGATGCTGCTGTGGGGCCTCACTCTGTGACCGCCCCAGAGCAGTGCAGGGAGGAGAGACATGTGTGGCACAAAAAACATTGAGGTATCTTATTAGAGAGAAAGAGAGGGTGAGATAAAGTTTATGGGACTGAGTATTAAGGAGTCTGGCATTTCTGTAGCTGAACACAGCGAGGGAGGGATTAATGCAGATGGCAGGGGCTCAAAGAGAAGGAAGAGATGTGGAACCTGGAATAAGGGAGGAGAGCGGATTGGGAGTGAGGGGATGGGGAGAAACGATTTATTTTGGACTAAAGAAGACATTGGGGGTGTGAATAAAGAGAGAGGCATGGAGGAACAAGCAATGAGAAGGCTAGGAATACTACAGAGTTGAAAACAGGAGATAGCTAAAAAGTTAGGATTGTTGGAATATGGAGAAGTAACACGGCTCCCATATTGACCCTCTCCATGCTTCAATGTCCCAGCAAGAATAGAGTCTTCCCCTGGTGTGATGTTTAGACCTACATTTTCATTATCAACTCACCTTGGTCCTCCAGCAGGTCCATCTTAGTTAGGCAGTGACTTCTTGATGATGACAATGATGATGTTGGTGGTGGTGGTGATGATGGCAGCTGTGGTGGTGATGAGAGCAGAGTAGGTGGAACATTTAGGAAGCCACTGGTGCTCTTTGGGCCAAGAGTGCACTGAGAGATCAAGAAAGTTCCAATGAAATTGTGAATGCTGTGTTTTAACAGTGGTTGATTTGAAAGAGAAAAGAAAAGTGAAATCAGATGCCAGCATCAGGTCAAGGAGCCTTGCAGTGTGTTGAGATCAACCAGCTTGGAGTCAAGAGACCCAGCCTCTCTGAGCCTGTGTTCTCATCAGTTGCAAGGGTTGCTGGACAAGATAATATTTCAGATCTGTCTGCTCTCCCTGTCTTATGTTCTATCAAGTGGTTCAATAAATATGGGCTGATACACTGAGCCTTTGTTGTGTTGATTGATGGGCTCACCCGGGCTCTGGATGCTTGACTCCTTTCCCCATGAGCCTGTCTTCCAGGATCTCAGGGAGCAAGTCCTCCATTGCTCCTCCTGCTCACTCACTGGACTCCGGCTCCCCCATCTCGTCATTTCCCTCAGACCTTAGTGCCCCATAGGCCCCACAATAACACCTGGAGGAAGCTTGTGCATGTTTGTCTTGGGCTGAGCACAGGCACATTCCTTATCCAGTGGCTGGGACCGAGGATTGACATGTGGCACATGAGGCTGATTAGGATCAGAAGGGCCTGTGTGCAGGTGTGAGAGAGGGTCAGTGATAAACGGAGGGACAGAGAGAGACAGCCAGACAGCAAACAGCCTCACCCAAGCTACCTTTACATTTCACCTAGACACCTGTAAGAGCTTCCAGAAAGGTCTTCTTGTGTTTACTCTTGTGGTTCTGCTCCTGCCTGTCCTTCCCACCCCACCCCCATTCTCCACAATGAGCCAGAATGACCCTTAAGGATATAGATCTTATCAAGCACTTGCTTCCAACTCTTCAATGGGTTGCCATTCCTCAATAGCCTAAAGGCCCCATGCAGCCTAAAGTAGACTTGGGTCCCCTGAAGGCAGAGCCAGAGGCAAGGCTCTCTCAAAGAGGGGTTATCCCCGGGAGCAGGACTGAGGGACCTGGAGAAGGGAAGCAGAGAAGGAGGGACAATCAATACAAAGACATGTTCTTGATATGGTCACCCATGTGGGCAGTTGAGTCTGCTAGGACATTCTGAGGAGCCTTCATGGAATGGCCTCAGAATCATCCTCTCTGAGGAGGAAAGAGAAAAGCATTTGACAATTGCTCCCATCCCTCGTGGGCTTGCTCCAGTGGGCATTAATTCTCTGTATTTCCATGTGTGGCACATGTAAGTTTCAAACAGGTTCCCATGACTGGAGCCCAGGGCAGGAAGCAAGAGACAAGGGACATGTGAAATTGTCCCAGAAAGTCTCCTAAATCACTTACAAGTGCATCCAGTGCCTTATATGTCCTTCTGTATACTCCACCCTGCAGAAGACTTTTTTCATCCCTCTAACTCTCTATCAACCAATGTTTCCCTGAGGCCTTCCATCGATTCTTCCATTTCTTCCTGAGGAAGTCAACAAAGTCATGGCCACCCACTTGCCTGGTCATCTGAACAATTTGTTTCTCTTCTTTGTCACTTCTTCCTCAGTTCTGGGATAATTCACTTTCTTGCATAGATTTCACTTAGGCACTGAGTGTTTCAGGCACTGAGTAATTGAGTTGTTCAGTAATCCACCAATCCTTTTCTCCCTGAACACTTATAGTGGAATTCCATTTTGCTAAATGTGCATTTGATACCACTCCACTGTAATACTTGTAGCAATTGAGATTCCTTTGATTATAAGCAACAGAAACTGAGTCTGGCTAACGTAGGAGGATCCATTGGAAGAGAGCTAGGGTGGTACAGATATTGGAAAGAAGCACAAAAACTACACACGTCAGAAAGGACAGGAACCAGGGAGGGTCCAACTTTAGAAACTTATAGTCTGCCCTTCGAGCCCTGCCATCAGATAGCTTAGGTCCAAACACCTGGAATCCTGGTGTCTCTGATTAAAGTTTCCAAATTCTAGGAGACAGAATAGCTTGGGTTGGGCGACTATATCCTTGGACCAATCAGTCAGTCCAAGAGATAAGGAAGAGGAATGGGTTATAGGGACACAAACCTTTGGGGGAGTCTCTCGTGAAGAACCCACCTAATTTTGTGCCTGCTATGTGCAATCAACTCCTTGGCTACCAGACACACACATGCAGTCTTCTTCTCAGACAAATAAACATGACTCTCCTTAACCTGTTATGGATCCAATGATCCTGTATACAGTAGCAAGTGCACTCACCCCTTGGTTGAGACAAACACAAATAATCTCTACCTACTGCATCTTGAAGTTATGTCATGGAGTGAGGGCCTCAGATGTCAATGTTTCTCTTGCTCCGTTGGGCTCCTCTCTCAATGTTTTGTATGTATATACTTGTATTTACATACATATGTAGATATTTGTAGAGAACAAAGAGGTACAATATAGACTACAACCACCGTTGACCATTGCTGTCACTAACACAAGCCTTTAAGTGGTTATTCCACTCAATGTTCCTCTTACCTATGGAAAATTCATTCTTGTGGAGCCTGAATCTCTTGGTGGTCCTGCCTGGGGAATGTTGTGAAATATTCTATTAACCTTTGCTACTTGTTTTGGTAGTACAAGAAGGAATCCTAGGGGATCGCTTGAGTTCTACTCATATTCCTCCTGCCCTGCTGTGTAGCGACAATATGAATTTCTCTTGATAATCAAGATCAACTACCACATCTAACCCAGTGACCTCATCGTTATCCACACATGGAGGAGTATGAGGAATCAGGTATGGCCACTCCAATGAAACCATTTGTGTCTGCTCTGAGGGAGATATTCCCCTCTTAGATACTGACGCCTCTAGACCAGAAGGTCCTAGGGTCATGGGTATTGAAAGGAAATTTTTGAAAGTGGTTTATTATGTGTATCAATGAGAGCTATCACCCTCGTCTTAACTTCTTAATTCCCAGATCCATAAATTATGGCTGTAGGAGAAAATGCACTAAATACTGGGTATGGATTTGAAGCATAAGATCCTATGAGGCAGCACCTAACCTCTCAAGTTATTTTCTCCATTTGGGCCATTTCAATGATATCTAAGGTCATCACTTCTCGAGGCTGAGATTCATTAGGCTCCAAGTCAACCTTGATGAGGGACAGTCCGTATTGTGTGGTTAGACATAGCCTCTCTATCAGCCACTTTGTCACAGAACCCTTTTTGAAAACACCAGGCTTACCGGGAAAGGCAGAAGACTTGCAGCGAAAGAGTGTCTTCATCGATTATTAAGTCTCTCTGCCAGTGGAGAACTTCCAGTGAGTATTCACACGAGACAGGAGGATTTTCCAGCTCTGGACTCACTCTGAGAGCTCCAGCCATATACCTTTTCCCTAAGTATCTTTGTCACCCAGCCTCCAGATTTATTCTTCCTAAAATTTTGATCTTCCAGACAAATATAATGGATATATTGCACGTATAACGTGCAAATACTATATATAGTGTATTTTCTAGAATTCTATGTAAACGGAATAATATAGTATATATAGTACATACTGTCCTTTTTCCCAGCGTAATGCTTTTGAGATTCATTCACATTGTTGTGTGGTGTATCAGTAGTCTAGTTTTTTAAATTGCTGAGAGATCTGTACGGATATGCCACATTTTAGATATTTGGGTTGTTGCTAATGTGAAGCAATTGTGAATAATCTGCTCTGTAGTAGTCTTGTATGGACATATGTTTTCATTTTTCTTAAATGCTGGGAGTGAAATGGCTGGCAAAGGATGATGGGTGAACACTCTTCTTTGAAGAAACTGCCTAATAGTTTTCAAAGTAGTTGTACATTTACATTCTCATCAGTAGTTTATGAGAGTTCTGGTTGTTCCATATCCTCAGGATTCTCGGAATTGTCAGTTTTTTTAATTTTAGCCTTTCCAATGGGAGTGTAGTTCTGTCTCATTGGTGTTTTAATTTGCATTTCTCTGATGATAATGATGTAGTCATCTTTACTGGCCATTCATATATCTTCTTTCGTGAAGTGTCTGTTTACATCTACTGCCCACTTAAAAAATTGAATTGTATTTTTTATTGAGTTGTCTGAATTAATATATTCTGGATATAAGTCCTTCATCAAATATATGTATTGCGAATATTTTCTCCAATCTGGGGTTTGTATTTTGCCTGTCTTAATAATGTTTTTTGACAAATGAAAGTTTTCAATTTTGGTAAAGTACAATTTATTGACTTTTTTCTCTTTTATGGTTCATGCTTTTTAAGTCTTATCTAAGAAATCACTGCCTAGCCCCAAAGTTACAATTATTTTCTCCCATGTTATCTTCTACAAGTTTTAAATTTAAGCTTTTGCATTTAGCTTTTTGATTTTCATTTCAAGATCATTTGCTTTTCTGTATAAAGTTTAGAGTCAGCTTTCCAATTTGTACAAACATGTCTACTGGAACTTTGATTGATATTGTACTGAACCTATAGATCAATTTAGGGAAAATGGACATTGTAGCAGTATTGAGTCTTGTAGTCCATGAACATGTTATATCTCTACATTTATTAGGGTCTTGTTTAAATTCTCTCAGCAATATTCTGTGGTTTTCAGTGAAGAGCTCTTGCATGACTGTTGTTAAGCTTATGTCTAAGTATTTTATGGGTTTTGGCATTATTACAAATGAAACTATTTCTTTAATTTCGCTTTCTAATTTCTTTGATGCTAGTATATAAAAATACAATTAATTTTTCTATATTAACCTTTTCAATCATCTAATATTGCTAAATTTACTTATTAGTTCTCGTAGTAGTTTTGTAAAGTCTCTAGGATTTTCTCTGTAGATAATAATGTCATCTGAAAATATAGACAGTGATTCTTTTTCCTTTCCAACTTTACGCCAGTTATTTCTTTGACTTGCATTGTCGCAAGGGCTAGGGGTTCCAGGATCATGCTGAATAGAAGGGACTGAATGGGCATCCTGGCCTTGTTCCCAATCCTAGGCGGAAACATTCAATATTTCACCCTCAGCTATGATATTGGCTGTAGGATTGTTGTAGATGTCCTTTATCAGATTGAGGAAGTTTCCTGCTATTCCTATGTTGCAGAGAATTTTTATAAGGAATTGACGGTTAATTTTGTCAAATTTGTTTTCTTCTACTATTGAAATGATCATAGGACTTTTACACCTTTGTTCTGTTGTTATGATCATTTAAACTGATTCAAAGCAATTACTTAAACTAAGCTTGCATTCCTGAGATAAACTCTCCTTCGTCATGGTGTATTCTTCTTTTTTTGTATGTATGCACATATGTATTTATGCATATACATATTTCTGCATTCAAATTGCTACTATTTTTTAAAGATTTTGTGTCTACGTTGATGAGAGATATTGTCTGAATTTTTTAAAAATGTCTATTCAGGTTTTGAAATTAGAGTTTTGCTGGCCTCATAAAATGAATTGAGAACTATTCTCTCCTCCTCTGTTTTCTCAGAGTTTGTGTGTGATTGTTGTTATTTCTTCTTTAAATGTTTGATAGAATTCCCCAGTGAAACCCTGTGGGCCTGGAGTTTTCTTGGTAGAAAGTTTTTGATAAATAATTCAATTCTTCTAGTAAATACAGAGCTGTTAATATTTTCTATTTCAAATTGTGTCCGTGTTGATAAGTTGTATTTCTCAGAGAATTTGTGCAGTGCATCTGCCAGATTTGTTGGCATAAAGTTGTTCACTATAGTCTCTTGTTATCCTTTTAATATCTGTAGGATCTGTAATGACAAACCTTCTCTCATTCTCGATGTTGGTAGTTTGTGTTTTCTTTCTCTTTTTTTCCTGATCAGTCTAGCTAGAAGGTCACTAAGTTTCATTATCTTTTCAAGGAACTAGCTTTTGGCTTTGTTAATTTTTTCTATGGTTGGTCTATTTTCTCTTCACTGATTTCTGCTCCCATATTCATCATTTCCTTCCTTCTGCTTCCTTTGAGTTTAATTTGCTCTCTTTTTCTCTAGCTCTTGACATAACTTTCTAGACTTTGATTTAGAATCTTATATCATTGATTTTCGACTTTTCTTATTCTCTAATATAAATACTTAAAGCTGTTATATTAGTTTCCTGTTGCCTCTGTAACAAATTACCACAAACTTAGTGGCTTAACACAACACATATTTATTCTCTTACTGTTCTGGAGGTCAGAAGTCGGAAATCAGTTTTGCTGGTTCAAGTCACGATGTCAGCAGGAGTGGTTCTTTCTGGAGGCTCTAGCCATGAATCTTTTTCTTGCCTTTTCTAGCTTCGCGAGGACTCCTGCCTTCTTTGGCTGGTGACCCCTTCCTTGCATCACTCCAATATCTGGCTTTCATATAATATCGCCTACTTTCTCTTCTGTAGTCAAATCTCTCTGCCCCCTTTTATAAGGACACTTGTGATTAGATTTAGAGCCCATTCAGATAATCCAAGATAATCTCCCATTCAGGATCCTTAACTTAATCACATCTGCAAAGTCCATTTTGTCATATAAGCTAATCGTCACAGGTTCTGGGGATTAGGACATGGACATATTTGGGGGGGCCATTACTCAGCCTATCACAGTCATAAATATTCCTCTAAGCAGGGAATCTGACCAATATTTATATATTGTGTTTTCATTTTTGTTCAGTTTGATGTATGTTATTTTAAATTTCCCTTGAGAATTCTTCTTTGACTTATGGATCATTTAGAAGTATATCTTTTCACTGCCAAAAATTTGGGATTCTCCTAGATATCTTATTTTGATTGATTTTGAATATAACTCAATTGTTGTCAGAGAGCATATTCTGCATGATTTCAATCCTTTAAATTTATTGAGACTTGTTTAATGGCCCAGCAAATGGTCTACTTTGGTGACCATACCATGTGCTCCTGAAAATAGTGTGTGTACAGATGTTGGTGTGTGTAGGGTTCTACAAATATCAGTTAGTTCAAGATAATTAGCAGTCTTGTTCAGATTCTCTATGACTTTACTGAGTTTTTATTAATGTATCAATTGTTAAGAAGAAATATGTTAAATTTTCCAACTATGAGTTTGGAATATTCTATTTGTATTTCTCCTTTTCTTTGTATCTATTTTTGCATCATGTATTTTGAGGTTCTTTTATAGATGCATACACATTTTTTATTATTATGTCTTCCTAATGAATTGACTCTTTCATCATTATGAAATTTTGCTTGTTATCTTTGGTATATACTTTGTCTTGAAGCATTTTTTCTGATGTTAAGATAGCCATCCCTGCTTCCTTATGCTGCTTGCATGGAGTATATTTTTCCATCCATTTACTTTCAATCTATCTGTGTCTTTATATTTAATGTTTACATATGTTTATACAATCTTTAAATGTCTCTAATAGACAGTATATAGTCACATGTGGTTTCTCATCTATTCTGATAATCTCTGCCTTTTAATTGGAGTGTTTAGTCCATTAACCTTTAGTGTAGTTATTGATATGGTTGGATTTAGTCTACCATTTTACTGTTTGTTTTCTGTTTTTCCACACATCTGTTCCGCTTTTCCTGCCTCCTTTAGGTTACTTGAATACTTTTTAGAATTTTATTTTAATTATCTATTGACTTTTTAGCCATATCTCTTTGCATTATTTTTTTAGTGGTGTTGTAGAGCTTACCATATACATCCTTAACTTTCTACAGTTTACTTAGAGTAACTATTTTACCACTTCATGTAAAACATGGAATCTTGCTGCTGAATAGCCCCATTTACCACCTCCTCTAGCCCTCATGTTATTATTGTCACATGTATGTACATTATAAACCCTCCAAGAAAGTACTTTAATTTTTGCTTTAAACAGTCACATGTATTTTAAAGAAATTAAGAAACAACAACCTTTCCAATATTTACCATTTCTGATGGTTTGCATTGGTCTCTGGATATTTGACTCTCTCTTGTTATCATTTCTCTTTTGCTGAGGAATTTGCTTTGCCGTTGCTTCTAGTATGTTTCTGCAGGCAATGAATTCTTTTAGCTTTCCTTTATCTAGAAATGTCTTCATTCTGCTTTCATTTTTGAAGGATATCTTTTCTGGATATAGAATTTTGGGTTGACAGTATTTTCTTTCAGCCCTTGAAAGATGTTTTTCCAGTGTCTTCTGGTCTCCACACTTTCTGAAAAGAAGTTCTCTGTTGCTTGTATCATTGTTCCTCATATGAAATACATTATTTTTCCTTAGCTACTTTCAAAACTTTTTCTTTGTCTTTGGTTTTCAGCAGTTTTCCTATCATGGGCCTAGGTGGGATTGTCTTATATTTACTGTGTTGAGGTTCACATTCTTTTTGAATGTGTAAATTTATCTCTTTCACCAAATTTGGCAAGTTTTCAGCCATTATTTCCTCAAATATTTTTTCCCTACTCCATTCTCTTTTTTCCTCCTGGGATTCCAATTCTCCAATTACCCATTACCTCTAGATCTTTTGATATTTTCCCACAGGTCCATGAGACTCTATTTATTTTTTAAAACTTTTTTCCGTTGTTTCCTTATACTGGATAATTTCTAAAAATCTGGGTTTAAGTTCACTTTTCCTCTGTCATCTCCATTCTGCTACTAAATACAAACATTCCTGTTTTTTAATTTCTGTTTTTCTGCATTTCAGTTCTAAAATTTTCTCTTGCTTCTTTTTTGTATTTTCTGTTTCTCTGCTGGAATTCCTACCTTTTCATACAAGGGCGTTTTCCCTTACCTCATCATGCGTAGGTATAATAACTACCTGTAAGTTTTCCTTTATTAATTCCAACATCTGCATCATTTTAGCGTTGGCCTCCGTAGATTGACTTTCCTTTGGAGAATGGGTTATCTTTTCCTTGATCTTTCTCTGTCAAGTAATTTTTTATTATATCCTGGACATTATAAATGTTACATTGAAGAGACTATGGATTCTGTTATATTCCTCCAAGGAAAGCTTGCTTTTCTTTTCATTAGCAGGCAATTAACTTAGTTAGACTTAAATTGCAAATCTGCCTTATCTGTGATGAGAAACAGCTAACATCTCATTTCAGACTGCTTTTGGTCTGCTTAATGCATGTAGGGAACAGGATCAGTCAGACACTGGAGTATATATTATGAACAGAATTTGGAGTTTCCCTTCTGTCGCTTTCTCCTTTAACACTTTGATTGGTGGCATTAGAGACCTCTTCATCCCTAATTCTGCCTAATTGCTTATTTTTCCAAATACTTCCAAATCTGGCATCCCTACTATGGTTGTGAACACCAAAGCCACAAATTTCTATCTTCATTTTCTGGCTGTGGTCCCCTTGGGGTGAGGGAGGACTTAGGTGAAATGCTCAAAGATGCCCCATCATGGGATTAAAAACATACATAAAAAGTGAGAGAGATCACATCTGGTGATATGTCACAGTATCACCCTTCTACGTGAGCATTTAGAGAGAAAGAAGATGAGGCAGGGGTCTGGTCAATGAACTTTGCTCCATGGTGATATGATAAAAAGGCTTCAGTCTCTTATTTAGTTTTTAAAATTACCACAGTGGAAATAGGTCTAGAAGGATGAACTCCAAAAAGTTACACTGATTCTATATTTTTTGAAAATAATTTTTCTAAAGTGACCAGGTAATATTTTATTTTACATTTTTTTCCAAAACATGCTGTCTCTTTTGTGGATTGCTAACTGTGCAGGAGACTATTAATTGTCCCCAGATTATCACTCTTTCCCCTTTTCTAAAAATTTTTTTTCTTACTGTGATAAAGTATACATAAGATAAAATGGATCATGTTAATCATTTTTATCATCCTTGTTTTTGATCATAGAGGCTGCCGAGTTTTCGCTGGGCACATGGCTGCCCAGCCTCCCTTGGAGCTCCACATGGCCTCATTACTAAATTCTGGCTAATGGAAGGGTGAGGGGAATGATGCGTGCAACTTCTAGGTCATGTCCTTAAAGAGAAAATTCTGGAGGTCCATGTCCTCTTTTGTCCTTCTTTTGGACTGGAATGTGTGGATGAGAGCCAGCTTCCACATGGAAAAAAACAACTCCCTGGGGATGGCAGAGCAATAACTGGACTTCTGGTCAACCTTTGGAAGCAAAGCCACCTAACTCCCAAACTGCCTGCCAACTTGGACTTAATGTCTGAAATAAATAAATCTGCTATATTGTTTGAGTCAATATTTAATATTTTGTTACTTTTTGTTATAGCAATGCAGCATCAATATCCTAACTAATGCAATGACTATCTCTAGGCTTCCTCTCCTTCCTTTGCTTCTAGCCTCCTCATTCTTTCACTCTGTCTCTCTGTTCAGCCCCTTTGGGTTGACTATTGCTTGGATGGTCTGTGGCTTTGACATTGACTTCACCCAGGATCCTACCTTGGAGCCCCCACCCCTCCAGGAGATCCCTACACCGTGGCCCATGATTGAGTGACCGCTACAGGTTTCTAAGACTCAGTTCTGAACAAGCCCAGTCCAGCTCTTGCACCAGACAACCTCAAGGACTGCCACCCCCCCAACCCTCTGCCTACCTATTAACACTCCCACTTCACAGGTGGAATAGATGGAAGGAAATGAGAGTAAAGAGGCCATAGGTCCAGGTCAAGGGGTGAGGAGGAATTGGGACTAACTGTTAATAGGTAAGGGTTTGTTTTGGGGGTTGATAGTAATGTTCTGGAGCTAGGTGGTGGTGATGCTTGCACGACACAGTGAATATACTAAATGCCACTTTAAAATGGTGAATTTTATGTTTTGTGATGTACATCTCATGTTTTTAAAATGTTATTGAAAAAAAATAAAGCCATGGCAGGAGACAAGGAAAGAGTTTCAGACAGTACAACCTGAAAAGGGACAGGCAGAGGGTGATGGGGAGCCAGACGGAGGAAGGACAGGGCAAAGGGGAGGAAGCCGTGCCCAAGTGTCTTCCTGCAGAAAGCAAAGTGACATGTAGCAGGTATCATGCCTGGAGCTGCTGGTTCCTGGAGGTGAACCACATTTGTGGGGTCTGGAGGTCATCTTGGTACAGTTGGGAGGTGCCTCCAAGATCCTTTCCTTCTTTATGAGTCTAGGATTACTCAGCCACAAAAGGGAACAGACTGTTGATACATGCAGCAACCTGGATGGATCTCACGGGCAATATGCTGAGAGAATTTTTAAAGAGGCCAGTCTTAAAGAGTTACATACTGTATGATCTCATTTATAAAATATTCTCAAAATGCCAAAATTATAGAGATGGGAACAGATCAGTGGTTGCTGGGGGTTAGGGAGGTCATGGGAAGGTGTGACCCTAAATGGTTAGCACTAGGGAATTCCTTTTCGGTGACAGGGCAGTCTGTATGTTGATTGTCGGGATGGTTCGATGAGTTTGTACATGTGATAAAATGTCATAAAACTGTCATAAAGACATAAAAATGAGTGCGTGCAAAAACTGGTGAAATCCGAGTAAAGTCTGTAGTGTAGTTAGTTGTGCCAATGTCAGTTTCCTGGTTTTGATAATGACTATAGTCATGTAAGATGTAACCATTGGGAGAATACCAGGTGAAGGGTACACAGGACTTTTCTGGAGTATTTTTTTGCAACTGTACTATTTGGTCTTGTGACTCTATAACACTTCTTTTAAAAAGTCTATGATTCAAGAGCTGAATGGTGGTGGTGAGGATGGGAGAGTAAAAGAAGCAAAGACATGGCTAGCTCTGTGATCCTGGGAGAATGTACATGAGGAATATAAGAACAGGAGCACACTAGATGGTGCATTAAGAAGATGGAAGGACATAACACAGACACTGAGATTGCTCAGCACCTGACATACACAGTGAGTGCTCAGAAAACACTGATTCTTATCTGTTGAGCACCTGCTCTTGGCCAAGCACAGTCCCTACCTTGTGTCCTCTCTGTAACACTGTCAGGTTTGTACTCTTTCTACAAGCAAGGAAACTGAGTCACACAGCAAAAGCTGGGGGAGGGGAATTCAAGCAGGGCTGCATGATGCCAAATATTCCCCAGGACATGGAAGAGAGGGAGGCCTGGATGAAGCAGTGTTTGGGTCTTCAGCACTCTGTGACAGAGGCATCTCAGGGCAGCTTTTTGGACCCCTGGAGGAGGGGAGCTGTTTCAGGACCCTACTGACATCTGGCACCCATTACAGGCGGTCATCGTGGGCCCAGCCAGACCCAGCCGCCTATGGCCACGAGGGACTCAGGCTGCGAGGCTCACGTCATGGGCCAGGTGAGATTTGGGTAACCAATTCTTGTCATGTTTGAAGTTTGGTGATTCGTGTCGAGCCAAAAGGGAGAATTTAGGGAAGAAAATTACATGTTTAGAATACTCGAGGGTTTTAATGATTTCTCTTCCTCCGGGGAAATGGCATGATCCAGAAAACAAAATGAAAGAAAATTCAGAGACACTGGCCCAGCTTCCCCACTTTTTGGGCAAGTCATTTCACCCCATCTGAACCCTAGTTTTCTGTTTGGTGAAACAAGGATAATGAATGTTTTCATCACGGGACTGTAGTTGTAACCTATGTGATTTATGTGTGTGAAGATACTTTGGAACACGTAAGGGGCTCAGGTGCTGTTATCTTTTTCACAAAGTTTGGCCTTTTTAAAGATTTCGTTTTTAAATTTTTATTGTGATAAAATGTACATAACATGAAATTTACCATCTTAACCATTTTTACATGTACAGTTCAGTGGTATTGAGTACATTCATAACATTGTGCAACCCTCACGACCATCCATCTCCGTGGCTCTTTTCATCTTGCAAAACTGAATTCTGCACCCAATTAAACACTAACTCTGCATTCCCCCTCCCCACAGCCCCTGGTAACTACCGTTCTACTTTCTGTCTCTATGATTCTGACTACTCTAAGCGCCTCATACATGTGGATCATACAGCTTTTGCCTTTTTTGTGATTGGTTTATTTCACTTAGCATTATGTCTTCAAGGCTCATCCATGTTGTACCTTATGTCAGAATTTCTTTCTTTTTTAATGCTGAATAATAGTCCGTTGTGTATATATATCACATTTTTCTTCTCCATTTATCCATTGGAGGGACACCTGGGTCGCTCCTACCTTTGGGCTGTTGTGAATAATCCTGCTATGAATATGGGTGTACAAGTGTTTCCTCTAGACACTGCTTTCAATTCTTTAGGGTATATACCCAGAGGTGGAATTGCTGAATCATATGGTAATTTTATATTTAATTTTTTGAGGAACTGTCATACTGTTTTCCATAGTGAATAGATGCTATTGTTTTTAAGGCCATACTTTTTAGCACAACAGTGACATCACACAAGAATCTCCTTGGTGTCCTGATGAGAGGAGGTTAGAGGTTGGTGGTGTCCCTGGCACATGCCCAAGAGACGTCCGGTGGTGTGGCTCTCACAGCCCCCTCTTCACCACCACCTGCCGCTCCTCACCCCTCCTGTTCTGGGATCTGCTGAATGTGAGGCGGCTTCCTCTCTCTGGGCTGAAGCTTATTTGCAACATCCTTAGTATTTAGCAGAGTGCCTTTCAACGTAAAATCAATAGTCTAAATCAAGTACTTAGTTGCCTGTTTTAAACTGGACTCCAAAATCTAACTCTGAGAATGTGTCCAATTCTCCCAAACATTATATGTACAGGTTTCCCCCACTATCTGAAAGTACACTGTTCCTATAAAATCTTTCATAAGCCAAAATGGCTTAGAGGGGAGTATTCCCTGCCTTCAGAAAGTTTGCATTATGCCACTTCACTGGATTTTCACTTTTAACAAAAAAAGCAGTTACCATATGTCATTTGTATGTCATTCATAACAGTGAAGTGGCATAACGCAGACTTTCCAAAGGTAGGGGACACCTGTACATCAAAATTAAACACATATTTGTCTTGACTTGGACATAAAATATTAAGATTATGAGGTTGATTTTGTCACCTTTATACTTAGTTCTAAACCTTCCTAAGTTGACAGTGGTTACTCTCTCAAAGCACAGTTTTACCACCTGAGGAAACACAAATAGAGTTGTCCACTGGATGATGCTAGCAGCCTGGCAATGAGTGGTTGAGACCAGTGGCTCTCATTTCCACGTCCCCTGAGGTCAGCAGGTGCTGTCTGCGTGGAGTGCAATTGCCCTGTGCTCTGCAGTCCTAGGACGTCTGTCTCCTCTAACCACTCTGATGACTTCAGAAGTCCCCATTGACACATGTTCAGTTTGAAGCTCTCTACCCACTCCCACTGTCCCTGTAAAAAGGGAAGACAACAAGCAGGTGGGGTCCCTATTCTTGAACTTATCATGTGCAGCATGTCTGAGCCAAGCACACCTCCCCATGGGATGGAAAGAGACTGGGTGGGGCATGGGCAGGTGGGGGGGGTGGCCCTGTGCCTCTGGCTGCTGACTCTTCCAGCCTGCACCAGGTGATGCTGGTGGCATCTGACAGACACCTTCCTGAGCAATTTTTGGGTTACTTTCCCATTGAGTGGGTGTTGCCTTCACAGTGGGCTGAAATTGCTTCTTGACTGAAGATTTTGGCCAAGACCCCAACTCTGGAGCTGTAGTCATCCTGAGTGACCTTTCTTGTGATATTGGGGGTCACCATTTTACACTCACTGGGTCTTTAGCATCTCCAAATGGGGGTCAGCTCCTGTCCCTGGAGCTGCCACCCTGGACGTTCCACCATGAGACTGTGCTCAACGAGTCCACGAATGTCCTTCTGGAGTCCATTCTGCATGCCTGACAGAGGATCCTTGTGAGAACAGGACCAGAGCTCGTGCGGATATTTGAGTTCTGCATCTCACTGTGGTTTTGTCTGTCTGTAGTGCAAAGTCATGTGAGCGAAAGGGAGAGGAATCAAGAGGAAGGGAGATTACTGAAAAATGAGACAAAATAGCATTAAACAAGGAGAAGTGGACAAAAAACAACTTTAAACAAGTGTTTGAGTCGTGGCTCCTCCCCTGAGTTGCTGAATGGAAGCCACTGCCTCTCCCCTCACCTCAGCTTCCCCATTGGCAAAATCAGATCATGTTCCTGGCCCACTTTACGGGCTTATTATAAGACCACACTCTAGTGTGTGATTTTTGTGTCACAATACCCAGCAGTCTTCTGTCCCTCCTCTAAAGCTGGCAGGAGGTGGCCATGATGCCCCATGGACATCTGTCTGGGAGGAAACAGGCCCCGATGGAAGGGTCAGGTTGGCCTCTGTGGTCCAGGCCCCTCCCAGCCCCTTCTGCCTGGGGCAAAGCAGGAAAGTCCAACAGCAGTGCAGCTGCATGACTTACAAGTGTTAGACCTTTTCCTCTCAGTTTCCTTATCTGTAAAATGGAGTTGATAGCTCCTAGAGCTGATGGGAGAATGAAATAAGCAACACATGGAAGCTGCCAGCACAGTGCTGGCTCACACTCAGCCCTCCATCGGTGGTGGCTGCTCTGCTCAGGAACCAAGCAGGAAACAGGACTCACTTTGTTTTCAGACTTTTCTGAGTTGTCATGACACTTGCCTCCCTATAAAAGTGTCCGTTCAGAGAGAAAAAGATCTATAACCGAGGAGAAATAAACCAGCAAACAAAACAGCAGCATTCTCCCATCTCCCTCCCATGAAGTTCTGCGTCCATCCAAATGGCATTGACCACCAAGGATGGGCCTCCTTAGGCGAGTCACCAGGAGCCAAAGGCACTGGTGCTGTCCCTGCCATCAGGGACAAGTCCAGAGAGAGACCTGATCAAAAGGGTGTTTGATCAGGTTCAGACCGAACACAGTAGCTGAGCAGTGGGCTTAGTCCCCTCTCCCAGTTTCCATGGGATCAGAGCAGGAGACAGTGGACTCTGCCAGGGAGGATGCTGGAAGGCTTGTCAGAGGAGGAAGCAGCCAGCCCTGGTGGTCTACTGGTTAAGATTCAGCACCTACTGCCGTGGCCCAGGTTCGTGTCCTGTCAGGGAACCACACTACCCATCTCTGGGTTTTCTTACTGTGGTAGTTGCTTGTTGCTGTGATGCTGAAAGCTATGGCACTGGAATTTCAATTAAGAGCAGGGTCATCCATGGTGGACAGGTTTCAGCAGGGCTTCCAGACTAGGCAAAGTAGGAGTAAGGACCTGACCATCCACTTCTGAACAAATTGGCCAAGACAACCCTATGAATAGCAGCAGAGCATCATCTGATGTAGGGCCGAAGGTAGGAGGATGGGGCAAAAAGACCGGCCAGGGTTCTGCTCTGCTACACACCGGGTCACTAGGAGTCGGGATCCAGTTGAAGCCAATAACGGCAACAAAAAATAAGCAGATCCTCCTGGCAGAAGGACCTATGTAAGCAAAAGTCTAGAAGCCGCACAACATGGCATTCAACAGCACCAATACCCCAAGTACGCAATGAGCATCTGGTGTGTGCCAATTGCTGGTGACACAAAGCTGCATAAAGCAGGCACTCTGGTGGAACAAAGGAGGAGGGCTGGGGACAAGCTCACCAGTGGGGGGAGTAATTTGCTGAGGGTCCCACAGTCTGCCATGGCAGGTCTTCCTTCCAGAAGCCCAAGACAGGAGGGCTGAGCCTAGAATGACCTGAAATGTCAGATCTGGGGTTACTCCTTTAAGGGAGTCAGCCAGGAGGGCAGGAATAGCAGGGTGGTGCCTAGCAATATGTTTCTTTGATCATGAGCTGCTCAGAGGAGTGACTTGCACTTTCCCTTTTGGGTCCCCAAGTATATCTGCACTTGGAGGATGTGTCTGGTTATTGCACAGACACACAGCTGACGACTGGATCTGCACAGCTGAGAACAACTGGATCTTGTTCACACTCAGCCAGAGAAGGATTCCTTGGTAAGCTGGGGAAGGTTGGACCCCGCTCCCCCCACCCCCTGCCCATCTCCCATCCACACAACAACTCTCTAAGAGAAGGGTTGTTGTCACCATTTTATAGATGAGGGAAAATCAAAGCACAGAAAGTTTGGGTCATGGGCCCAAGGTCAGAGGTTAAGCAGTGGCAGAGCCCGGATTTGAACCCAGGTTTGTCTGACTGCTTCCTCCATCCCCCTGTGCCCCTAAACAGTGGAGAGGGAGGAGAAACTGCTCAGATGAGTTCACACAGGTCCCCCGACTCAGCTCGGGTTCTGGACTCTCTGAGACATGAGCAGGTGACCCCAGAAAGAGGTGGATGTGGGGGTGCTCGTCCCTTTGGGAAATTTGGAGGAAGCAGAGGAGGTGGAGGAGGGCAGGTGAGTCGGAGCCTCTCGTGCTTGTGGCCTGGCCGCCCTGAGCTGCCCCCAGAGTGCTGCTGCTGAGGCTGAGGGGGCCGAGGATTATGAGATACGGGGGATCAGGGTTGTTTCACCCCCCGCCCCTGTTTCTGAGTGCCTGCTCAGTGCCAGGCCCTGTGGGGAAACTGAGGCCACACCAGATGTAGGGAGTGAGAGGGACACATTGCAGAATATGTCTAGTTGTGTAATCTTAAAATGAAAAACCAAACTGTAGGCGTGTGAGTGTAACTGTAGAGTGTGAGCCCTGATCACTGTGTCTGTACAGGCCGATTCAAACCTGGAAACTTATGAACTATTAACATCACATTTCACCCCTTAAATACCAGCATCAGAAGGCCTGGTGTTGACCTCCGCTCTGCCTACCAAGAGCTGGGCAAGTCACTTCCCCAGGAATGATTTGTTCATATCTCTTATCCATATTTTAAAAATTGGCTTCAGACTTTTCCTGTTGATTTGTGGGATCTCTTGTGTATTGTGCATCATCTCCTTTTGTCTGCCATAAGTATTGCAAATAGTGTCTCCTGGTCTCTCATTGTATTCTGACTTGGTTTATGGTGCTTTTTGCAATTTTAATTTTTTTTAAATTATTTTATTGAGGTCATATTGGCTTATAACATTGTGTAAATTTCAGGATACATTATTTTATGTCAGTTTCTGTATAGACTGCTCACGTTTACCACCAATAGTCTAGTTTTAATCCATCCCCATATATATGTGCCCCCTTATGCTCCCCCCACCCACTGCCTTCCCCTCTGGTAACCACTAATCTCTTCTCCTTATCCATTTGTTTGTTTATCTTCCACATATGAGTGAAATTATATGGTGTTTGTCTTCTCTTTTTTTCTTATTTCGCATAGCATAATACCCTCAAGGTCCATTTGTGTTGTCAGAAATGGCTTTTTTTAATGGCTGAGTAGTTTTTTAATGGCCGAGTGTGTAGTATATATACACACACCACATCTTCTTTACCCATTCGTGTATTGATGGGCACTTGTGTTGCTTCCACGTCATGGCGATCATGAATAATGCTGCAATGAACAGAGGGGTGCAGAAATCTCTTTGAATTGTTTATTTCATGTTCTTTGGACAAATACCCAGCAATGGGATAGGTGGATCATATGAAATTTCTATTTTTAATTTTTTTATAAATCTCCATACTGTTTTCCATAGTGGCTTCACAAGTTTGCATTCCTACCAGCAGTGTATGAGGGTTCCCTTCTCTCCACATCCTCTCAACATTTATTTATTGTGTTGGTAATTACAGCCATTCTAACTGGTGTTAGGGGATATTTCATTGTAGTTTTGATTTGTATTTCCCTAATAATTAGTGATGTTGAACATCTTTTCGTGTGCTTGTTGGCCATCTGTATTTCCTCTTTGGAAAGATGTCTATTCATATCCTCCGCCCTTTTTTGGATCTGGTCGTTTGTTTTTTTGTTGTTGAGTTGTATGAATTCTTTGTATATTTTGGAAATTAACCCCTTGTCTGATATACGATTTGCAAAATATTTTCTCCCAGTTGGTGGGTTGTCTTTTCATTTTGTTCCTGGTTTCCTTCGCCTTGCAGGAGCTTTACAGTCTGATGTAGTCCCATTTGTTTATTTTTTCTTTTGTTTCCCTTGCCTGAGTAGACATGGTATTCAAAATGATACTGCTAATTCTGACGTCAAAGTGTGTGCTGCCTGTATTTTATTTTAGGAGTTTTATGGTTTCAGGTCTTATATTCTAAGCCTTTAACCCATTTGAGTTAATTTTTGTGTATGGTGTAAGATAAGGGTCTACTTTCATTCTTTTGCATGTGGCTGGCCAGTTTTCCAACACCATTTATTGAAGAGACTTTCCTTTTTCCACTGTATATTCTTGGTTCCTTTGTTAGCTGTCCATAGATGTATGGTTTATTTCTGGGCTCTCAATTGTCTTTCAGTGATCTGTGTGTCTGTTTTTCTGCCAGTAGTGTGCTGTTTGGATTACCACAGCTTTGTAGTATATTTTGAAGTCAGAGATTGTGACACCTCCAGGTTTCTTCCTTTTCCTCAGGATTGCTTTGGTGCAATTTTTAATTTTTAAGAGGTCAAATAGACCAAACTTTCCCTTTATGGCTTCTAGGATTTTGTTTAGAAAGTATCTTGAGTAGAAAGGTTTCCTCAGCTCAACATTATTTTTAACATTTCTTCCAGTACATTTGTAGTTTTTCCCTTCTGGTTTACATTTAGATACTTTTGGGATTTATTTACTTATATTTTGGTAGAAGCTTTTTCTTTGTCCTCCTTCTTCTCCTCCTCCCCCTTGTCCTCCTCCTCCTCTTCCTCCTTTTCCTTTTAATACAGGACATATTTAATGGGTACCTACTGCACTGGGAAAGAAACCACACTTTTTTTTGTGCCTTCAAAGGAGCCTCCAGAGTGGTAGGGAAATGACTCTCCCTCATCCCCCCAAAGCTCCCGCAGCAGCTCTTGAACAGGATGGGAGGAGGCTGCAGGGAGCTGGGCGGGATGTCCAGACCTGGGCCCGGTCCCCTGGGGGAGGGGAGGCTTTGGACTGTCCTGCTCAAGGCTTGGGCATGATTCAGATTGTAGCTGGGACCCATGCTTTACTTCAGTTCTCTCTTCCTCTTTCTTCTCATGTAAAAATGTTATGACTGGAGTAGGAGCCATGAAGAAATAAATGGAAACTCAGAAATCTGATAGAACTGTCGAAAGTACATTAAATCAGGGAGGTAAATTGCATGAAAACTGAGTCTTGGTCTTATTTCTTCTCTGTCAGAAAGAGCTTCTCATCAAGATAAACAAGAAAAACAGATGGAAGTACTCAGCTGTGAGTGAAATTGGGGCTGTGCTGTGTCATGGAGAGGCTGGTTGTTTCATGTCTGAGTAATGGCGCCTACCTCAGATTTTAGCCAGGATGTGTCCAGGAGGTGGAGGGAACCCCTGGAGGCACTGGGACAGGAGGTGCAGCGAGAATAGACAGGGCTCCTGCTGGGGTGCTCAGAGTCCAATGGAGGAGACAGACAGCTGGAGAACCTTAACACAAATAGAACTACAACCAGGAAAGTGGAACATTCCAGGGAACCTGGAGAGTCACTGGGGGAGCCAACAGGAGGAGGTAGCTTTGGAGCTGGGCCTCTAAGGACAGGTCAACTTTCACCTGGTGCGGAAGGTGGGGAAGGCACGCCAGGGGGAGGGAGCAGCCTGAGCAGAGGCCTGGAGGCTGGGTGTAGTCAGAGACAAGGAAGCTGGGAGTCCTCGAGGTGCCTGGACCAAGGCGATGTGGAGGCAGGGAGAGGGGAGGAAGATAGGAGTTCAGGGCAGTCAGCCAGGCCCTCCTGACTGCTCTGGGCTAAGGAGTTTGAACTTGATCCTGTCTTAACTCCTCCTTTCCTGTCCCTGCAGCCACTTGGAGTAGATGCTTTGGTGAGAATCTCTGTCCTGCTGTGTCCTGAGCACTCAGCAGAGCTGATGGGGATGGAGGGCTCCCTGTGTGGGCCATGCATTTGGGCCGGGGCAGGCTGCCTCCAGGGTCCTCCCTTCCCCTACTAACAGCCTTTCCGGGAATTGAACCGTCAGCGACTAGCCAAGGAGGACACCTTGTGTACTAATCAAGCAGCCAGGAACAGTGTCAGCATCAACACCCAGCTGAGGCCCAAGACTAGGGTGAGGGCCAGGCAAGGACGGCGGAGAAGGATGGGAAGGATGAGATGGAGGGTGCAGACCCATTTACAAATGTTTGGTGTCCTCCAGGATCCAGCTCTTTCTGCCTGCACACTCCTCCTTTGGCTCTCTGTGTCAGCTCTTGGGCCTCGTGTTTCAGGATTTCCATAGGCTGCCCTGGGTCACAGGGTCATGCAGCATTTGAAGCAGGAGAAGGAGGAAGGGGCCAGCTAGCTCTCCTCTTACACTTTCCCTTATAGCTGGAAGCCCCCAAGACCCTCTCAGCTGACTTCCCCTTGTGTCTTGTTGGCCAGGACTGAGTCATACAGTCACCCCTCACGGCAGAGGTGCCCAGAAAACACATACCTGATGTTAGGCGAAATATGAGAGGCAGCCGGGTTGAGGCGGAGGCCAGTGGCTCTGGAGGAGGGTGGAATTGCAGTGGAGCTGGTGGGCAAAAAAGCATCAAAGGCCATGGGAACCACTGTGTTGTTAAGATCAAGTTTGAGAGCAAAGATCAGCAGCCAGAAATGGCTCAGTGCTGTGGAATGACTGAGCAACAGTGCGTGGAAAGAGAAAGGAACCTGCTTGGGGCCGTCCCCACCCTTCCTGAGCCTGCCTTCGTTACCTGCCAGCTGCCTCTGTTTATTCTTTCCTCCTTCCACAGTAGAAGCAGTATATACCCGCATCCATCCTGTCAGTGCCCTCCAGCCTTAGGCCACCAGGGACACTCCTATAGTGAATAAGTTGGGTTTTTTACTTAGTGAGGAAGACCCACGAGCATCTCAGTAGGAGGGTGTTAGGAAGAACCGATTCTAGGATTTGGGCTTTGGTTGGGTGATTTAGGGGAGGCTCTGAGGAAACGGGGCCCACTCTAGATTGGGTGCTGCAGAAAGTGGGGGCAAATATATCAATGGAAGTCTCAATCTAGTCTATGTAGAGGGGAGATCAGAATGAGCACAAAGCTATAATTGATAAAGAAACAGTCATCTTTTTCGGCCAAGGGAAGGAGGGTTTGGTGTTTTGTGGGTGGCACAGAGACGTTGTTTTTGTCTCTGCTTAGACAAAATTATGAAGTGCCCTTGCTCTGTCTCATGGTGTCATGGTGTCAGAGTGGCCCTGTCTGAGGCTGGTGTCTGTGAGATCATTTATGTCCAATAGGAGAAGAGCACTGCCTAGTGGTGAGTGCCAGGTCAGCTTCCAGATGTCAGGGGCTGTTGTTTTTTTCTCTCTCAGTCCCTTATAAACAGTCACATAAATACATAGAAAGAAAATGCCCATATATATTAAGACTCCCCTTCTTATTAAAATCAATTAACAATTAAACATTCCCCACTATACTAACTCCTCTTTGTATTACAATTTCCTTCTTTGTTTGTTGTCCACCAAAGCCCCAGTTAACACTTGTGTATAGTTGTGAGTTCTTCTGTCGGAGGAATGGTGTGGTTCCTTGCTCAGGAACTGAATCTGTGCCACCAAATTGAATGCGCAGAACTTTAACAGCTAGGCCATCAGGGCTGCCTCCACAACTTCCTTTTTTAACCCTTTATATTTACCATCTTTTGTACACTTTGTCTCAACTCTTCTCATTTGAACATTATTACGAACTCATAGCCTTTTGTAAACTCAACTTGGCCCAATTAAACATGATCATATAATCATTATCAATTATTATTATGATTCTATGTAATTTCTTAGGACTTACCAGTGGAAACTGCTCTGAACATCTTTGAAAGCATCCTTGTCTCTGGAATAGCAGATATTGCAGACCTGTGGAATTAAGCTCCCATCCAAACAGTCTTGCTTCCTTTGAGTGGAGAAAAGCTCATGGGTGCATATGTGAGTGGGCAAAGTGTTGCTGGAAAATAAATCTGATTAAGGTTAGAGTTCACTCAGATTATTCTAGTTCAACATGTGTCATCATCCCTACTTTCCTTAGAGAACTTAGTGTCATCAACCACTCAGGTTTCTCCTACACTGACAGTTGTCACCCCAGGAGTCAGGCTTATTTCTTACTGGCACTGGATCCAACTGCTTCTGTCATCTTTCAGGTGGTCGTGCCAGAAACCAACCCATTATTGTGTTTAGCAGTTACTAACTACTATAAAGGGACTTCTGCTTTCTTAAAATTAAAACAAAAATCAAAATATTAAGTGCATATCGTTAAAACAAATCAATTAGCACAGAGGACTCTGCTGACCCGCTTCCCAATTAAAAGCAATTGCTTTTAATTTTTGGTTTCTTCTTTAGGTGGTTAATCAGTCATCTTTAAATAATATTCTTACATTGGGAGATAGAATAGTGTGAGAGTGTGTACTCTGGAGAGAGGAAGCCTGGATTAGAATTCTGGCTCTGGCACTAGCTGACTGCTTTGGATAAATTACTTAACTTCTCTGAGCTTCCATTTCCATTCTTACAGAGTCATTGTGAGAACTAAAAATGAGTTAATATAACCAAGCACTTAGAACGGTGCCTGGTGCAAAGCAAGTGGTCATCAACCACAGCTAATAATTATTAGCTATCGCATTTTTCTTTTTCTTGATTTTTAAAATTGGATATTATTAATTTACTTCCTAGCAGGATAGAGAAGGATTACACTTAATTTTATACTTTTTCTTATATCCCCTCTCCACCTTCTCCTAATATCATTTTATCACTTATTTTTTATCCTCTATTAGAAACCTTTGTAGTTGTAAGTAATTCACTTACACCTTTATTTCTCATGCCCTCAACTGCAGCCAGTATTTCTTGACTCCTCACTTTGTAAAATGAGGATATTAATCCTCCTTCTCCTCCCTCAGTGCTTCACCTCCCAACTTCTTCCGTTGTACTTTAATTCATATATTGGTTGGCAACAGGTATATTTAGTTCTCATATTTAAATGCTCTGTTTTGTTCCAAAAGTTAAAAATCAAACAAGCATGTTTACATTTTTGTGATATTTTAAACATTCTTACTGTAGAGCTAACATGTAGAGTACAGCTGCTCATGGTTTCTTGATCAGCTTTAGTTTCTCCTGATGTTTCTAATTGTCTTTGTTTTTACCCCTCTCACTGTTTGTCTTCAACATTTCCTCAATTTCTTTCAAACTGTACATCGTGTGAGGTGCTATATCAAGTCCCCTTTCCCCACAGAACTCTCCACTTCTTAGTCCATTTTGGGCTGGTTGCTCGCTAGGGCTGCTGCCTGCCCAGCTGTAATCCGCGGATTCCCTTCTCTCGGGTTTGATTTTCCTGATTCCTGGAATCTCTCTCTCCGTTATCCTTCATCCTACCCCATAAACACACATACACCGCCCCCCCTTTTTTTTTTCCCTGCAGCTCATTATCAAGGAACTTTCTAAGAAATGATTGTGGATGGTAACTTTTCTATTCCCCATTTAGCTCTGTTTCTTCTATTATGTTTTTGTTTTATTTTCTGCAAGCCTTCCTTGACTTTTTTTCCAAACCTTTCTTTAGAGTTCTGTATTTTGTCATTTTGCCTACCACCTTTTAATTCCTAACATCTCTTTTATTTTTTCTATTATTTTACTCCCCTTGCAGTGCGTCTTGTTCTCGTTTTATGAATAAAATACCTTTCTAATCTCCCTAAGGACATGGGTTCAAGTTTTAAAAAATTATTTTCTATTTTCAAAATTATCCATTTCTTTTGGTGCCATTTTTTTTTTATGTCAGTCACCCTTTCCATGTTATTGTCTTGCTTATATATCTGATCCTAGAGTGTCCATTCGTATTTAAGAGGGAGGGAGGTTGTTGGCAGGTTTCCCGGTAGAATAATTGCAAGAGGATCCCTAAATGCTGAAATACAGAAATATTTTTTCCGGAGTCTTTCAGTTCTGATTTTTCCCCTCTAGTGTCGACCTAAGCCTGCTGTGAACATAGGATGGGATGTGGGGATGGTGAACTTATCCCCTGCTTTCCCTCTCTACCTCCCTCTCATCCTGAGTCGACCTCGCTGCGGCTCTGCCTGGCAGACCATTCTTCTTGACCACACGCCCTCTCTCTGTCTCTCTGATAGCAGCTCCCTCCTCTCCTCCTTATTCAGCTATCACTCCTCCATCCAATCAGTCTTCAAAAACTGTTGAATCTCCTGTCTCCTGTTGACCCCATTCCCATTTTTCATTGGCGGCAGTGTGAGGAGAGGCAATGTGTGGTTTCTTGTGTTCAGCTGGCAGATTTGAACCTTGACTCCAGTCTACCACGAACAAGATTTCTCAATTTGGGCAAGTCAAATAACATCAGTTTCATTATCTGTAAATGGGGATACAAATGGTACGCACCTCAATGGTTATGAGAAGAGTACGAGTTATTATTTGTAAAGTCTTAGAGCAATTCCTGGTGCAGAGCAAAGACCACAAATGTAAGCCACTCTTGTCATTAGCTATTATTATACCTACAAGTACCTTACTATTGTTTCAGTCTGGTCTCAGGGGGGCTAGTTGATAAATGCTCTTTTGGCTTCTTTTTTTTTTTTTTTTATGAGGAAGGTCAGCCCTGTGCTAACATCTGCCAATCCTCCTCATTTTTCGCTGAGGAAGACTGGCCCTGGGCTGACATCCGTGCCCATCTTCCTCCACTTTACACGGGCCGCCGCCACAGCATGGCTTGCCAAGCAGTGCGTCAGTGCGCACCCGGGATCCGAACCCGCGAAACCCGGGCCGCCGCAGCGGAGTGCGCGCACTTAACCACTTGCGCCTCTGGGCGGGCCCCTCTTTTGGCTTCTTAAAATAGTGCCTAAACATAATCAGCATTTGCTTTCTTTCTTCCTCCCCCAAAGTAAGGTAGTCACAAGCAGAACTTAAAGAAATTCTATATAAAGATCTGTTTTTTAAAAAAGACCACTGAGAAATGGTAAGACTGAAAGGATGGGCACCCTCATATACTGAGAGTGTGAATTGGTATAATTTGTTTGCAAACAGTGTGGTTCCAGGTATGAAAAAATGTTATATGTTGATGCCGTCTGATCTAGTCATTCTACTTCTAGAAATATGTGAAGGAAACAATCTCAAATGCAGGCAAAGTTTTGTGTGAGAAGATTGTTCTTTGCACTAGTATTTACACAAAGAATTAGAAACAACCTAAGGTCCAGGAATTAAGGAGGACAACAGACAGCCCTGGGCACCATGAGGAGGACTCAGCAGTCTACAGCAGAGCTGCAGAGACTGGGCCAGGGCCCGGCAGGACTCCAGGCCCTTATGGGATGAAGGATCTTGCAGAAGCAAGGAGGCTACAGGCTTTGGGAAGCTGCAGCACCAGGAAATTTATCAAGGCAGAGACTGGTGCACAGAGTGCAATACGTGGTTTCAGCATGAGAAGAGTTAATTACAAATAAACATATATAAATGAGTAAGTATTTTTGTCTATTAAAGGGAGTAGAGCATAGTTGTCATGAATGTGGGATTTGGGTCAGAAAGACTGGGGTTCAAGCCCTGGCTCTAGCACTATTGTGAAAACCTGGGCTAACCTGAATTGAGGTGAAAACCCAAACCTTGTGATGGTTTCCTCCACTTTAAAATTCAGCCAAAGTAGCACACCTCATGGAGTGTGTGCGAGTATTCAATGAGGGAACACCTGAGGAGCCCTGCATGTCATAGGCACTTGATCAATATTAGCTACTATCAATTAGTGAACACAAATGTTCCCAAGCTCAAGTAATTTCCAGAGCATTCCTTCCCATCTTTTCTTCTGTGTTTGGTTTTATTGTTCTATAACTTCTCAGATGGCTGTCTCCTTGTCTGATTATCTTCTCCTTGTGTCCCCAAAGGACGACAGGACTCTGACTCGTCTTGGGAGTGAGCTGAAGGGAGGTGAGTAACTCTCCTTAAATAGCAACCTGCAGAGCCAGGGGACAGAGAAACACATTGGGTTAAGTCCACTTGGCATTTGCAGTCATCCCAAAGAGAACTGCTGGAGGCCTGGCCCCTCACTGCTCCCTGTTGCCACAGCTGGCCAACATTGGACCCCACAATTTGTTTTCTCTCCACCTGGGGTGAAGTAACACCTCCTTCCAGCCTGGACGCAGACTCGTGAGCTCTCAGGGACTACTCTGAGATCCTGCTGCTGACACCATGACCTTAGAAGCCTGCGGGGTCAGCCCAGGTAGTCAGCTTCCTCTTCTCTGCTGGTTCCTACTCATGACCTAGAATTGAGGGTAGCGCCTCCCAGCTGAGTTAACCTACAGAGGAATCAAGAAGGGGATTGATGAGCATCCTCAAGCCCCTCCAAGGGGAGTCCCTCTGGGGGTTGTAGGGTTATCTCCTTCCAGGTCCTCTCCTCAGGGTGCCATGGCCCAGGTGCCCATTTCCTCCCTCCCCTGCAGTCCATCAAATGACTCAGAGTGAGGCAATGACATGCCCACGGGGAGGTGGGGGACAGCAGAGGTGGGAGGAGAGATGGGGTTCCGAGGTAGGACAGGAAGAAGAGGTGATCAGCAACCCTGGAGGCTTCTCCTGCCTTCCTGCCTTGTCCACTATCCCATACCACTCTGGCTGACCCTGGGGCATTACCAACAGAGGCTGTTCCCTCCAATTCTCACCCTGCTGTCAGCCCAACTGCTTTACGGGGGCAGCAGGCCACTGACCTGGACCCCAGTCTGGCCTTTGCCACCTCCCATCTGTGTGACCTGGAACCCCTTACCTAACCTCACCTGTAAAAGGAGAACATTTCCTTGCGTTGTTATAAGGATTAAATATAATGTGTGTATGTGGCCCGAGCCAGTGCCTGCCACATAGTAGGTCCTCCCAAAGGGTTGTTGCTGTCCCCTCTCCCTGGAAACTGTTAGTTCCAGGTGGGAAACTCCTCCCTCCCCCAGCATACTCTCCCCTCGTGGCTGTGTCGGGGCGCCTGCCCTGTGCTCCCAGTTATAAGCACCTGCTTACCAGGTGTGACTGCATCAGGCAGGTACTGAATCTACTGATCTCCAACACCCCTGCAGAGACCCAGATCTCAGTTATCCCCCCACCCCCACCCCAATTAATAAATCCACAGACTTAGTGCTGAGGGTTCCCTCCATCTCAGCCCTGCTTTCCTCTCTCCTTTTAGCGAAGCAGGAAAAAGAAAAAAACGAAACAACCCTCCTCCTACCCACAGCCACACTAGGACTCCTTAAGTCCAGTTTTCTCAGAACTGTTTTGTTTCCCATCACTGCATCACCCTGGCAACCAAATCAAACACTCCCAGGAGCTGCCCAGGACAGTGAATTGTGCTTCACTTAGTCACCTTGAAGGACAAGTGAGGGGAGGACAGATTAGAAGCCAGCAGCTCTACAGCAGGCCATAAGACCCTGGACGGAGGGCTCAGGCTGTTGGATCCCTGAGGAGGAACTCTCCCTAGGAAACAAGATGATCTCTTGTTTAACAAATGGGCCAGCCTGGGGTGAGAGTTGCCAGTGGGGAGCTGTGTCCCCTGAGCCCAGCCTGGAGGGAAGGAGGTGATACAGATTGATCACCAGGATGCGAGCTGGGTCCAGCCCGCATCCACCTGAAGAATCCCCCTCCATTGCTCATCTTGGAGCATCCGTGATTAGCAGGAGGAATCCTCTTTGCAGGGTAGTTTTACTCAACGGACAGTAGTCTGAAACATTATTTTTAAATTAAAAAAAAAAACCCATAGATGTACTCTAGGATAAAATGCTAAAATCACAGGAATTTTTAAAACATAAGAAGGCTTTGAAGTAACGTCAGACAAACGTCTGCGAGTTGGCCTGGATTCAGCTCCCGACCTTTCTGCTTGCTGGCCCCGGGCCATCACTCATTCTATCTGAGTTTCACTTTCTTCTTCTGTGAAATAAGAATAGTGCCCCTTGTGTATGTATATAGCGGGAAACACAATTTATATCATGTTCCACACACATATATATAACTAGTCCCAATCTCTTATCTGCAATTCCGTAGTCTCCAAATCCCTGAAAAGCACACATTTTTTGGTAACTCATTTGGGCAGTAATCTTGCCTTGTCCTGACCTGAGACTATTTACAGGCATGACATTATTTATCCAATTTAATGTGAATATTCATTTGTTTCCCTGTTGAAACACAAATGCATTCGTTTTTAGGGCACTGCCCAGAATCTGCTGGAAGTGTAAGTAATATATATCATATGTGCCCTGTATTCTCTTTCTAAAGGATTAAAAATTCTGAATTCCTACACACATCTAGATCCCAGGAATTAGATAATTAGTTCTGGAGGCTGGAAATCCAAGATCAAGGTGTTGGCAGGTTGGTTTCTGGTGAGGACTCTCTTCCTGGCTTGCAGATGGCCACCTTCTTGCTCTGTCCTCACATGGCTTTTCCTCTGAGTGTGCAGAGAGAGAGCGAGAGAGAGATCTGGTGTCTCCTCCTCTTCTTTTTCTTTTTTTTTTTTTCCTGTGAGAAAGATTATCCCTGAGCTAACATCCACGTCAATTCTCCTCTTTTTGCTGAGGAAGACTGACCCTGAGCTAACATCCATGCCCATCTTCTTCCACTTTATATGGGATGCTGCCACAGCATGGCCTGACAAGGGTGCGTTGGTGTGCGCCCAGGGTCCAAACCCGGACTGTGAGCAGTGGAGCTGGTGCACTTAACTGCCATGCCACAGGGCCGGCCCCTCCTCCTCTTCTTACAGAGACTTCAGTCTTATCGGATTAGGACCTCACACTTATGACCTCTTTTTACCTTAATTACTTCCTTCAAGGCTCTATCTTCAAATACTGTCACATTGGGGGCTCAAGACTTCAACATTAGGATTTTGGGAGGACACGGTTCAGTCCATAATGCCAGGTGACTCCATCAAAAGTACCACAGGTGACTGCTGCTCAGGAACCTCATTTCACCACCTTATAGGCAACACCATTATACTCTACCTCAATCTCTTCTAACATTATCCTTTTTTTCTTTCCATTTAGAGAGCAAAAGCTTTATTGAGGATGCCATTGAGTATTCTTGAACACAATGAGCAGTGAGGTATTGCAGTTCTTGCTGACAAATGACAAAGCCTGGGAGACCATTTGTGGCTTTGGATGATTTGTCCAGGTGACCTCCATGGGGTGCCCCAGGAATGTCACCCAGATCTCCCCCCAGGGCTAGTTTCCTCCTGGCAGGCACACCTCCTCCAGGCAGTCTCCTCTGTTGGGGTTGAGTATGTCCCTTCTCAACAATCCATGAGGGATAGTTCCTCGGTGTCATTTGCTGGCAGTGAATGGCCTTCGGGTGAAAAGAGATGAAACCTGCAGGGGCAGGCTATGTGACTTGGGGCAGGTGAGTTAACTACTCTCTGCCTTAGTTTCTTCATCTGTTCAATTTTATTGTGAGGAAAATAAGATAACGCATGTAAAGTATAATGGCTATAGCATGCATGAAGCAAATGCATGTAGCATAATGGCTGACACACAGTAGGTTCTAAATTAGTGTTAACTTTTAAAAAGATTTCTGAGAAGAGACAGGGGCCAAGGGTCTTCTTCCTGGAGATGAGAGCCAAGCAGGACTTCCCTTGGGACAAGTCAGAAAACGCATGACACAATCAGTTAGTGTCCCTGGGGATTCTGGCTAGAGCCCTTTCTCTCCCTACCTAAGGAATTGTACAAACACTTCAGGATCCTATGGGCCCATAAGGTGGGGAGGCTGGAGTGGAGTTGGACCAAGTTGGGTTGGATCCTGACTCTCTCTCTGCCCAGCTCTGGGGCTCTGAGCTTATGTCTTGGTGTCTCATATTTGTCATCTGTTCAATGGGACTAGCATTCAATCTGATATGATTGTGTTGAAGGCCTCAGAGTCAACTGCAGAGTTAAAGGTAGGGGCCCAAGTACAATTATCCTCTCCAAAGTCCTAGGGTGACCTGGACCAGAATCAGAGCTTGAGGTCAGCATGGAACTGGGTTGGGTCCAGGTTGGAGGACTAGTAGGAAGGCTTAGGCAGCGGGGCGGGACTAGAGTGAGGTGACTGAGGTGTCCAAGGTACCGACTTGAGGAAACAACGGATGTAGTGGAGTTCCCATGAGCAGCAGAAGGGACATTTGTTCCCTCCCTGCTTTGATCCCCTCACTGCTGGGCACAGAGGGCCATGGGTGATTGCTTCCTCTACACCCTACCTTGGAGCTGGGAGGTTCTCAACTGCCATTGAGGACCCTCTTCGATTTTACACAGAGTAGCCCCTGACCAGTGGGAAGACAGTGTGGCTTAGTGACAACTCCCCAAGTCAGAATGGGTAGCTACCAATTTTGTGTAATTTGAGGGACTCTGAGGAGACTCACAAGTCTCCACCAAAGAGAAAAGTATTTTCCACACAAAGTTGTCCAAATGCAGGTCTTTCAGGCTTAGTGAGTCACACAGATGGTTCTTAAAGTCTCTTGAGTCTTTAAGAGGCTCCATGAAGTTGCACATGGTCTTGGTGTGCATGCATGTGAAGCTATCACCAGCTAAGATGTGAGCTAGGCTGGTGACACCTGAGAGGTAGGGGTGCTGGATTGTGGATAAAGAGTCAGAGTGGGGGCTTCAGAGTCTGAGGGGAAGCAGGGTTAACAGCAGATCTCCAACTTCCACTCAATTGGGGCAGTGGTTGGACCCAGTGACCCTCAGCTGGAAGGTCACAGGGCATCAGGCTTGGAGGAGAGTAGATGCCAGGAAAGCTTATCAGTAAGGTCCCTTTTAGCTCTGGGTTTTTGGTGTTCTTTTAATTCTAAGTATGCAGAGTCAGCCAAACTACAAACTCTGAAGGCTGAGTCCCCATGATTGCCCTTACTTTTGACACCAACTTCAAGTTTAGGGAGTTCCCAAACCACACTCAGATTTGATAATTCCCCTGAAGGCCTCACAGAGCTCACTGAATACTGCTATACTGATGTTACGCTTTATTACCGGGAAAGGACACAGGTTACCTACAGCCATAGGGAGAGTCACATAGCGCAGAGTCTGGGAGGGTTTCAAACGTGAAATTCTGTTGTCCTCAGGACACATGACTCTCCTGTATTCAGCGTGTAACACTGGGCATGGAGCATTGCCAACCAGGGACGCTCACTCCGTTAAAGACAAAAATAATCCTAACACTTGTTAAAATGGTAAGGAATACTTTCCTCAGGACTATCGCAATAGATGATGTCAAGGTTATCTCGATAAAGGAGGAGACTGGGCTCAACTCTGAGTTCAGCAGAGACACTTGGGGATTTATAGCCAATGAGCAGAATCAGTGAGTTGATGGAAGGAAATTTACTAACAGGAGACCTCAATGGTAAGGGGATTCTTGCTAAAGGCAGGTCAAGGAGTTACACATCAAAGGTAGTGGGTAACGAACAGGATCGGATATCAAGAGTATGGGGATTCTCACTAAACTGACTTGGCAGGATTCTGGCTAAGCCTGGGTGACACAGCCTGGCAAGGACAGGACATGGGAGGCCAAGGCTGAGGCCTAGTTGAGAAAAGAGCTCAGAAGAGCCTGACTAAAGTTGAGTCACGAAGAGAGCCTTTGTCGACACAAGCTTCAGTGTACAGAGTTTTTATTGGGACTCAATCACATGCTGCCCACATGGCTGACCTGTAGTCTCCAGCCCCTCCTGGAGGCCAAACTAATGCTTTTAGTTTCCAGTTCCTCCAGAGGTCAGAACCACATGACCCAAAGCCTCCATCATACATCACCTTGTCAGACTGTCCAGTGGCTAAAGTCCCAGGCAAATGAAGATACTGCTATCAGTCAGAACATTCTAGGGGCCAGAGATGAATTCCTGGTAGCCAAGGGCAAAGGGCAGGCCTCTCTGTGGTTGAGGTTAATTCTTGACTACACACTAAGTCTCTGAATGAATGTTTTTCTGCTCCAATCTTCCTTCTCTTTGTTCATCTATGGTGTTCCCACTCTAGAAACACTTTGGTAGTGATTGTGTTGACCTATCCTTGAGTGAGAAGACATCTTTATCAAATACTTACTACTTAAGAGCATCTTAAGATGACTTTTATGTGTTTATTCCCTGATTGAATAAGTACTGTGGAGCATCTACAATGTACAAAACATGTGTTCAATGTTGAAAGAAAAATTCTTTATATTTGTAAAATTCTTTTCCATTTGATTTATAGTAAAAGCTCTGTGATTCATGCAGGAGGGATCTTATGAAGCCCATTTTACAGATAAGCAAGCTGCCTTACTTAATCATTTGACCTTCATTGTTACGGGGATGAGGCAGATGCACTACATGAAGGTCTGAAAAAGCTGAACACAGACATGGCCATGGAGGACAACAACATGATCCCAAATGACCAACCGACTAGAGGGAAGTTTTTGAGTGAGTTTCCTCGGATGAAACAGGAGTTTGAGGAGCACATAGGATAGCTCCACACACTTGCAGACAAGGTTGACAAGGTGCACAGGGACTGCACCATCTCCAACTTGGTGGCCACCTCCACTAGTGCTGTGTCTGGCATCCTGACCACCCTTGGCCTGGCTCTGGCACCCGTGACAGCAAGGGTCAGTCTGGCATTCTTAGCAACTGGGATAGGCCTGGGAGCAGCAGCCACTGTGACCAGTGTGTCCACCAGCATCGTGGACTACTCAAGCAAGTAGTCAGCAAAAATCAAAGCCAGTCGCCTGGTGTCAATTGACATCGACAAAGAAGAAATCATCAAGGAAACTCTACATCACATTGCACCCCATGTTGTTTCCTCAACAATGAATTTCACCCCAGTCCTGGATATTATTTTGGAGGATCTCTGTGATACCATGTTGGCCAAAGGCAAACCTCAGTTAGAAGCCCATGCCAAGCGCCTCATGACTATTGGGAGAATCTCGTTCCAAAGTGGCAGGGTGATGAAGAAAGCTTTTGCAGGTACCACCCGGGCAATGTCCAAAGGAGGCCGGATCATGGGTGGGGCCACCACAGGTGTCTTCCTTCTGATGGACATGGTCAGCCTTGTGAAAGAGTCAAAGCATTTGCATGCGGGGGCAAAGGCGGAGTTGGCTGAAGAGCTGAGGCAGCAGGCTCAGGAGCTGGAGAGAGTATTGGAGATCCTCACTCAGATCCACGAGAGTTTGCAGCAGGGCCTCACTCTGTGACCCCCCAGAGCAGTGCACGGAGCAGGGACATGTGCAGGACAAAGATGGGACAAAGGTGGAGGAAATTTGTTAGAGGGAAAAAGAGTGAAACCAAGAACAAAAACGTTAAAAAATCTTCCCTATAGCAAAAATCTTTGAGAGAATCTTTGCTGACTGCAGCTGTGCACACTCAGGATAATCAGCTGTTGTTCAAAACTAGCCAGGTCTTTCTGTTCCTCCTGAGCATGTGAGTCAGCTGTCTTTCCCAGGGAGTCAAGGTCCAGACATCTGGATTCAGCCTCACAAGGCCAAACATAGACTGAAGATGAAAACTAACCAGAAATGTCTAGATAGTCAAGAGAAAAGAAAGTCAATCTTCAAGGCCAAACACAGGCTGGTGGGAAGATGCCAACCATCAAGGCCACATGCTCCTCCTCCTCTACCTAAAACCACAGATAAAAACCCCTATCTTTTTCCATTCGAGAAGGTGGATCTAAGTTTTAACTCCCATCTCCTCCTCTGGCGCCTTTTGATAATAAACCCACTTTCCTTGCCATGAGCCTGGCATTCCAGTTTTTTTCTTTCAGTCCCTCTCATGTGACAGGTAAATGAACCTGCATTTGTGTTTGGTAACAAGAAGGTGAGATACAGTTCACGGGAATGGTTGTTAAAGAGTTTGGCAATTCTGTAGCTAAACATAACAAGATGAATGCAGATGGCAGGTGCGTCAAAGAGAAGGAAGGAATGTGGATCCTGGAATAAGGAAGGAGAGGGGATTGGGAGTGAGGTGAATGAGGAGAAACCTTTGATTTTGGACTAAAGAAAACAGTGGGGTCATAAATCAAGAGAGAGTCATGGTGGAAGAAGCAATGAGAAGGCTAGGAATACTATGGAGTTGAAAACAGGAGAAAACTGAAGAGTTAGAACTGTTGGAATATGAAGAAGTAACATGACTCCTCTATTGACCCTTCCCATGCTTTCACATCCCAGGAAGAATGGAGTCTTTCCCTGGTGGTGGTCTTTAACAGTATCTTTTCGTTTTCAACTCAGCTTTGTCTTCCAGCAGGTTCATCTTAGTTAGGCAGTGACTTCTTGATAATGATGGTGATGATGACTGTGGTGATGATGATGATGGCAGCCATGGCAGTGATGATGATGTCGGTGGTGGTAGCGATGATGGCAGCCATGGTGGTGATGAGAACAAGGTAGGTGAAACATTTGGTAAATCAGTAGTGCTCTTTGGGGCCAAAATGCACTGAGAGATCAATGAAGTTCCAATGAAATTGCCAATGCTTTGTCGAAACAGTGGTTGGTTTGAAAAAGAAAAGAAAAGTGAAACCAGATGCCAGCATCAGGTCAAGGAACCTTGCAGTGTGTCAAGGAGATCAACCAGCTTGGAGTCAAGAGCAGCAGCCTCCATGAGCCTCAGTTTCCCCATCCGTTGGGGGCTGTGCTGGACTAGATGATATTTCAGATCTGTCTGGCTCTCCCCATCTTGTGTTCTATAGACTGGTTCAATAACTATGGACTGATACACTGAGCCTTTGTTTTGTTGATTGATAGGCTCACCTGGGCTCCACATGCTTGACTTCTCTTCCCCATGAGCCTGTCTTCCAGGATCTCAGGGAGGAAGTCCTCCATTGATCCTCCTGCTTGCTCACTGGACTCCAGCTTTCTCATCTGGTCATTTCCCTCAGACCTCAGTGCCAAGCAGGCACCACTGGAACACATGTGGGGAGGTCATGCACATCTGCCTTAGGCTGAGCACAGGCATGTTGCATATCCAGTGGCCAGGATCCATGACTGACATGTGGCACATGACACTGATTAGGATCAGAAGGGTGTGTGTACAGGTGTGAGAGACGGTCAGCGATAAATAGAAGGACAGAGAGAGACAGCCAGACAGCAAACACCCTAGCCCAAGCTATCCTCACATTTCACCTAGACTCCTGCAAGAGCTTCCAGAAAGGTCTTCTTCTGTTTACTCTTAGGGCTCTGCCCCTGCCTCCGCTCCCACTCTAGCTCATTCTCCACACTTTGCCAGAATGACCCTTAAGATTATCTAGATCTTATCGAGCACCTACTTCCAACCCTTCAATGGCTTCCCATTACTCTTAGGACAAAAGCCTGAAGGCTACATGCAGCCTAAAGGAAACTTTGGTTCCCTGAAGGCAGAGCTGGAGACAAGGCTCTCTCACAGAGGGTTTATTTGGAAAGTGATCCCCAGGAGCAAGACAGAGGGCCTGGGGGAAGGGAAGCAGAGAAGCAGGGAAAATCAATACAGAGACATATTCTTGATATGGTCACCCATCTGGACAATTGAGTCTGCTAGGACCTTCTGAGGACCTTCATGAAATGGCCTCAGAATCATCCCCTCCAGAGAGGAAAGGGGAAAGCATTTGACTATTGCTCCCATTCCTCGTGGGCTTGCTCCTGTGGGCATTAATTGTCTGTATTTCCATGTATGAAGCATGTAAATGTCAAACAGATTCCCATGACTGGAGCTCAGGGCAGGAGGCAAGGGCCAAGGGACATGCAAAATTATCCCAGAAAGTCTCGTAAATAACTCACAAAGTGCAGCCAGTGCCTATGTGTCCTTTTGTATATACCACCTCACAGAAGACATTTCTCAGTCCCTCTAGCTCTCTATCTGCCCATGTTTCCCTTGCACCTTCCGTCAATTCTTCAATTTCTTCTGGAAGAAGTCACCAAAGTCATGGCCATCCACTTGCCTGATCACCTGAGCAATATGTTTCACTTTGTCACTTCTTCATCAGTTCTTGGATAATTCACTTTGTCAAGTGTTTCAGGCACTGAGTAATTGAGTCGTTCAGCAACCCACCAATCCTTTTTCTCCTGAACTCTTATAGTGGATTTCTGTGTTGCTAAATGTGCATTTGATGCAATTCCACTATAATACTGGTAGCAGTGGAGTTTCCTTTGGTTATAAGCAACAGAAACTGAGTCTGGCTAACATAAGTGGATCCATTGGAAGGGGGCTAGGGCAATTCAGAGATTGGAAAGAAACGCAAAATCTACACAGGACAGGAAAGGCAGGAATCTGGGAGGGGCCAAATTTTGAAAAGTATGGTCTGCCCCTCAAGGTCCCTGCCATCAAATAGCTTACGTCCAAACATGTGGAATCCTGGTATGTCTGATTAAAGTTTCCAATTCCCAGGAGGCAGAATAGCTTGGGTTGGGTGACTATATTCTTGGACCAATCAGGCCAAGGCATGAGGAAACGGATTATAGGGACTCCCCTTGGTGGGAGTCTCAGGTCAAGAAGCCACCTGATTTTGTGCTTACTAGACACAGTCAACCCCTTGGTTCTCAGACACCCACACGCACTCTTGTTCTCAGACAAATAAAAATGAGTCTCCTTAGCTTACTATGAATCCAATGATCCTGTATACAACAGCAAGTGCACTCACCATTTCCCCGGCTGGAGACAAATCAATAATCTTCACCTATTGCAAATTGAAGTTATGTCACGGAGTAGAGGGCCTCAGCATGATACCAATGTTTGTCTTGCTCCATTGGGCTCCTCTCAATATTTTGCATATGTGTGTATTCATATTTATGTACGTATATAGATATTCGTAGGAAACAAAGAAGTGCAATAGAGGCTACAACCGCTACTGACCATTGCCGCTGCAGAGAGAAGCCTTTAGGTGGTTATTCCACTTAATGTTCCTCTTCCCTATGGGAAATTCATTCTTGTGGTGCCTGAACTTCTTGGTAGTTCTGCCTCAGTAAGGTTGTGGAATTTTCTATTAACCTTTGCTACTTGTTTTGGTAGTACAAGAAGGAATCCTAGGGAACCCCTTGAGTTCTACTCATATTCCTCCTGCCCTACTGTGTGGCAACAATGTGAATTTCTCTTGAGAATCAAGATCAGCTACCACATCCACCCCAGTGACCTCATCATTATCCACACATGGAGAAGCATGAGGCATCAGATATGGCCAGTTCAGTGAAACCATCTTTGTCTTCCCTAAGAGAGGTATTCTCCTCTTAGGTACTAAAACCTCTAGACCAAAAGGTCCCAGAGTCATGGGCATTGAAAACAAAATTTCTGAAAGTGGCTTATTATGTGCAATCATGAGACCTATCGTCCTCATCTTCTTAATTCCTAGATCCATAAATTATGGCTTTGAGAGAAAATGTACTAAATACTGAGTATGGATTTAGAGCATAACACATCCTATGAGGCAGTATTCAACCTCTCAAGGTATTTTCTCCCAGTAGAGTGGCCTTCAGGCCATTTCAATGATATCTAAGACCTTCACTTCTGGGGGCTGAGATTCCTTAGGCTCCAAGTCAACCTTGGTGAGGAACAGTCCATATTGTGTAGTTAGACATGGCCTCTCTATCAGCCACTTTGTCACAGAGCCCATTTTGAAAGCACTAGGCTGCCTGGGGAAGAGGGAAGACTTGCCACCAGAAAGGGTGTCTTCATCGATTTTTAAGTCACTCCAACAGTGCAGACCTTCTAGTGAGCATTCACATGGGACAGGAGTCTTTTCCAGCTCTGGCCTCATTCTGAGAGCTCCATCTGCATATCTCCTCCATAAGTTTCATTGCCACCAAGCCTCCCAATTGATTCTTTCTAAAATTCTGACCTTCCAGCCAGATCCTTAGCTGTTACCCAAGAAACAATGTAGATTCTGGCCTGAGGACACTTCTCCTTCCAGGCAGAGTGGACTACGAGATGTTCTCTGTTGTTCTTCAGGAACACCCTTAAGAACTGTTCCACAGAAATGCAGTTCTGGCTGAAGCCACTGTGTCAGGCAGAAAGCCCATCAAATTTTGGGAGTGCATACTGATTACATGGCTGAAGCAGCTGAATTTGGCCTCTCTGGACCTTTCAGTGATGTCTCTATTTAGTTTTTGTAAATTGGAGTTAGGTTTCTGTCTCCTACAATCAAAGATGTCAGCTTTTGGGGCCCCTGGATGTAATGGACTTGTTTCACAGGGAACTTTTTTTTCTTCTTAGTTGAGGTGGTTTCCCACTATGTGTAGTCATGAGATTCTCTGTATGTGGAAGCCAGAGAGATCAGATTTTTCCTCCTCTGGCATCCACACCTTACCCAAGACTTAGCTTGATTTACTGGCTGCTTCCACATGGGATCCAGAATCCGAAGCAAGTGATGCAAAGACCAAGGGTGCTTAGAACCAACTCTCAGTGACTGCCCAAGAGGGGAATGGTGATGGATGAGACTGTCCTGCACCAGAAAGGATAATATCTCAGGGTAGCCGAGGCAGCACCCTGACTATATTGTTCCTGACAAAGATAATTCTTTTGCTCCCTTTGACACCATGGAGCTGCCTCGGTTTACACTTATTTCCCATGCCTGGTCTCCAGCCTCCCGCTGATTTGGGGGAACTCTGACATTATTCCAATAAATTTCCCTTTTTTTTATTCACTAAGAAACCAGAGTTGGTATCTTTGCTTGCAACCATGAAGACTGATTGATACATACCAAGAGCCAGAGTCTGCATTTATTTCCTACATTAACATGAATGTCTTAGGGATGGCAACTTCCAGTGGAGTTTCAATCCTGGGAGGTTTATGAGCTCCCAACCACTGTTTTCCAAGATATATCACTGGTTAGCACTGGCCAACTGGAGAGGTGAATAGGGTGTCATAGGAATCACTACTATTGCCTCCTTTGAGCCTTGATGATGGCGCCAAGCTCTGTAATTCCTCCAAGCATTTGGTGTCGATTTTGATTTAAATATTTTGGTAGAGATGTAAAATCCAACAGCTTAACTGGTTTATCTCACTGTAATAGCCCATATCCATGCGTCTGGATGAACAATCTGCAGCATCCAAGAGTACCTGTTCCAGGTATCCACTCAGAAACCTAGTAAATGGTGACCAGGTGAGGGTTGGGTCCCAAGGGACCTGTTGTGAGGTGAACTCAAATAAGACCTTCATTTATTACTTACCCCCATAAGCATCCCCTCTTGCCAGTAGACCATGGTTTGAGCCATTCTGGGCTCTTCTGGATCCCAGCAGTTAGTGTAACCTTGGAGCCAGTATCCAACAGTCCTGGGTATGTTGTGTTTCCTTTAACTAGTCCACTGTTACCTGAGGGGATGCTCAGGGTCTTAGGAGAACAGATAGGAGGAATGCTTGCAGGTGACAGGTATGGGGTATGACAGGCCCTTTCTTAAACTCCTGGCTACCTTTTCCTTCAAGGTTTCTGCTTATGTCCCACAACTCAGGTCTCAGAATTGGGTGACAAGCAGAGACTGTCCAACGTGTTGACCTGTCTGTTCTTTGCTCACCAGATTTTGAGTTTTGCAAAGTAACTGGACTGTCCATCAGTTCTACTGCTGGGAACCTCTGCACGTCAAACTTAGCCCCGATCTTTACCCTCCCTGCTGCCTGGCATGACACCCACACTGTCTTTTCTTCTGACCGTAAACTTCCTCCCCTAAGGTTGACCTCTTGGGATTTCTGCCTCCTAAAAAGACCAGGGTCCCACCCCACCTTTGAGTCTAGAGAATTCCTAGTCATCCATTTATTCTTCATGTCAAAGGAACAAGACTTGTTTGGGCTTTGGCAGGAAACACAGTGTAGGTGGGAAATCCATGAGAGATCTAATATAACCCTCCAGTTTCCTGCTCACTTTGATTTCTTCTCCTTCTTCTCCATGCCAAGTGCATTCTCTCCTTTCAGTACCATAAATTGGTGGCCAGCATTTAGTCAAGGTTGACCAACCTGGGCGTGGTTAGAATCACAGCTGTCTGCTGGACAAAATGGTGTCAGCTGAGTAGGATCACAGCAATGAATACAGAATTATGTTCTACCTTCCTTGGTGAACACCTTCGACTCCACCCCCACACGTTTTCTCCAGAAGTATGGAGCTTTCATAGTGAAGTCCCTCTCTTGCTTCACTGTCTAACTCTTTTCCATTCTACGTTTCACTCTTGCAGCCAGGCTGACTTCAAATGTTGGCTGCCAAACAATAAAGACTGTGGCCTGGGCAAAGTGTGCCCAAGTACCCTTAGATATGGTTTGTAATTGAGATCCTACATATCCCGTCAGATGTCCCTATTGTAATTTCTGGATGCAACTTGTGGTAGGCTGAATAGTGACCCCTCAAATATACCCATGTCCTAATTCCTGGAACCTGAGAATATGTTAATTTACATAATAAAGGGGACCTTGCAGATGTGATTCAACTAAGGACCTTAAGATGAGGAGATTTTCTGGGATTATCACGGTAGACCCAATGTAATCACTATTGTCTTTATAAGAAGGAGGCTAGCGGATCAGAGGGAAGAAAAGGAAATGTGACAATAGAAGCAGAGAGAGACTCCAAGATACCACACTGCTGGCTTTGAAGATGGAGGGAGGGGCCAGGAGCCAAGGAATGCAGGTGGCTTTGGAAGCTGGAAAAGGTAAGGAAGTGCATTCTCTCCCAGAGTCTCCAGAAGGAATGCAGCTCACTGACACTTTGATTTTAGAACTTCTGACAACCAGAACTGTGAGAGAATAAATTTGGGTTGTTTTAAGCTACTGAGTTTGTGGTCATTTGTTGCAGCAGCCGTAGGAAATTAGCATGCAATCTTTCCCCATCAGTGTCTTAATTCTCACTGAAAAGATTTAGTGAGGAATGAATTCATCACTTGAATCAGAAACCCACAGAATCCATCTCTGAATCTTGTTTTGATAGGACAGTTTTTCTGCTGAAAATACAAAAATCTGGAATTTATTTCATGCCTTGAGGAGAAATTTCAAGATTCCAGCCAGGCATTTGTCAGAAGCATCAGAAGTGACTGTCCTACTCCAGGTCCCAGCATTACTTGGCCCGTCTACACTGGCTGACAGCAGCCACCAACCTGAAATGCTGATGGGTGGGGCTTTACCATGGCTCTGTCCCCCACCCCCCAGCCAGAAAACCACTTCCAAATATGCCAACCCTCCTGAGGGTCTGTGGACTGTAGCAACTCTTGGGTACCAATTTCTGCATCAGTTAAGATTCTTTTGCTGCAAGCAAAACAGTAACAACAAAGCAAAATAAAAATAAAAGCAAAAGCAAGAACATAAACAAAAACTAATTGAAAAGAAAACCTTTTGGCCAACTCAAGAATTGAGGTATTTATTGGAATAATCCAGAATGTTCAAGGAATTAAAGAAACAGGCACACACACACAAGGCCTGGAAAGCCTCAGGGATCTCAGCAGGAGGAGCTGGGCTTCCTCCAGGCCTCAGCTCACAGCCTTCTGCCTCTGAGGGTTTTCCTTCTGGTTTTCTGATTTCCTAGGGAGAGATTCTGATTGGCCCAAGGGGGCCTTAGAGCCATCACCCCTGGCTAAAGGACAGGGTAAGTAAGGGACTGTAGCACCAGAGGACATCGCCCTGAGCAGGCAGGCTCCCTAAGTAGACCTTTGGAGGAGCTCCCTCCTCATCCCTATGGGGCAGTGGAGGAGCGGGAGTGTCCACCCTCTGCCCACCTCCCTCACAAGTACTATCTCCTTACAGGAGGGGACCCGCTATCTGCTGGGCCAGCCCCTGAGGTTATGGGTGGCGGTGCTTTACTAGTGGGCAGTGACACTGAGCCTTAACAGCCCCAGACTTCCTCCTCACTCCCTATCGCATGGAATGAGGAGCAGATGAAGGCCTTCCCCTACCTCAGCTAGGACTCCAGTGAGTCTCTTTTCCTTCCTTCTCTCTCAGGCCCCACCTGATTTCCCTTCTTCCCAGCTCCTCTCTGCTCCCATTCATCCTGTCCTGTTTCAGCTCTCTGCCAGCATCTGGCAGTGGGTGGGGAGAGGGCCTCACTGGCTATCCTTTTCACATGGTTTGTTGGAAGGAGGAAGAGAGAAAAGCTCCTGAGGAGCTTTTCTGAGGAAGGAGAGAAAAGCCTCACCTAGCTTCTAGGCCTGGTTTTCACTCCAGGATTAATTACCAGAGGATTTCTGCACTGAGGGTGAAAGAGAAGAATTCACTGTGCGTTTCTCCAACATTAGTAACCGGGCCTTTAATTTCTTTCTATGTGCCTATTGTTCTTGTGCCTGGTGAGGAAAGGAGGAGGGGTGCCTAGAAGAATTCAATGAAAAGCTGCACCCAGAACCCCCACATGTTGGAGCATGTCTTAGGCTGAGAAGATGCACACTCGTGGGCTAGGATTTGGGGATTGAGGGACAATGTGGGGATTCCAGGGCTCATAGGGAAGATTGAAAACTGGGGGATACTGGAACCACCCTCCCCCACCCAATGGTGAACATGGATCTGGATAGCTCCTGTGTTGACCTCAGCCACAGGGCGGTGACCTCAGAGACTGGTGGCTTGTATCAGTGAACAGACCAAGAGGATGGGGCCCTAATCATTCGGGCACTGTGCCATCCCTACCATCTTTCAGGTAGAGAAAAGTCTCAATGGGATTATTAAAAACCCAGCAGCTAAGAAGAAATGCAACGGCCCATATCTAGGAATCTGGTTGCTCAGAGGATCAGGAAGAAATACGATTGGTTTAAGAGGCAGAGTTTGGACTTGCTCTCAGAACAGGAACGTTGGAAATGTTTAATACTGGAACATCGAGGGCCACATGTTGATCGAGCTGAAAAAACAGGGATTTCCTGAGAAGAAAGGTCAAGGCTTCCAAGCCAGACTGGACAGATGGAACAGGCAAAAACAGAGCCATCCCCCTCCAGCCAATCTTGAGCTGGGATCAGGAAAGACAAGGGTGTTGAATCGCTGCTAGATCTTGGAAGGGACAGAGCCCAAAGAGGATGAAGGGGTCATCTACCTCCCACTAAGGGAGCAGGGATGGAGGAAATGCTCAAAAGGCACTTTGTAGAGGCTGTAGATAAGGGTTCAATAAGAACCACAGAGGGACAGCTAATCTGTGTGTAGATTTGAGTAAGGAGTAGAGTATTTCAGAAGTTAATTCATGAGTTTCCTGGTGACAAAGATGTATATGGGAAGTAAGACTGGCTGTACCTTGAGAAGCATATGCAAGAGGATGCTGGGATGAGACTCAGAGGGAAAGAGGTCAAAGAAGATGGGACACACTCATGGGGCCCCAGCAAGTGAGCTGTGGCTGGAGTTTGGGGCAAAGTTACATATTAGGCTGGGGGGATCAGAGCTCCCCGATGGAATCACCCCACTCCAGGAAGTGAGAGGGGCTGGATATGTTTCCACAATGGAAGCCTCTGGTAGATCCAGAACTTTTGGCTTCCTATCTCTCAATATGGTGGGCCCTGCAAGGTGGACTCTGGAGGCATGTATCCGGAAACCAACGCCTACACCTCAAAGAGAAAATAAAGGACAAGGAAGGAAGGTCTCTGACCCACAAAACATCATGAGCTCTATCCAAGCTTGGGAAGGAACATGTCCAACTTAAGAAACCAGGTAAGATGGTCTCTGGGCCTGCGTGAGACGAGATGAGGATCAACTGCGGCAAAAAGCTGTCAGAGGCTTATCTCCCCACTGTCTGGAAAGAGGTTGCAGGAAGGAATGGCCACAGAAGCCACTCAAGTAGCCCAAGGCCTGAAAGCTCAAAGGTCCAGGGAAACGTGGCTTTTGGAAGGAGCAGTTGATGGGGCACATTGGTCTCCTAATTGGAGTTGCACCCCACTTCCAGTTTGCTACACCTTGGGCTTGAGCTTGACGACTCTATTGCTCAAGTCTTTTCTGAATTCTCTTCGTGTTTGTCCAGCTTGCCATGGGCTCAGCTCTTATGAGTATTTAAATGATGTCCAGTTGGGAGCTGCATTTCTCCCGCAGACATGTCTGCCCCTAAGGTTATAGAGCTAAAGTCTAGCAAACGACAGAGAGAACTAGGAGAAAGTGTTGCCCCCAAAAGAACCTAAGGAGGGGTGAGCATTAAGGTCAATGTTGGACAGGGACCACAGAATGGGGGTGGAGTAATGGATCTGAAAGGTAGCCCCCCTCATTCATTCATTCCTTACATGATTCATTCATCAAACACTCATTGACACCCTCTCCCCTTCTGTAAGCCTTGCACGTGGGAGATTCTGGGGACATTAAGATCAGACAGGGTCCTGTCCTGCCTGGAGTTCAGAGTCCAGATGGAGTTCACACGTGGGATAGAGGCTTCTAGCCATGGTCTCTCCATGTTCATCCATCCCCGTGCCTCCCTCACCCCTTGTGCTCGAGCATCACTGAAATGCTCTTAGCTTCCCTGAACCCTCTAGGGTGTTCCTCCTCTGTTCCTCTACATGTGCCCTCCCCTCTGCCATTGTGCACACCTGGCCCTTCCTTCAGCTGGCCACTTCCTGCTTATCCTTCATGACTTGCTCTGCACAGAGTGACTTCCTCCCTGGACCCTCAGATGCTCCTCCTCTGGGCCCCGACAATCCCGTGGACTCCCTCTGGCGTAGCCTTGACACAGCTTATTCTCATCAGCTGTTTCATGGGCTCCCACTGCTGCTGTATGGACCAGGTCTCATTCTCTGCATCTCCTGCCTGCAGGGGATGTGGCTGTGAACGCTGTTGAACCAAACCAGAATATGCGGAACAGAAAGAAGATTGACTCTGTTTTTTCTTCTTTTTTATTGATGTCATAATAGTTTATAACATTGTGAAATTTCAGTTGTACATTTTTTTTGTGAGTCACCATATAAATGCGTCCCTTCACCCCTTGTGCCCACTCCCCAACCCCCGTTATCTGGTAACGACCAAACTGTTCTCTCTGCCCGCAAGTTAGTTTATATTCCACATATGAGTGAAGTCATGTGGTGTTGTCTTTCTCTGTCTGGCCTATTTCGCTAAAATAATACCCTCCAGGTCCATCCATGTTGTGGCAAATGGGACAATTTTGTCTTTTTTATGGCTGAGTAGTATTCCATTGTATATATATACCATATCTTCTTTATCCAATCATCAGTCGAGGGACACTTGGGTTGCTTCCACTTTTTGGAGATAGTGAATAACGCTGCAATGAACATAGGGGTGCATAAACCTCTTTGGATTGTTGATTTCAGGTTCTTTGGATAGATACCCTATAGTGGGATAGCTGGATCATAATGTATTTCTATTTTAATTTTTTGTGTGTGTGAGGAAGATTGGTCCTGAGCTAACATCTGTGCCCATCTTCCTCTACTTTATACGGGACACCGCCACAGCATGGCTCGACAAGCAGTGCATTGGTGTGCACCAGGATCCAAACCGGCAAACCCCGGGCCACTGCGGCGGAGCATGCACACTTAACCACTTGGGCCACTGGGCCACCGGACCACCTCTATTTTTAATTTTTTGAGGAATCGCCATACTGTTTTCCATAGAGGCTGCACCAGTTTGCACTCCCACCAGCTGTGAATGAGAGTTCCTTTTTCTCCACAACCTCTCGAACATATGTTATTTTTTGTCTTGCTGATTATAGCCATTCTAACAGGTGTAAAGTGATATCTTAGTGCGGTTTTGATTTGCATTTCCCTGATGATTACTGATGTTGAACATCTTTTCATGTGCCTATTGGCCATCTGTATATCTTCCTTGGGAAAATGTCTGTTCATATGTTCTGCCCATTTTTTGATTGGGTTGTTTGTTTTTTTGTTGTTCAGTTGTGTGAGTTCTTTATATATTATGGGGATTAACCCCTTGTCGGATATATGATTTGCAAATATTTTCTCCCAGCTGGTGTGTTGTCTTTTCATTTTGATCCTGGTTTCCTTTGCCTTGCAGAAGCTCTTCAGTCTGATGAAGTCCCACTTGTTTGTTTTTTCTTTTGTTTCCCTTGTCTGAGTAGACATGGAATTCGAAAAGATCCCTCTAAGATGGATGTCAAAGAGTGTACTGCCTATATTTTCTTCTAGGAGTTTTATAGTTTCAGGTCTTACTTTCAAGTCTTTGATCCATTTTGAGTTAATTTTTGTGTATGGCGAAAGAAAATGGCCTACTTTCATTCTTTTGCATGTGGCTGTCCAGTTTTCCCAGCACCATTTATTGAAGAGACTTTCCTTTCTCCATTGTATGTTCTTTGCTCCTTTGTCAAAGATTAGCTGTCTGTAGATGTGTGGTTTTCATCTGGGCTTTCAATGCTGTTCCATTGATCTGTGTGTCTATTTTTGTACCAGTACTGTGCTGTTTTAATTATTATAGCTTTGTAGTATATTTTGAAGTCAGCGATTGTGATGCCTCCAGCTTTGTTCTTTTGTGTGTGTGTGTGTGTATGTGTGAGGCAGATCAGCTCTGAGCTAACATCCATGCCAATCCTCCTCTTTTTGCTGAGTAAGACAGGCCCTGGGCTAACATCTGTGCCCATCTTCCTCCACATTATAAGGGATGCCAGCAGAGCATGGCCTGACAAGCGGTGCGTCGGTGTGCGCCTGGGATCGAACCCGGGCCGCCAGCAGTGGAGCATGTGCACTTAACTACTACACCATGAGGCTGGCCCCTCCAGCTTTGTTCTTTTTTCTCAGGATTGCTTTAACTATTAGGGGTCTTTTGTTGCCCCATGTGAATTTTAGTATTCTTTGTTCTATTTCTGTGAAGAATGTGATTGGCGTTCTGATTGGGATTGCACTGAATCTGTAGATTGTTTTAGCTGGCATGGACATTTTAACTGTTTATTCTTCCAACTCGCGTGCATGGGATATCTTTCCATTTCTTTATGTCATCATCGATTTCTTTCAATAATGTCTTATAGTTTTCATTGTATAGGTCTTTTACCTCCTTGGTTAAATTTATTCCTAGATATTTTATTCCATTTGTTGTGATTGTAAATGGGATTGTATTCTTGAGTTCTCTTTCTATTAGTTCATTATTAGAGTATAGAAATGCAACTGATTTTTTTAAGTTGGTTTTGTACCCTGCAACTTTGCTATCATTGTTGATTATTTCTAAGAGTTTTCCAATGGATTCTTTAGGGTTTTATATATGTAAAATTATGTCATCTGCAAACAGACAGAGTTTCACTTCTTCGTTACCTATTTAGACTCCTTTTATTTCTTTTTCTTGCCCAATTGCTCTGGCCAAAACCTCCAGTACTATGTTGGATAAGAGTGGTGAGAGTGGGCACATGTGTGTTGTTCCTGTTCTCAGAGGGATGACTTTCAGGTTTTCCCCTTTGAGTATGATATTGGCTGAGGGTTTGTCATATATGGCCTTTATTATGTTGAGACACCTTCCTTCTATACCCATTTTTTTGAGAGTTTTTATCATAAATGAATGTTAGATCTTGTCAAATGCTTTCTCTACATCTATTGAGATGATTATGTGGTTTTTATTCCTTGTTTTGTTAATGTGGTGTATCACATTGATTTGCAGATGTTGAACCATCCCTGTGTCCCTGGTATAAATCCCACTTGATCATGGCATATGATCTTTGTAATGTATTGCTGTATTCGGTTGCCAATATTTTGTTGAGGATTTTTGCATCTAGGTTCATTGGCAATATTGGCCTGTAATTTTCCTTCTTTGTATTGTCCTTGTCTGGCTTTGGTATCAAGGTGATGTTGGCCTTGTAGAATGTGTTGGGAAGTGTTCCATCTTCCTCTATTTTTTGGAATAGGTTGTGAAAGATAGATATTAAATCTTCTTTGAATGTTTGGTAAAATTCTCCAGAGAAGCCATCTGGTCCTGGACTTTCATTTTTGGGGAGGTTTTTGATTACTGTTTCAATCTCTTTACCTGGGATTGGTCTATTCAGATTCTCTATTTCTTCTTGAATCAGTTTTGGGAGGTTTTATGAGTCTAAGAATTTAGCCATTTCTTCTAGATTTTCCAATTTCTTGGCATACAGTTTTTCATAGTATTCTCTTATAATCTTTTTTATTTCTGTGGTATCCATTGTAATTTCTCCTCTTTCATTTCTAATTTTATTTATTTGATCCTTCTCTCTTTCTTCCTCCGTGAGTCTAAGGGTTTGTCAATTTTGTTTATCTTCTCAAAGAACCAGCTCTTTGTTTCATTGATCCTTTCTACTGTTTTTTTTATGTTTCAATTTCATTTATTTCTACTCTAATTTTTATTATTTCCCTCCTTTGGCTGACTTTGGGCTTTGTTTTTTCTTCTTTTTCTAATTCTGTTAGGTGTAGTTTAAGATTGCTTACTTGGGATTTTTCTTGTTTGTTAAGGTGGACCTGTATTGCTGTGAGTTTCCCTCTGAGGACCCACTTTTGCCGCATCCTATATGAGTTGGTATGGTGTATTTTCATTTTCATTTGTCTCCAGATATTTTTTGATTTCTCCTTTAATTTCTTCAATGATTCAGGGATCTATTGGTTGTTCAGTAGCATGTTGCTTAGTCTCCACATCTTTATTACTTTCCCAATTTTTTTCTTGTAGTTGATTTCTAGTTTCATAGCATTATAGTTGGAAAAGATGCTTGTTATGATTTCAATCTTCTTAAATTTGTAGAGGCTTGCCTTGTGTCCCAACATATGGCCTATCTTTGAGAATGTTCCATGTGCGCTTGGGAAGAATGTGTAATCTGCTGTGTTTTGATGGAGTGCTCTATACGTATCTATTAAGCCCATCTTGTCGAATTTTTTGTTTAAGTCCACTATTTCCTTATTGACTTTCTGTCTGGATGATCTATCCATTGATGTAAATGGGGTGTTAAGATCCCCTACTATTGTTGTGTTGTTGTTAATATCTCCTTTTAGGTTTGTAAATAGTTGCTTTATGTACTTTTGTGCTCCTGGGTTGGGTACATATATATTTATAAGTGATATGTCTTCTTGGTGGGGTGTCCCTTTTATCATTATATATTGCCCCTCTTTGTCTCTCATTACCTATTTTATCTTGAAGTCTACTTTGATATAAGTATGGCAACATCTACTTTCTTTTGTTTGCTATTAGCTTGGAGTATTGTCTTCCATCCTTTCACTCTGAGCCTATGTCTGTCTTTAGAGCTGAGATATATTTCCAGGAGGCAGCATATTGTTGGGTCTTCTTTTTTAATCCATCCCCCCCCCTGTGTCTTTTGATTCATGAATTCAATCCATTTACATTTAGAGTGATTATTGATATATGAGGGCTTAATTTTGCTATTTTATCACTAATTTTCTGGTTCTTCTGCATTTCCTGTGTTTCTTGTCCTGTTTGTTTCATACTACCAGTTCAGGTTGGTAGTTCTGTATGATGATTTTCTCAGTTTTATCTTTAATTATAATATGTGTCTCTGTTCTGATTATTTGTTTAGTGGTTACCATGAGGTTTATATAAAAAATCTCATAGATGAGATTGTCCATTTTCTGATAGCCTCTTATTTCCTTAGACTAAGTCAGTTCCATCCGTTTCCTCTTCTCTTTCTAAGTTATCATTGTCACAACTTATTCCATCTTGTGTTGTGAGTTTGTAGTTAAAGTGATGAGGTTATATTTATTTTTGGTGTTTTCCTTCCCTTTACATTTGATGTTATAATTAAGTGCTTGCTAACCTACTCTGATAGAGAGCTGCAATTTTTCTGATTTTGTCTACCTATTTTTCTCCTTGCTCAAGGCTTTATAGCCCCTTTCTCTCTCTTTTTTTTTTTTCAGACATGAGGGCCTTCTTGAACATTTCTTGTAGTGGGGGTCTTGTGGCAATGAACTCCCATAGCTTTTGTTTATCAGGGTTAGTTATTATTTCTCCATCACATATGAAGCATATTTTCCCTGGATAGAGTATTCTTGGCTGAAAGCTTTTGTCTTTCAGAATTTTGAATATATCATTCCACTCTCTCCTAGCCTGTAAAGTTTCTGCTGGAAAATCTGCTGAGATCCTGACTGGAATTCCTTTGTACATTATTTCTCTTTTGTCTTGCTGCCCTTAATATTTTTTCTTTGTCATTTACTTTTGCCAGCTTTACTACTATGTGCCTTGGAGAGGGTCTTTTTATGTTGATATATTTAGGAGATCTACTGATTCATTCACTTGTATTTCCAGCTCATTCCCCACATTGGGCAAGTTCTCATCTATTACTTCTTTGAACAAGCTCTCTGCTCCTTTTTCCCTCTCTTCTTCCTCTGGAATCCTATAATCCTTATATTGGATTTCCTAACTGATTTGGATATTTCTCAGAGAATTTTTTCATATTTTTTTAGCCTTAGTTGTCTCTCCTCCTCCATATGGAGCATTTCTGCACTCCTATCCTCAACAATGCTAATTCTTTCCTCCATATTGTCAGCTCTGTTCTTTAAAGATTCCAGATTTTTCTTTATCTCCTCCATTGTGTTTTTCATCTCCAATATTTCTGATTGTTTTTTCTTTATAGTTTCAATCTCTTTTGTGAAAAAGCTCCTGATTTCATTGAATTGTCTTCTTTATTTTCTTGTAAATCATTGACCTGTTTTATGATAGCTATTTTGAATTCTCTGTCATTTAGATTATAAATTTTGTGCCTTCAGTGTTGATTTTTGGGTGCTTCTCATTTTCCTTCTGGTCTGGAAATTTAATATATTTTTGCATAGTTCTTGAGGGTGTGGGCTTATTTTTCCTCAGGCTGAAACTATCTGGTTGCAGCTTCCACCTGCCGCCCTAGGTAGGGGTCAAGAGCTGTGTATTCTGAGCCTGCTGTGATCCGTGTGCACTCTGGCCATCCAGCTGAACTGAAGTGTGGCTAAACCTGAGGTGCGGCTGAGGCTGAGCTGCCACTGACCTGAAGCTGAAGCGCTGCTGAGCTGAAGCACTGGGTTGGGGGGAGGGTAGGCTTATATTTGCCTCCCCAGTCCCAGGGGCTTCTGGCTCTTCCCTCACTATCTGGTCTCCTGGGGTGCTAGCTTGATGAAGACACTCCCACAACAGTTCCATTCCCTCCATGAGGGAGTTCCCCACGGGCTGTTAGGGAACTTGCAGAGCAATGGTTTTCCTGTGAAGGGCCACAACTACCCCCTGAGATCCATGCAATCTCAGTCTCAGGGTCACTGTCATTGGGGAAGGAGGGGAATTCTTCTTAAATCCTTCCACTTATGCTTGGGTTCCAGCACCTCCACCTTCAGATGTAAAGCTGCATGGATCTCTCAGACATCTTTTGTGTTGTGTGAATGCCCTCTGTTGGTTTATGAATGTCCTCTGTGTTGTTTCTTAGGGGGGGAACTTTAAGGGGGAAAGCTCACTCCTCGGTGATGCTGACATCACTCCTCTCTACAGACTCTGCATTTTAACAAGACTCTCCAGGTGTTCTTGGAAGCATTTTACCAGAATCTCAGCCATCCTTGACCCAGAGAATGTTCTCCAGGGACCTGCCTGCTTTAGAGCCTGTTGGCCTCAGGACCACGAGTGGAACACAGGGAGGATGGCCACCCTAGCTTTCGGGGCACAGCCCTTTGCAGCCTCTGCAAGTCATCATCATTCCCAGGAGTGATTCACTCAGCCTGACTTTTCATCAGAGCTTAGATCCAGGGAGAGCAAGGCAGGGACACAGAACCTGGGTCAAACAGGTGGTGGTAGTGGTTGTAGTGCGAACTACACATGCACAGTGCCTGGTGTCTTGTGTGACCTACGTCTATGGCCCTTTAAGATACAGGTAAGGCTGAAACCGCATCCCTGCTCCTTAGATGTCTACTGCCCTCCTCAAGGTTTCTGAGCATCCATAGGCAGTCTTCTGGTCTGCCAGCACTGCCAGCTGGCTCCAAGCTCCTACTGCTGCTACGTTAGCACTGAGTTTGGATGCTCTTGCTTCCACATATGCTCTGTGCTCAGGTGTGCATTTCACCCCCTTCCCATCAATTCCACCCTAACAGACACAGGATTTCCCATGCATGGCAGATACCCAGAAGACTTGGGTGGAGGGGGGATTTTTCTCACCACACACCCACCACACGGATCTGGGTGTTAGATATGTCTGTAGCTCTTGGTCAGCCCTGATGGCCACAGGCAGGGGCCCTCTGCCCCTCCCCCTCCCATCTCCCTTCCTCGTTCATCTCTGATCTCCCAGAGGCTCCTGAGAACTCTAAATTCCCTTCACTCCACCCAGTAACCCACACTGCATGCTCTGCTCCAGGCTCACCACACATTCAAACCAAAGAAGAGCCTGGCAGCACAGAAAGATCCACCCTCCTGGGAAGGTGAGGGAGCTAGGAGAAACCTGTGATTTGGACACAAGCTTTGGCTGCAAAGAGCAGAAACCCAGGCAAGCCAGTGAAAGGAAAGGGGGTGTATTGTCAAGACATGGGGTCTCTCAGGGAGCCAGACAGAAGCCACAGTATTTGCTGTTGGTTCCCCTAAAACCAAGATTTAAAGGGTGGGCACCATGAGGAACAGCTGTTCTCAGATTAGTTCAAGTACTACATGCTCTGTCTCACTCTCATCCTGCATCTCTGCTTCTCTTCTTGTTACTGGACAAACGTGCGTCCTCTTCTTGGCAAGTTAATCAAACTACACCAGAACTAGTTGTCACACAAAGCATAAACTTTATTTGCAGCATGCAGCAAAGTAAATGGGGACTATAGGGAATAATTTCACAAAGCTAGGCCTCCCTGAGCATGAGGAGGTTGGTACTTTTATTTGGGGTAGGGAATGAATATTCAAAGAGGAAGTTTCATCATCGTATGTAAAGGTGGGCAAAAGCTCACACATATGTGGTTTGAAAACATGCTGTTCCATACATCGAATGATCTAAAAATGGCTACTTTTCCCCTCCCAGAGGAGGAGAATTGACGATGTTAATGAGAGCAGGTTACTTTAGTAAAACTTTCTGTCTGTCTGTACAGGTGTCATTCTTGTGGTTGCAGTCAGGACCAGTCTGGTCTAGTTCAGAGTAGTTGGGTCCAGGGCAGTTGTCACTTAGAGCTTCTTCCTGGAACATAGCTGAAACAGCATTAGCTCAAGATCCCAAAGTCATTAGGGAAAGGAACATCTGCACCTTTCAACAAGACGAGAGAATTAGGTCGAACAAGACAAGGAAAGAAAGGTTAGAGTTTAGTCAAGACAAGAGAAACAGGTTAGAGTCCATGGATGGTGACAAAATCTCACCTCTACTTTTATCCTGCTTCTCATTCTTCAGTAATGTAGGGGAAAGGTCCATCTGTAACTGCTTCCTGCTGAGCATGGGCATTAACATAGGGGCCAGTAGAGGAGTAGAACTTTTCCCCAGATAGTCTAAGGTAAGTCCATGGCTCACCAGGCACAGCTCCAAGTTGTTCACACTCTTGATTAATAGGCAGGTGGCAGCTACAGGTTTCAATCATGGGGGCCATCTTTTTGCCATGGTGTCTAGGTGCTTTGAGCAGTAGGCTACCACTTTTTGTGTGTGTGTGAGGAAGATTAGCCCTGAGCTAACATCTGATGCCAATACTCTTCTTTTTGCTGAGGAAGATTGGCCCTGGGCTAACATCCATGCCCATCTTCGTCTACTTTATATGGGATGCTGCCACAGCATGGCTTGGCAAGCAGTGCATCAGTGCACACCTGAGATCCGAACCCGTGAACCCCGGGCCACCGAAGCAGAGTGCATGCACTTAAGTGCCACACTGCCAGGCCAGCCTGCTACCACCTGTTTTTAAGGGTCCCAATATTTTGGTTAGTACTCCTAGAGCTATTCCTTATCTTTCATGGATGTATAGGTCCAATGGTTTGCTCAGGTTTGGTAAGGCCAGTGCAGGTGTTTCCACTGGTAAGTTTTAAGCTTATTGAAAGCTTGGTCACACAAGAATTGTGTACTATAGGATGTATGTCCTGGACTGTTTCATTGACAGCTCTAAGGTCTTGAAAAAATCTGTATTCCCCTGTTCCTGGCTTTTTAATGGATATAATGGGAGTGTTGGATGGGGATCCTTGTTTTAAAAGTATGTCAATTACAGGAAGGATTCGTCTTATGGCTTCTGGCTTTAGGGGGTATTGTTTTTACCCAAGGCCAGTGGTCTGTTTTAATTCCACTCTTACAGGTAGGGTACTGGCCACTCATCCCACCTGTCCTTGCATCCATACCTCTGAGTTAACTCTGTTTAAAATATTTTGGGGAATTTTTTTCCTTTTCAGGTGCTGGTATGTCTTGTTATAAGGCCATGAGCTTGACTCCCTGATCTCTGGGAACTTGGATTTCTATTTTACCTTGTTCCAAGTTTATTGAGGCCCCAAATTTTGATAGTATGTCCCTCCCAAGGAGGGAAACAGGGCACTCTGGCACATACAGAGAAGAATGTCTAAACTTTTTTTTTTTTTTTTTGTGGTGAGGAAGATTAGCCCGGAGCTAACATCTGTTGCCAATTCTCCTCCTTTTTGCTGAGGAAGATTGGTCCTTGGTTAACATCTGTGCCCATCTTCCTCTACTTTATATGTGGGACACCTGCCACAGCATGATTTGATAAGCAGTGTGTAGCTCTACGCCCAGTGAACCCCAGGCCACCAAAGTGGAGTGTGTTAACTTAACCACTATGCCACAAGGCCAGCCCCAAGAATGTCTTAACATTTTTGATCCTATTTCATAGGTTAAGGGCTCCAGAAACCTTTTGGTCTCTCCTCTTCCTGATACCCCTTTTATGTCAGATTTTCTTTTAGAAAGGTTTCCCTTTTGAGTATTTAACACTGAGAATGTGGCTCCAGTATCAAGAAAAAATTCAACATGCTCTCCTCCCACTGCTAGGTTTCCTCAGAAGAGATAAATATTTGGTTGCCTGGAGCCAACTGGGGAGCCCCACAGCCCCATCACATCTCATCTGTAGTCACGGGAAGTAGCCATGACATAGTCTTGTCTGATCCCTTCTGTCTCTAGGGTTGGTCTGGACGTCCTTCCCGTCTGCAGTATGTACATTGATTAGGCCCCAACTTCATTGGTGGCCTTCTGGTCCCACAGTGGGGGCCATGGTCACTCATCCGTGGCGTCTTCTTATTCTCCCTCGGGTTACCTTGAGCAGACTGGAGAGCCACGGGGAGCAGAGTAGCTTTCCTCTGCATCTTTTGATCATCTTTCATTTCTTCTGTCATATCTCAGTTGTTAAACGCCCTGACGGTTGCCTCCACTAACTGTGCAGAACTGGTATCAGGTCTTATTGTCCATTTTTGGTTAGTTACAGATATCTGCAGTACTTTGAAATATGAAACAGATATCAAGAACCACTTATACTAATAGCAATTACCCACATAATATAACCTAAGAAGGTTTACTATCATTTATTTGATAATTTTTAATGTAATTTAATACACCAAATAAGTCTAACTAATTTAATATCTCCCTCTTTATAGAAAAAGAGAAAAAATTCTTTGAGAATTTCCCAGGGCCCCACTGGAAACCCTGAAAAAGGTTTACTAAGGATTTGAATCTTGGGGAAATTTGTCAGAAAAAATGTCAACAGCATTTAAAACGCTTGGTCATGGGGATAGCCCAATAAAAACCAGTGTAGTGGTTAAATTCACGTGCTCTGCATCAGTGGCCCAGGGTTTGTGGGTTCATATCCTGGGTGCAGACCTACACGCTGCTCATCAAGCCATGCTGCATCCCACATGCAAAATAGAGGAAGATTGGCACAGATGTTGGCTCAGGGACAATCTTCCTCACCAAAAAAAAAAAAAAAAAAGCCCAGGAAATAAAACACTTGGTCAAATAGGAAATAATGTTTAGTTACCCATTTAATCGAGATGACAATGGAAAATCTCAAAGGAAAACAGAGAGAGTAAAATAATCTGAAAAAAGAAAACCCTAATAGAGAAACCTCAGCCTCTTTAAGTGTAGGAAATTATTTTAACAAAACATAGATTTTCTGTCTTTTAAATAGACTCACTCAAAGGTAAAGAAAAAAAGACTTTTGTAATCTCTTTGTCAAGAGTAGACCAAAAGTTTAAAATTATTATCCTTTTATGATAGAGAAAGCCAAGTTTTTAATTTTTTAACTTACTTTTGATATTGAAACTCCTTTCTTTAATTGAATTTATTTTAATCTTAGTCAACTTGACCACGTATAAAACTCTTTTTTGGGGGTTTTTACTTCCACAAACCTTCTGTCACTTGCTTTTTACATTTAGAATTTGTCCCATGCCTTCCTTTACTTTTTTCTTTCCTAGTACTTTAGGACAAATTTGACTTTTTAAATAAAACAAACAAAAATATCTGTAGTATTTATGCCTCCTTTACTGAAAACATACATCTTACTTTTCTTGAATACAAGGATATTTCCCTAAATAATTTTTAGTAGCTTTAATCACATATATAAATCAGAATTTTTAACCCCTATGGACTTTGATTTTGAGTGTGAAAACTATGAAGTAAGTAATTACAAACTGTCTTTTACAATAACATTCTGTGGCTTGGTGTATATTTTTTATAATTTTTAGAATTATGTTACTTTATAGTATAATTTTTAAAATAAAATATAGGACATCATTACTAATAGGCCTGAACATCTGTTAGTTTCTTGTAAAAAGAAGCCAAAAGTAGACAAACCTATGGGTGATATTTTATCTTATTTAGAAATGATTTAGATATTTTATGAAATTTTATCATTTAATATAATTGAGCAAAACTTCAAAGTTTTAAATTACCAAAAAGGGTTTGGAAGTTATTTTAAATATACATGTCATAAAATACAATTGTTGTTAAAAATTATCTATAAACTCTTATCTCACTTAGATTGAAACCATTTGTTTTCAACAATCATATCTGGATTACTCACAAAAACTTGATGTGACACCAAAGCAGTTAGCCATCATTTTAAGTTGTTTTAAGTGTATATATTATAGTACATAATTATTGTTAAAAAGTTTTCCCCAAAAGTTTTATCTTTTTAACATCTACCTTTTTTTAACATCTATTTGGTTTACCTGTTTTTAGTAATTATTTAGATTGCCTATAAAAACTTTATGAAATATCAGACAAAATTAGCTATTATTTTGTTATAATTTTTGTTGACAAATTCTGTAACAGAGACAACACAAGTTTGTTTTTCTCATAAAGGCTGTATGTTTACATTATATCCTATGTTGATAACTCTGAGACATGTCTATTTTAATTAAACCAACAAATTTGAACAAGTTTTTATTTACCAAAGGTAATTTTATATCATGTTAACTTGAAAGACATCTGGGCTAGTTTTTATCACATTTAGAAATAATTTATAAAAGCACTTATTTTAAGTCAATTAAATAGCATTCTTTTTAGAAATTATATCATCCGGACACACATACACAGACATGTAGACAGTCACAAACAGAGATCTTTAAAATTTTAGCCATGTTTCAGGCACAAAACTCAAAAGAATGCCGGAACCAAATTAGGACCTAGATGGCTAAAGATTTTTATTAAAAATTTTTTGTCTTCTTTTTGCTGTAAGGATCCTTTTTAGAGCTGTTTTAAAAGTCATTTTATCTTTTAGAAGCTTCTGTATATTAATCAAAGTATGCATTCCATCGTGAGAGGTTTAGAACTCTCTCTTTTTTTTTAAGGTGGACTTATCTGAAATAAACCTTCCCCAAAATGTTCATATTTTAAAAGTTTACTTATTTTTACTTGTTTAATTTTAGATCCAGAATTTTGGGGAAGTTGAAGTAGGGGAGCTCAGCAAGAGAGGAAGGAGGAGCAGCAGATTTGGTTTCATTTCCCCAGAATGGTCTCTGGTGCAGCTGTTTTTATCTGTTTATTTTTCCTTAAAGAGACTGTACAGGATTCCTGATCTTGTTTAGAAGCCTCAAAAATTAAAATAGTCTTCCTATTGGCTGTTTAATTTTTTATAGTCGCCTTTTTTCCAATTGTATATGTAAATACACCAGTCTGGGTAAACTGAAATGTCTCCATTTTGGCCAATTTAAAGTGAAATCTCTTTTAGCATGTTTAATTAACATCACCTGAAGGGTGGATTTATATGTTCTCACAATCCCTTCGATATAATTTAAAATAGAATTAGGCAAAAGAGATGCAATCGTTTTACGTAAAGTCCATCATTTCTGGCTGGTTCTGTTGAAAAAGGTTAGTGCAAAGAGAAAAGCAAAAAAACTGATAGAGCCAATGTGCAGCAAAAGAAAAATCAGACCAAGTGCTCAGAGGGCAAGTACCTTAGCATCATCGTGCATGAGTTCTGTTACTTACCGAAGATGTCTTTTCAAGTTTCCAGCCTAGTTTCTTCCACCAGCAAAAGCAAAGGTGACCTCTCGAAGGTGGATGATTAAGGAGACTAAATGACCCCTGGAAGATCTATTCTTGGAGAGGAGAGGTCAATGGAACTTCCGTAGCAGAAAGTATGAGGGAAAGAAGGATGGGGAGTGTTGTGTTTTCCCTCAAGGACCACTGGTAAAGAAACTGAGGAATAGAGAGATCTGTGAGGCCTAGAAGCCAGTTTGTTAAGGAAATGGAGAAAGATACCAAGATGAAGTTTGTGTCACTTTTAGGCAAAGCTTCTGTTGGGCGTCCCCAACCAGCACCCATCCAGATCATAGACATTCAAAACTCAGCCTGTAGGGACCTAACTTTGCTTTTTACCACAATCATAAGACAAGACTCAGAGACAGATTCTGTAACATCAGAGAGAATTAACCCCAACTACCGGGTATCAGCTTCTTCTGTCATAGACACTACACAGACATACAGACTCAGTGACTTGCAGGGGGGATTTGAGCACACCCCTTGTCACTTTCACAGCACAAACACAAAAGGGCCCTCAAAAGGGCTTCAAGAACCAGCAGTGACAAACTCAAAAGGGACCTCAAACCCTCATTGCCCAGTGACTAGTCAACAGGGATTGCTCCTGTTCACCAGAGCTGAGCATTGGTTCTTCCAGAGTGGCCGGGTCATGCAATCCTTCCAACCAAATGGGGCTTCTCACTACCCTGAGCCATTCTACCTCTGGATGGGGACTCAAACCACAAAATCAGGCTCCAACAAAAGAACCTTGGGACTCATACCCAAGGCTAGAGCAGCCTTAAACCCAAGGTTCAGGCAGCCTGACTTTGTGAGACAACTTAAAGAAACAACTCTTATAGTTGTGCTGTGGGGTTGGTTCTACTTACCTCCATTGAGAGATCCTCTGAGCAAAATGGCTCAGTGTGGCTGCTGGGTCTCCCAATGGGGAAGTAATGTCAAGATGGCAACAACAACACCAAGAAGGATGTCCTTCCCCATGAAGTCCACTCCTCAACCTCCAGTAGTGTGAATGGTCTAGCTTGGGACAAGCTGCCATTGCCCACCACTCTGTCTGTTAGAAACCAGATGGTTGAAAGAATAGAGCCTCAGAGGGACAGGTGTCCCATCTGGGTTACCAAAATGTTATGGGACCAATGTGAGTTCTCTTCTTGGTGAGTTAATCAAATTAAACCAGAAGTAGTTGTCACACAAAGCAGAAATTTTATTTGCAGCATGTAGCGAAGAAAATGGAGACCATAGGGAATTATTTCACAAAGCTATGGCTCCCTGAGCATGGGGAGGTGGGTACATTTATTAGGGGTAGGGAATGAATATTCAAAGAGGAAGTTTCATCATCTCATGTAGAGGTGGGCATAAGCTTGTACATGCATGGTTTGGAGGCATACTGTTCCATACATTGCATGATCTAAAAATGACCACTTAGACCCTCCCAGAGGAGGAGAATTGATGATGTTAATGAGGGCAGGTTACTTTAGTACAACCCTCTGTCTGTCTGTACAGGTGCCATTCTTGTGGTTGAGGTCTGGACTGGTCTGGTCTGGTTCAGAGCAGTTGGGTCCAGGGCAGCTGTTGCTTAGAACTTCTTCCTGGAACATAGCTGAAACAGCATAAGCTTAAGACCCCAAAGTCATCAGAGAAAGGAACATCTGCACCTTTCAACAAGACAAGAGAGTTAGGTCAAACAGGACAGGAAAAAAAGGTTAGAGTTCAGGCAAGACAAGAGAAGCGGATTAGAGTACATGACTGGTGACACTCTCTACCAGCTGTCTTCCCAGCTCCTTCATACTTTCTGCTCCCTCCTAACATTGGCTCATTCACGGTTCTCTATTCCCCTTGCCACGTGATCTGTTTACCTGCATTGGCCCTCACCAGTGACCTCTTCATGCTCCTGAAAGAAGGCATCTGATTGGCCCAGCCTCCCTTTTCACATAGGGCCATAAACCAATGGGTTGGCTGCCCCTGGGCCATGTGACACCAACTATCACATGATAGAGCACATGGCCTCTCAAGCAGCAGGGCCTCCAAGGGTCAAGTCTCTCAGAAGCGCTTACAGGTGGGACAGGCCTACAATTATATTTTCCAAACACCACTGTACCCATCATGTGTACATTCCGTTATACATGTACATGCAGGCACAGAGCCTGCACAAAGCAGGCACTGAGAGGATATTGGTAGAATGAGTAAAAATATCCAATAGCTCTAACTGGAGAGGGTCCAGCCTGAAAAGAGGCTTCGCCCCTCTCTGATAGTCAAGAATTGCTGGTAGAATCATACTTCAGCCCACTGCTGCTGACCGTAGCAGAGGGTCTTGAACCTTTCCATGGAGGTGTCTTTAGAATGGAAATTGACTAAAATTCCAAAAGACATTTCAACCCAATTCTTTTCAGCAATTAGAACTGTGGGGGCATCGAGAAATCCCTATGAACTCCTTCTGGGTTTGAAGCCCAAGAAGCAAGCCCTTTACAGTTCCCACCCCAGATGCTGGTGAGGGGATCGGTAGCCATGGAATTGGTTCATTTAGGTGTGCTGTCTCTTTTCCCCCATGTAGGGTCTTCTTTATCTTGCCTGGGAGGAAGGAGGACCAGCGTGTGTTGCTGGGTTGGGGTAGAGAGGTTCCTGGAGAAGCAGTGGCAAGGAAGGGAGACCAGAAAGAAGTAGGGCTGTGGGGAAGATCGAGATCTGCACACAACACCCTGTCCTGAACATCCAAACAGATGGATAGAGCCAAATGCATACAAAGTAGGGTAAAGAAAGAGTATTAATGAACTGAAAAATAAATCAGAAAAAAGCTATCTAGAATACTATGTAAAGATAAGAAGAGGGGCTGGCCCGGTGGTGCAAGAAGTTAAGTGCCCCCACTCCTCTTTGGCAGCCCAGGGTTCACGGGTTCGGGTCCTGGGCGCACACTGACACACTGCTTGTCAAGCTGTGCTGTGGTGGCATCCCATATAAAGTAGAGGAAGATGGGCATGGATGTTAGCTCAGGGCCAATCTTCCTCAGCAAAAAAAAAAAAAAGAGGAGGATTGGTATCAGATGTTAGCTCAGGGCTGAAATTTCTCACAAAATAAAAAAGAGAGAGAGACAAAGAGAGGTCAAAAGACCTGGAAGATAGATGGATAAGGACCAATACACACCTAATCAAAGTTCCCAATAGAGAGAAAAGAGGGAATGGGGCAGTGCTGGGGAGTGCCTGTCATCATATGTGAATTTTACACAAATATTGCACATGCTAGAGTCTGTTTTCAAGGGCATCTTTTCTATTTTATCAGTTATCTGCTCATTCCTCAGTGGACACTACCTGTTTTTCTTTATTTTAGTTTTAGCCTGTGTCTCAGCCTTTTGTTGGGGCAAGTCTCCACTCATTTGTTTTGTTTTGTTTTTTTTTTTTGAAATTTTATCTTCTTCTTCTCAGCTGTTCATCTTCTGAGTATGAAGAATACTATAAAGATAAGAGCTGGCCTACTATAGTCCAGTGGTTCTCAAAGTAGAGTCCCCAGCAGCAGCAGCATCACCTGAGAAGGTGTTAGAACTGCACACTCTCAGACCTCACCCCAGACCAAATGAATCACAAACTCTGGAGGCAGGACCCAAACATCTAGGCTGTAACCAGCCCACCAGGGATTCTGATGCACGCTGAGGTCTGAGAACCACTGGGGCAATAGAAACGGTGTGGGATCTCCAGAGAAACTCTGAAGAATCTCTCCAGCCTGAATCCTTGCTTCTAACCCTTTTGGTGTATGGCCTCAACTCTCGCAACCTCTGTCCTCATCTGGAAAACTAGGAAGAGCAGTCTTACCTTAACAGGGTTGTTGTGTTAGCTGACCTGTAGCAGGAACTTGTATTAGTGTCCTGGGGCTGCTTTAGCAAATTACCACACACAGAAATTTATTCTTTCACAGTTTCAGAGGCCAGAAGTCTGAAATCAAGGTGTCGGCCGGGCCACACTCTCTTAGAGGCTCTAAGGGAGAACCTTCCCGGCTCTTCCAGCTTCTGGCGGCTTCAGTGGTTCCTTGGCTTGAGGCTGCATCACTCCAGTCTCTGCCTCCCTTTTCACATGGTCCTCTCCTCCTACTTCCTGTTGTCTCTCCTCTGTGTGTCTCTTGTAAGGACACTAATCATTGGATTTGGGCCCACCCAGATAATCTGTGATGCTCTCATCTCAAGATCTTTAATGTAAAGGATTTGCAAAGACCCCTTTTCCACATAAGTCACATTCACGGGTTGCAGGGATTAGGTTGCAGACATATCTTATTGGGGGCCACCATTCCACCCACTACAGTAATCAAGAAATACCAGTTGTCCTCCTTAAGGTCCTAGGACGTCACTATTTGATTCACCTTGTGCAGGGGAAATGAGAGAATCAAAAGATGGTGGTGTGACTATTAACAACTGCAAAATGAACTTCAAAGTGTAGTTGTAGAAATGTTAAAAGTTAGATCTTCTTGTATCTTGGGGACAAAATATTTTCCACTGCCATACATTCCCAATGTTATACTTGAAGTGAATGGGAGCGTTCCAGTTGATCCAAATATTCACACTAAATATACATTTCCTGAACCCACAGCTGCATAATGAGGGCTCCATTTGTGTTTGCCCAGGGTTCCTGTCCTCCTCCTTCCCCCTTCATATCATCAGCACTCCTCAGGTGACACTTCATCCCTTCTTGAATTTCTCTACTTCATCAGGTGCCCACCTCTGCTCACAAAGTGCAGGCAGCCCCAGGGTTGCCTGACCACCCATCATACAGAGGCTGTGACTTCATGAGCATGAAAGCCCAGGGACCACTGATTCCAGAGTCCCTTGTGGAAGGGAGGGATCCTTGCTCCCTCTCCAGCCTTCAGCATGCTCCCTGTGATCCTAATGCCCCTCCTCCTCCTTCCAGCCTCTCTCTCATGACTCCTGGTCATCTCTCCTGCACTGCTGGCCCCTGAGATGGACCATCCACCCTAGTCCCAGCGTGTGCTCACCCTCCTCATTTGCATCCACAGAGCTGTTAACTTTGCCACTGGTCTTTGATTGGTGGCGTTAGAGACCTCCTCATCCCTAATTCTGCATAATTGCTTATTATTCCAAATAATTCCAAATCTTGCACCCAGACTATGGTTGTGAACACAAAAGCCAAAATTTTCGATCTTCGTTTTCTGGCTGTGGTCCCCTTGGGGTGATGGATGCCTTAGGTGAAACGCTCAAAGAGGCCCCATCAAGGAATTTAAAAAATGTATAAAAGTGAGAGAGATCACATCTGGGGATACGTGACAGCATCTCCCCTCTACATGCCAACAGTGGGCATTTAGAGAGAAAGAAGATGGAGTGGGGGTCTGTTCAATGAACTTTGCTCCCCGGCAATGTGATTTATTGGGCAAATAAAAAGGTTTTAGTTTCCTATTGAGGTTTTTAAAACTACTGCAGTGGAAACAGTTCTAGACGGATGAACACCAAAAGGTTACACTTACTATGTATTTTTTAAAAATAATTTTTGAACAATGACCAGGTAATATTTTATTTTATTTCCAAAAGGTGCTGTGGCTTTTCTGGATTGGTGAACGTGGAGGAGACCAATAATTGTCCCCAAATTTTCATTCTTCCTATCTTTCTTTTTCAGTTTTTTCTTACTGAGGTAAAATATACATAACGTAAAATTGGTCATCTTAACCATTTTTATTCTCCTTGTTTTTGATCATAGAAGCTGCTGAGTTTTAGCTGGGCACATGGCTGCCCAGCCTCCCTTGGAGCTCCATGTGGTCTCCTCACTAAATTCTGGATAATTTAAGGTGAGGGGAATGATGTGTGCAACTTCTAGGTCATGTCCTTAAAGGGAAAATGCCTGTGGTCCATGTCCTCTTTTGTCCTTCTTTTGGGCTGGAATGTCTGGATGAGAACCAGCTTCCACATGGAAGAAAACAACTCCCTGGGGATGGCAGAGCAATAACAGACGGGACTTCTGGTCAACCTTTGGAAGCAAAGCCACGTACCTCCCAAACTGCCTACCAACGTGGACTTTAATGTCTGAAAGAAATAAATCTTCTATACTGTTTAAGTCAATATGTTAATATTTTGTGACTCTTTGTTATAGCAGCTCAGCATCAATATCCTAACTAATCCAATGACCATCTCTAGGCTTCACCTCTTTCGCTTGCTTTAAGTCTCCTCATTCGCTCTGTACTCTGCCTCTCTGTTTAGCCCCTTTGGGCTGACCATTGCTTGGATGTTTGGTTGACCATTGCTTGAATGGTCTGTGGCTTTGCCGTTGACTTCTCCCAGAATCCTGCCTTGGAGACCCCACCCCTCCAGGGGATCCCTACACTGTGGCCCACGAATGAGTGACCACTTCAGTATGTCTTTTGTAAAAGTGAAGTGGCATAACGTGAACTTACCGATTGTGGTGGATACCTGTATGCTAAAATTAAATACATATTTGTCTTGATTTTGACATAAAAATATTAAGATTAGGGATTTGATTTTATTTATCACCTTTATCATTAGTTCTATACTTTCCTGAAGTTGACAGTTGTTACTCACTCAGGGCCCAATTTTGCCACATGAGGAAGGACAGGTAGGATTGTCCACTGGATGACACTGGCAGTGTGGCAATGAGTGGCCGAGACCAGTGGCTCCCCTTCCACATCCCATGAGGTCACCAGGTGCTGTTTGCATGGAGTGCAATTGCCCTGTGCTCTTCAGTTCTAAGATGTTTGTCTCTGCCAGCCACTCTGATGACTTCAGAAGTCCACATTGTCACATGCTCAGTTTGAAGCTCTCTACCCACTCTCACTGTCCCTATAAAAAGGGAGGACAGGGAGGTGGGTTCCCTGTTCTGGAACACACAATTTTTAATGTCCAGCATGTCTGAGCCAAGAACACCTCCTCAAGGCATAGAGAGAGACTGGGTGGGGCAGGGGTGGGGTGGGGGTGGTGGCCCTGTGCCTCTGGCTGCTGAGTCTTCCAGCCTCCACCAGGTGATGCTGGTGGCATCTTCCAGACACCTTCCTAAGCAATTTTCTGGTGGTACTGCCTTCACAGTGGCCTGAAATTGCTTGCTGATCAAAGATTTTTGCCAAGACCCCAACTCTGGAGCTGTAGTCATCCTGAGTGACTTTTCTTATGATATTGGGAGTCACTATTGTATAGTCATTAGGTCTTTAGTATCTCCATGGAGTGTCAGCTCATGTCCCTGGAATCAAAAGATGCCTAATTCTCACCTTGATTTGAGTCTGCATCTCCCATTGTGATTGTTCCACCATGAGATTGTGCTCAACGAGTCCACGAATGTACTTCTGCAGTCCATTCTGCATTCTTAACAGAGGATCCTTATGATAACAGGGCTATAGCTCGTAGGGATATTTGAGTTCTGCGTCTCACAGTGGTTTTGTTTGGCTGTCAAGCAAAGTCATGCTAGCGAAAGGAAGAAGAATCAAGAGGAAGGGAAGTTACAGGAAAAATGAAACAAAATAACTTTAAATAAGGAGAAGTGGAGAAAACACAGCTTTACACAAGTGTCAAAGTTCAAAGTCTGAATCTTGGCTCCTCTCCTGAGTTGCTGGGTGGAAGCCGCTACGTCTCCCCTCACCTCGGCTTTCTCATCTGCAAAATCAGATCATATTCCTGGCCCACTTTACGGGGTGATTATAAGACCACAGTGTAGTGTGTGATTCTTGTCGTAATACCCAGCAGTCTTCTGTCCCTCCTCTAAAGTTGGCGAGGCGGTGGCCATGATGCCCCATGGACATTTGTCTGGGATGAAGCAGGCCCCAATGGAAGGGCCAGGTTGGCCTCTGTGGTCCAGGCCCCTCCCAGCCCCTTCTGCCTGGAGCAAAGCAGAAAAGTCCAACAGCAGTCCAGCTACATGACTTACAAGTGTGAGACCTTTTCCTCTCAGTTTCTTTATCTGTAAAATGGAGTTGATAGCTCCTAGAGCTGATGTGAGAATGAAATAAATGTGTGGAAGGTGCTAGCACAGTGCTGGCTCACATTCAGCCCTCCATCGATGGTGGCTGCTCTGCTAGGAATCAAGCAGGACACAGGACTCACTCTCTGTTTTCAGACTTTTCTGAGTTGTCTTGACACTGGCCTTCCTACAAAAATCTTCCATTTGGAGAGAAAAAGGTCTATCATCAGCAGAAATAAGCCAGCGTATAAAACAGCAGCGTTCTCTTAGCTCCCTCCCACGGAGTTCTGCATCCATCCAAACAGCATTGACCACCAAGGATGGGCCTCCTCAGGTGGGTCACCAGGACCCAAAGGCACTGGTTCTGTCTCTGCCATCAACGACAAGTCTAGAGAGAGATCTGATCAATAGCGTGGGGTGACACAGACACAGTGGCTGAGCAGTGGTCTTAGGCCCCTCTCCCAGGTACCACGGGAGCCGAGCAGGGAACAGTGGACTCTTCCAAGGAGGATGCTGGAGGGCTTCTCAGAGGAGGAAGCAGCCAGCCTGGTGGTCTAGTGGTCAAGCTTCAGTGCCAAATGCTGCAGTCCTGATTCATTTCCTGTCAGGAAACCACCAGCCCACCCATCTGCCAGTGGTCACTCTGTGGCAGCTGCATGTTGCTGTGATATTGACAGCTATGCCACCGGTATTTCAAATACCAGCAGGGTCACCCGGGGTGGACAGGTTTCATTGGGGCTTCCAGACTAGACAGACTAGGAACAAGGACTTGACCACCCACTTCTGAAAAAATTGGACATGACAACTCTATAAACAGCAGCGGAGCATCATCTGATGCAGGGCCAGAGGTGAGAGGATGGACTTAAAAGACCAGGCAGTGTTCTGCTCTGCTGTCCACAGGGTCACTAGGAGTCAGGATCCACTAGATTGCACTGACAATGACAAAAAAGAAGCAGATCCTCGTAGCAGAAGGATCTGCTGTGTAAGCCAAGTCTAAGAGCCGCGTTGACATGGCATTCAATAGCAGCAATACCATAAATACACAATGAGCCTCTGGTGTGCGCCAATTGCTGGTGACACAGAGGTGCACAAGGCAGGCATTCTGGGGAGGGTGGGGAGGGAGAAGGGAGGAGGGGGCTGGGAACAAGCCCATGGGTGGGGGGAGTAATTTGCTGAGGGTCCGACAGTCTGCGATGGCGGGTTTTCCTTCCAGAAGCCCAAGGCAGGAGGGCTCAGCCAAGGGAGACCAGATCTGGGGTTGCTCCTTGAAGCGGCCAGCAAGGAAGGTCGGAGTAGCCAGGGTGGTGCCTGGTGGGCAGTATGTTTGATCACAAGCTGCTCAGAGAAGTGATTTTCACTTTCCCTTTTGGGTCCCCAAGTATATCTGCGCCCGGAGGATGTGTCTGGTTATTGCACAGCCACACAGCTGACAACAACTGGATCTTGTTCACGCTCAACCAGAAGAGGATTCCTTGGTAAGCTGGGGAGGGGAGGGCCCCCCAACCATCTCCACATCCTTACAACACCTCTCTAAGAGAAGGATTATTGTCACCATTTTACAGATGAGGGAAAATCAAAGCTCAGAGAGGGTGGGTCATGGGCCCAATGTCACAGGTTAAGCAGTGGCAGAGCCTGGATTTGAACCCAGTTTTGTCTGACTGCTTCCTCCCTTGCCTTGTGCCCCTAAACAGTGGAGAGGGAGGGGGAACTGCTCAGATGAGTTCACACAGCTCCCCCGACTCAGCTCAGGTTCTGGATTAGCTGAGACATGAGCAGGTGACCCCAGAAAGAGGTGGATGTTGGGGGTGCTCGTCCCTTTGGGAAATTTGGAGGAAGCAGAGGAGGTGGAGGAGGGCAGGTGAGTCGGAGCCTCTCCTGCTTGTGGCCTGGCCGCCCTGAGCTGCCCCCAGAGTGCTGCTGCTGAGGCTGAGGGGGCCGAGGATTATGAGATACAGGGGATCAGAGTTGTTTCACCCCCCCAGTCTCTGAGTGCCTGCTCAGTGCCAGGGCCTGTGGGGAAACTGAGGCCCCAAGAGGGGTGTATCTTGCCCAGGATCCCATGACAGAGACAAAGCAGGGAGATGGCAGGGCTTTGCCTCCCCTCTGCCTGGCCCTCTGCTCAGGAATGGGGGGTGGTGGAGAAGTAAGAGGTGGTCCTGTGTGCTTTGAATCAGAAAGACGGCCCAGATGTGGGGAGTGAGAGGGGCACGTTGCAGAATAGCTGCAGTTCTGTAATCTTAAAAACCAAACTGTAGGCATGTGAGTGTAACTGTAGGAGTGTGAGCCTAGATCTCTGTGTCTATACAGGTGGATTCAAACCTGGAAACTTTTGAATTGTTAGAATGACATTTCCCCCCTTAAATACCAGCATCAGAAGGCCTGGTGTTGACCTCCACTCTGCCCACCAAGAGCTGTGTGATGCTGGGCAAGTCACTTCCCCAGGAATGATTTGTTCTTATCTCTTATCCATTTTTAAAAATTGGCTTCAATCTTTTCATGTTGATTTGTAGGATTTGTGTATTGTGGATCATCTCCTTGTGTCTGCTGTAAGTATTGCAAAGAGTGTCTCCTGGTCTCTCGTTGTATTCTGACTTGGTTTATGGTGCCCTTTGCAACCTTTAGTTTGTTTTTTTTTTAAAGCTTCGGTGCATGGTTGTGTATCCTAGTTGTTAGTTAAGGTCTCTGTGAGCTGCTGCCATAGTATGATGACAAAAGGGTGTGTGTTTCCACAACCTGGAAACGAAGCCAGGCTGCGGTGATGAGAGCGCTGAATCTTAACCACTAGACCATCAGGGCTGACTCTACAGTTTTTCATTTTTAAGAGGTCAAATAGATCAAACTTTCCCTTTTGTCCCCTTCTGGGATTTGTGTCTTAATTAGAAAAATTTCCTCAACTCAACACTACTTGTAACATTTCTTCTAGTACATTTGTAGTTTTTCTTTCTGGTTTATATTTAGATTCTTTTGGGATTTATTTACTTATTTTTTGGTAGAAGCTTTTTGTTTCTTCTTCCTACTCCTCCTCTCCTTCCCCTTCTCCTCCTTTTTAATACAGCACATATTTAATGGGTACCTACTGTACTCAAAGAGGAGCAAGACTTTTTTGTGTGCCTTCAAAGGAGCCCCCAGGGCAGTAAGGAAATGGCACCCTTCTCCAAAAGCTCCTGCAGCAGCTAGTGAACAAGGGTGGGAGGAGTCTGCAGGGAGCTGGGCGGGATGTCCAGACCCTGGCCCGGCCCCCTGGGGGAGGGGAGGCTTTGGACTATCCTGCTCAAGGCTTGGGCATGATTCATATTGTAGCTGGGACCCATGTTTTTCTGCAATTCTCTCTTCCTCTTTCTCCTTATGTAAAAATGTTATGGCTGGAGTAGGAACCATGAGGAAATAAATGGAAACTCGGAAATCTGATAGACCTGTCAAAAGTACATTAAACCAGAGAGGTAATTTGCATGAAATCTGAGTCATAGTCATGTTTGTTCTCAGTCAGAAAAAGCTTTCATCAAGATAAACAAGAAAAACAAATGGAACTACTCAACTGTGAGTGAAATTGGGGCTGTGCTGTGTCGAAGAGAGGCTGGTTGTTTTATGTCCGAGTAATGGCGCCCACCTCAGATTTTAGCCAGGCTGTGCCCGGGAGGTGGAGGGAATCCCTGGAGGCACTGGGACAGGAGGTGCAGCAAGAATAGACAGGGCTCCTGCCGGTGTGCTGACAGATGGAGGAGACACAGAGCTGAAGAACATTAACACAAATAGAACTACAACCAGGAAAGTGGAACATTCCAGGGAACCTGGAGAGTCGTTGGGGGAGCCAACAGGAGGAGGTAGCTTTGGAGCTGGGCCTCTAAGGACAGGTCAACTCTCACCTGGTGCGGAAGGTGGGGAAGGCACGCCAGGGGGAGCGAGCAGCCTGAGCAGAGGCCTGGAGGCTGGGTGTAGTCAGAGACAAGGAAGCTGGGTGTCCTCGAGGTGCCTGGACCAAGGTGATGTGGAGGCAGGGAGAGGGGAGGAAGACAGCAGTTCAGGGCAGTCAGCCAGGCCCTCCTGACTGCTCTGGGCTAAGAAGTTTGAACTTGACCCTGTCTTAACCCCTTCTTTCCTTTCCCTGTAGCCACATGGAGAAGATGCTCTGGCGAGAATATCTGTCCTGCTGTGTCCTGAGATCTTAACAGAGCTGCTGGGGATGGAGGGCTCCCTGTGTGGGCCATGCATTTGGGCAGGGGCAGGCTTCTACCAGGGTCCTCCCTTCTCCCACCAAGAGCCTTTCTGGGAATTGAGCAGTCAGCGTCTACCAAGGAGGCAGTGTACTGATCAAGCAGGAGGGAGCAGTGTCAGCATCAACACTCGGTTAAGGCCCAAGACTAGGGTGAGGGCCAGGCCAAGAATGGCAGAGAAGGACGGGAGGGATGAGATGGAGGGTGCAGACCCATTTACAAATGTTTGGTGTCATCCAAGATCCAGCTCTTTCTGCCTGCACACTCCTCCTTTGGCTCTCTGTGTCAGCTCTTGGTCCTCATGTTTCAGGATTTCAATTGGCTTCCCTGAGTCCCAGGGTCTGCAGCATTTGAAGCAGCCGAAAGAGGTAGGGGGCCACCTAGCTCTCTTCTCTCACCTGTCCCTTATAGCTGGAAGTCCCCAAGACCCTCTCAGCTGACTTCCCCTTGTGTCATTTTGGCCAGGACTGGGTCATACAGTCACCCCTCACTGCAGAGGGGCCCAGAAAACACATAGCTGATGTCCAGGCCCATAGATAAGAGGCCCCCGGGTCGAGGAGGTGGCCAGAGGCTTTGGAGGAGAGTGGAATTGCAAGAGAGCTGGTGGGAAGAAAGTCATCAAAGGCTGTGGGAACCACTGTGTTGTTAAGATAGATTCTGAGAGCTAAGATTAGCATCTGGAAATCGATCAGTGCTGTGGAATGACTGAGCAACAGTGGTTCAGAAAGAGAAGGGAAACTTCTTGTGGCTGTCCCCACCCTTGCCGTGCCTTCCTTGGTTACGGCTGCCTCTGTTTATTTTTTCCTCCTTACACAATACAGTGAAATATATCCACATCCTGTCAATGTCCTCCAGCCCCAGGCCACCAGGGACACTCCTGTAGTGAATAAGTTGGGTTTATTACTCTTAGTGTGGAAGAACCACGGGCATCTTGGTAGGAAGGTGTTAGAAAGAACAATTCCAGGATTTGGGCTTTGGTTGGGTGTTTTGGGGAAGGATCCAAGGAAATGGGGCACACTCTAGATTGGGTGCTGCAGGAACTGAGGGCAGTCCTATCAATTAGTGTCTCAATAATCTTATCTATAGAGAGTGGAAATCAGAACGAGGACAAAACTATAATTGGTAAAGAAGAAACAGTCATTATTTTTAGCCAAGGGAGGGAATGTTTGGTGTCTTGTGGGTGGCACAGAGACCTTGTTTTTGTCTCTGCTTAGACCAAATTATGAACTGGCCTTGCTCTGTCTCATTTTGTCATGGTCTCAGAGTAGTCCTGTCTGAGGCTGGTATTCTGTGAGATTACTGATGGGCAATAATGATACTGAACCAAGTGGTCTCACTGGTTCAGTGAGTCTCACTCACTGGTGAGTGAGACTCTACACCAGTGGAAGTTGTCTCATAAAGTAAAGTGTGTTTGCAGCAAGTATGAGGCCATGAGGAATCATTTCCAAAGTTATGATGTCCTTGAACAAAAGGAAGCAGGAACTTTTATTTCAGTTCAGGAATGAATATTCAAAAGGGAGAGGCATGTACACTGCAGATTATGGTAAGGAGGCTTAATCTCCTCCTGAAGAGATCTTTGCATTAAAAATAAAACAAGGTCATGGGCATAGATCTTGTAGGGCGACTTGGTTAGCTTCAGAGTGGTTGCTGGTTGTGTCTCCTTTAACATAAAAAAACAACTTAGAAAGACAGTTACATGCTTCCAAACCCACCCTTGAGTTCCTCGGGACACTAGTACATGACAATAGGAGAATCTCATTGCCTGGCTGTGAGTGCCAGGTCAGCTTCCGGATGTCAGGGCTGTTCTTTTTTTCCTTCTCAGTCCCATATAAACAGTCACATAAGTAAATAGAAGGAAAATGCCCATATATATTGACTTCCCTTCTTATTAAAATCAATTAACAATTAAACATTCCTCATTATACTAATTCCTCTTTGCATTACAACTTCCTTTCTTAAACCTTTATATCTACTTTTTTTTTGTATTCTTTGTCTCAACTCTTCTCATTTGGGTATTATTATGAACTCATGGCCTTTCATAGACTCAACATAGCCAAATTAAACATGATCATATAATCATTATCAATTATTATAATGGTTCTATGTAATTTGTTGGGACTTACCAGTGGGTGCTCCTTTGAGCCCTGCTTTGAACATCTTTGAAAGCATCCTTGTCTCTGGAATAGCAGATATTGCAGACCTGTGGAATTAAGCTCCCATCCAAACAGTCTTGCTTCCTTTGAGTGGAGAAAAGCTCATGGGTGCATATGTGAGTGGGCAAAGTGTTGCTGGAAAATAAATCTGATTAAGGTTAGAGTTCACTCAGATTATTCTAGTTCAACATGTGTCATCATCCCTACTTTCCTTAGAGAACTTAGTGTCATCAACCACTCAGGTTTCTCCTACACTGACAGTTGTCACCCCAGGAGTCAGGCTTATTTCTTACTGGCACTGGATCCAACTGCTTCTGTCATCTTTCAGGTGGTCGTGCCAGAAACCAACCCATTATTGTGATTAGCAGTTACTAACTACTATAATGTGACTTCTACTCTCTTAAAATTAAAAAAAAATCAATTTAATAAGTACAGATTTTTAAAACAAATAAATTAGTACAGAAGCTCTGCTCACCCCCTTCCCAATTAAAAGCAATTGCTTTTAATTTTTAGCTTCTTCTTTTGGTAGTTAATCAGTATCTTTAAATAATATTATTATATTGGGAGATGGAATAGTGTGAGAGCGTGTGCTCCGGAGACAAGAAGATTAGACTCGACTTCCGGCTCTGGCACTAGCTGGGTGCTTTGTGTAAATTCCTTAACCTCTCTGAGCTTCAGTTTCCTTTCTTAGAGAGTCGTTGTGAGAACTAAAAATGAGTTAAGGCAAACCAAGCATTCAGAACAGTGCATGGTGCAAAGCAAGTGGTCCTCAACCACAACGGCTAACAAATATTAGTTATTGCATTTTTTTTCAATTTTTAAAATTTGATATTGTTAATTTGCTTCCTACCAGGATAGATAAGGATTACACTTATTTTTATGCTCTTTCTTCTACCTCCTCTCCACCCTCTCCTAATATCAGTTTATCACTAATTTTATGTCCTCTATTAGAAACCCTTGTAGGTGTAAGTGGTTCACTTACACCTTTATTTCTGGTGCCCTCAACTGCAGCCAGTATTTCCTGACTCCTCACTTTGTAAAATGAGGATATTCATCCTCCTTCTCCTCCCTCAGTGCTTCACCTCCCAACTTCTACTGTTTTACTCTAATTTATATATTGATTGGCAAGCAGTATGTTTAGTTCTCATATTGAAACGCTCTGTTTTGTTCTAAAAGTTAAAAATCAAACAAGAGTGTCTACATTTTCGTGATATTTTAAATATCGTCACTGTAGAGCTAACCTATACAACACAGTTGCAATGCTTTCTTGCACAGCTTTCGTTTTTCCTGATGTTTCTAATTGCCTTTG